>NC_136474.1:100242572-100599875 GCF_902686455.1 Sciurus vulgaris
TGCTGCCCTCCTCTTCACAGGGAGGGCAACTGGCCAACCTCCATTCACACATTTAGCAAATATTGAAGTATCTGCCATGTGTCAGCCAGACACTGTGCAAGATGGATCTAGAGCTTTCCATATAAACATTGAAGTCTGAGGCCCAACACCATGCTGAGTGAAAAACAGATGGAGGACAGCTGCCACACGTCCACTCTGAAACCCAGAGCACATAGGTAAAAAGGGGCTCCCAGGGGCTAGTATATGGTCAATGATAGAGATGTGGCTAGCACACGCCAGACCCTGGATTCCATCCCCAGTGCTGAAAAAGAAGAACTGCTCCCAGGAAAGGCCACAGTCAGTGAAATATGGGTTTTGTCCTGCATGTCAAGAAGCCTCACACCTTCATACAGAGGAGCCAACTGCTATCTGCTGGCAAGTGTCATCAGTGTCTCTGGGGAAGATCCCCAAATTAGGCCTCATGGCCCCTGCTCTTCCCACAGAGCCCTGCAGCCTTCCAAGAGAGCTAAAGCTGCTCACATGCCAGTGGGGGTCCCAAAGCTCA
Source organism: Sciurus vulgaris (assembly GCF_902686455.1). NCBI lineage: Eukaryota > Metazoa > Chordata > Mammalia > Rodentia > Sciuridae > Sciurus > Sciurus vulgaris. Next base: position 100,243,117 of record NC_136474.1, read on the forward strand.
AGCCACCTCCACAGTTTGGGGACAGGCCCAGATACCCTGAGAACATGGTTCCATTCCCAGGGATAGGAGCTCCTAGGGTCTCAGGTTCAGAACCAGGAAGGACCCAGACAAATCCAGAGTCCTGGAAAATGGAAGAGGTAAACCTTGAGTGGGGTGATCCTTGAGTGAGGTGAGCATTGTCCCCCAAGATCCATGTCCACATGAGGTCCCAGAATGTGAAACAGGATCTTATTTGGAAATAGGTCTTTGCAGATATGATTAGTTAAGATGAGGTCATGCGAGAGCAGGGTGGGCCCTGAGGAAATGACTGGTGTCCTTAAAGGAAGAGGAGACACCACATGAGGTTGGAGGTGGAGATCAGAGCAATGTGGCCACAAGCCAAGGGACACCTGGAGCCCCCAGAGGCTAGAAGCAGCAGGAAGGACCCCCCCAACACACACACACACACTAGAACTGCAGAGGCACTGCAACCCTGCCCACACCTTGGACTTAGGCTTCTGGCCTCCAGAACTGTGACACAAAACCTTTCTGTTGTTTTAAGCCACGCAGTTTGTGGTGATTTTGTTAGAGTGCCCTTCGAGCCTCAAATGGCTTCTCCTTGCTCTTGAGGAGGACAGTCCTCAACCTGCGCACAGCAACTCACTCCTGACAAGCACTCCCCAGGAAAAGGTATGAAGGTGCCCTGAGCAGCGCCTGGTGCTGCACAGATGCAGGTCCCAGGCACCACTGGTCCACACCCCCTCAGGACTTGGGAATCTGTTTTGCCAAGCCTCACAGGTGGTTCTCAGGCCCAAACGAATTTGGGAAGCTCTGTCTCAGGGCACCTTAGGAGTCTGTCTTACCCTGGAGGGGCAAGGAAATTAATAGTAGATGGGCAACAAGTAATCCAAAGTGGGTGACAGCGTGTGTCCTGGGACGCCTGTCAAAGCAGTCTGTGTCTGGGAAGCGCCTGCCCTCCAGAGCTGGCCAAGAGAACCCAGTAATGCTAAAGACTGCTGCCAGGTGTGGTAGAGTGTCTCACAAACTACACCTTGCTGTGTGGGGCACCCCAATGCCTCACCTGCTGGGGGAAGGTCCTGTCCCTGGCACCCTAGCCATGGAGTCTGTTCCCAGAGCATCCAGGGACATCTCAGGGATCATCACACAGTTCTGGAAGCACAGCTTCATGCAGACCATACATTAATGAATTTTCCAAAGTAGGTATGCACACTGGACAGTGATGATGACCCAGTGACAGTGACCCAGTGCTGGTGTCTGCATCAGCAACAGCAGTGAGGACACTGCTGGGGTGTCAGCCCATGTTGGTGCACATGCAGGCTGCTTCTGCATGTCACTGTCATAGCCTCATGCCACTCACCTGCCCATCAGCCCCTCAGCTGCCTGGTGTGGCGCTGCTGGTGCGACAGAGTGACTGACGGGCATCTGCCCTCATGGTAGACACCAGCTGTGGGGCACAGGCTTGCAGAGCCCCAGGTGTGCAGTCACCACGGCCTCCTACTCCTTGGGCCCACATGTGGGCAGTGAGCTGCTATCAATAAAATTAGTCTATCAACTTAATCCTAAATAATTCACTTTTTTACTATTAAGTTTTATTGTAAATAAAACCCTAAAATTAGAGACCTAGCCTCTGATGGTACCGTGGTTTTTTTATTAATATTTCTTTAGATGTTGGTAGACTTTTATTCATTTATTTATATGTGGCACTGAGAACCAAACCCTGGGCCTCACACATGCTAAGCAAGCTCTGTACCACTGAGCCACATTCCCAGTCTGTTGTAACCCTGTTTTTGTAGTCAAGTGTTTGGTTCCCCTGAAGGCATTTTTCCCTGAAAAGCAGGGCAGCAATCCTAACATTTCCCAATTATCAAACTACTTCTCTTCATTTCTTCTTCACTCATTTCAACACCATTTTTATTATCCTCTAAATAAATGCTACAGCCACAGACTGAAATGAGCACCTCTGCATCACCTTGTGGCTTCTCAGATCCAGCAGCTGAGCCCTGGCCTGGGCCCAAGTGAGCCTCAAGGCTGTAGGCCATTAGTAATGCCCCACTGGCCTAGACAGACCTAGGTAAGGCACATCCTCCTTTCTGTGTGTATTCAAGAGGCATACAGGACTCAAGTATACCTTGTTTCTCATCCTAAATAAGTCCCAGGAGCACACTGGACCCTGACTAAAGTCGAGAACATGAAGGTCCTTTCTGCCAAGTTCCTCTCTCCTGCTTTCCTAACTCTTTCATCCCTTTCAGAGCTTTGGACCACTTGAACCCCCTGGAGGTCTATGGCCTGCAAAGGATGATGGTGGCTGCTGTGCATCCCCGCAAAGTGCTCAGCTGCAAATGTGCAGCCAGGCCTGGGAGCTGCTGCCTTTTGATCTCAGGAGACAGCTCCACATTTGGGGCTCTGCTCCTTGCAAAGACCCAACGCCATAGCCAGGGCCACGGTCACACAGTAAATAATCAGTGGGGTTCAAAATGTAGTTGGTGGAAGTCACATTCTTTGAGACAGGGTCTCACTAAGTTGCTCAGGTTGGCCTCAAACTTGTGATCCTCCTGCCTTAGCCTCCAGAGTCGCTAGGATTAAAGGTGTACAACATGGTCCCTGGCTCTCAAGAAAATCTTTTTAGTTAGAAATTTTCCTTGAACATAGGACAACTGTATAAATTTTTTTTTTTTTTTTTTTTTTTTTTTTTTTTTTTTTTTTTTTTTTGGTGGTGCTGGGGATTGAACCCAGGGCCTTTCTGCATGCTAGGCAAAGTACTCTACCAACTGAGCTATATCCCTAGCCCCTGTATAAATATTTTTCATACTACATAGATTGGTTTTACTTGTTTTTTATCAAACTTGTATCTATACAACAAAAACAAAGATTGCCATTCAATCAGGAAAATGACAATTACAGAATTTGCCCCTGAACCTAGGTCCTGAAATTTAACATCCTCACGATCTCCCGGGTCCCTCTCCTCTCCTCTGAAGGCAGGACTGAGAACTGATTCCCCACCAGGCAGAGTGGGTGAGAACCCACACAGGCCAGGGACCGAAGGGTGGGTGTTGCGTCTCTGGAGAGAGGGTGTCTCAGAGCTCTTGAAGTCTCTTACAGGTTCTCACTGGGATGGGAGAGCATGGTCAAGAAAGTAAAACACATTTAGGGTTAAGGAGGGTGGTAAGAATGGAGGAAGGAAGGACTGTATAGCGGGAAAAGAGGGGTGGGAGGGGAAGGGGAAAAAATAACAATGAATCAAACAACATCACCCTATGTAAATTTATCATCACACAAATGGTGTGCCTTGACTCCATGTACAAACAGAGAAACAACATGTATCCCATTTGTCTACAATAAAAAAAAAAGTAAAACACGTTTTTAAAAATTCGCTGGGGGAGGGAAGGAGAATCACGGGCTTCCTAGGTCCCAGCCGTCTTTGCACAGGGGTTCCAGCCTGGGAGATGTACCTATAAAAAGGACTGGGAAAACACACGTATACAGCCCACCATCCTATCCACGTTCAAGAGCACAGTCCAGGGGTACTGAGTACTCGGTGTTTGCAGCCATGGTACCGTCCACTTGCAGAACTTCCAAGCCAAACCCCAGCTCCCTGTGCCCTCCCCAGGCCTGTGCCCACTGTTTCCCTGGCGGCCCTGTGAGACATCTCTGGGACGGCACCTGAGTGGAACTTCAAGGCATGTGTCCTGCATGTCTGGCTGATCTCCTGGATGCCCTGGAGGTTGGCCCACCCAGCTTGGGGCTGGTGATGCTCCACTTGGTGATTGTGCTGCATTTTGTGTGCGGGTGGACACCTGGACAGGAGTAAACTCTGTTCAAGACGCTGCTTCCAGCAGGCATGGACGTGCACACCTATAGCCCCAGCTATTCAGAGACACAGGCAGGAGGGTTGTGAATTTGAAGCCAACCTTTGAAACTTAGAGAAACCCTATCTCAAAGTTTAAAAAGAAGGACTAGGGAAGTTTCTCAGTGGAAGAGTGCTTGCCTAGCTGGTGTGAGAACCTGGCTCAATCCCCAGGACAAAACACCCAAACCCTACTTTTCATCTTTTGGAGGTGTTCTAGAAGTTGGACTGCAGGGTCACAGGGTCATTCTGTGATTTTTAGGGCAGTTCCCAAACTGCACTCCAGTGCCTGTTCCACTTGACATTCCCTCAGGAGTGCACATGGGTTACAGCTTCTCTGACTCCTCCCAATGGCTGGTACTTTGTTTTGTTTTATTATAATAGCTATTCCATGAGTGTGAAGTGGCATTTCATTTTGTTTGGTTTGCATTTTCCTAATGAACAGTGATATTGAGTATCTTTGTGTTTATTGAGCATTTTATATTTTCTTTGGGGAAATGTCTATGCAAGTACTTTCCCATTTTTTATTTGGGTTGCTTGGTTTTGTTACTGTTGTTGAGTAGGTTGAGTCTTTTATATTTTCTGGACATAAATTCCTTGTCAGGTGCATAATTTGCAAGTGTTTTCTCCCACTCTGGCTTCACTCTCCACTCTGTTGAGAGTATCCTTTGATGCACAAAAGTTTATAATTTTCAGTAAATCCAATTTGTGGACTTGCCTGTGCTTTTGGTGTCTTATCTATGAAATCATTGCCAAATCCAGTGTCACCAGCTTTCCCTAAGACGTATAGTTTTAGTTCTTAAGTTTTGGTCTTTGATACATTTTGAGCTGATTGTGTTCACTAAGATAAGGGTCCAACTTCATTCTTTGCATATAGAGATCCCGTTTGGGGAAGATGTGCTTTTATGCCAAAGATGATCAAATTTTGCTTTATAAGATAAACCACTCACTTGGATCTGCACGCTGACTGCTGACATCCCACAGGCCAAAGTGTGATAGTCTTCCATGATCTTAGAATGAAGGTACTGACATTCCACAGGCAGAACTGAGACTCAGAGCCCCTCCATAATCTTAGCCCTTCCAAGATCTCAGAGTCAGGGTCCCTGATGTCCCACAGGTAGAACTGTGACCCAAAGTCCCTCCATGATCTTAGCCTCTCCATGATCTCAGAATGAAGGTCCCTGGTCCTCTTCACATAGCACACACAGGTCAGAAGAGGAAAGCACTCAGTTGGGACCCCGGCGGGCAACAGCCTCCAGTCTGCCTATCTTTTCTGCTGGTCCATAGGGCAGACAGGGAAGGGAGGCAGCGGGCCCTCAGTGCTGTCTTGGGGTTCCTCCCTGGACCCCTGCTCCTGGCCCAGTGCTTTTTGATGACTTTATTCCCCATGTGTACAGTGAGTAACAATATTTGCCTCACATGGGCTATCGTCCAGACTTATGGGAACAGCAAGCCTCCAGTGCCTCTTCCAGAGATGGCATTTGACAACTCTTTTAGGGAAACCTTTCGTACCTCCCCAGGTAAACCGAACACTCTTTTGTCTGTCTCCCAGTTGTGTCCCACTGACACCTCCCAGAATACCTGGGAATTCTGCAGCACTTATGGACATCCCCCACACTAAGACTGAGGTCCCTTTCTCTTCCACACGTCCCCAGCATCACACCGGCTTCCACTGTGACCAGGGTCTTGGCCTGCTTGGTGTGCTCAGGTTCTGGGAGCTGTGTGGCGTGTGGGCTGCAGCAAGGCCAGGAGCCTGGGGTTCCACAAGTGCTTGAGATCTGCACTGCCATGGGCTGCTTCAACCTCGTGGGTCTCACTGTCCCTGTACCCCAAGTGCCTGTCTGTCCAGCTCAATCACCATTGCCAAGGCCACTTCAAAGACTGCCATCCCCTGCAACACCTCCAAAATCTCCCTTCAATCAACTGTGACCCCTCCTAGCCAGCTGGGTTTCTCTCAGGGTTATTCCCATGACCCCAACTCACCCACCTCCAGTCAGACCTGTTTTCCCTCTGTTCCCAGCTCAGAGAGGGATCTGCAGGGTGGTCACAGGTGGTCCCCATCAGATCAGCTCGGGGCCGACCTGTGGCCTCCCTGCTGGGATCTGCTTTCGCGCAGGCAGGGTGCTGAGTGCGCTGTGTATACCAGAGGCCAGTCGGCATTGCCAGTCTGGTCTAGATGAAAGACCCCAGAAGAGAGCCCTGGGGCCTGGAAAGGCTGCTTCCTAGGAAGAAGCAGGTGCAGGTGGAGCCAGAGCTCTTTCATCTTCTGCTTTCCAGGTTCGTTTCTGTTCACAATCCCAAAGGGTTGGCCACGTGAGGCACATGCGCAATCGCTGGCCTCAACTACACCTGGGCGCTAGTAGCAGACTAGGTCTGACAATGCAGTGGGCAGGCGAGGGGGAACACTTTGTTATTGGGAACTGAGCGGGCCCTGTCTGCACACAAGCATGTGATGCCAGCAGTGAGTAAGCAGCCCTGTGTCCCCAGGCGTCTGTTAAAGCACTGTTCTGTGTCCAGCCCCTCACGGAGGCACTGGTCCTGCCATAAGCACTATGCTGGCTGTCCTTGCAGTGAGACTAAAGGAAGGGCGAGGTCCCAGAACTTTCCGGAAGGAAGGAAGGTTGTCAGACTGGTTTTGTGTACTTGGGTTTATGGCAGGCAGGCTGCTATGGACACCAATTCTCTCCAAAGAACCTCCAGAGGCTTCAGCCAAGAGTCCTCTGTCTGCCTGGATTATTCCCCTCTCTCCTCAAGGTGGCCTGAAATAGGCAAACACCTCGAGTTTGGCCTCACTGCCACTCACCGTCCTGTCTTCTGTGGGCAGCAGCAACCTTATCTCCCCGACCTCTCCTGCCTCTGCACAGCTGCCTACAAAGAGAACCCACAGGTGGTTGAAGCCAGGGAGGGCTGACCCACTGCCAGCACCTCCAGGCAGCTGCTCTGTACCCTGCCCTCCAGAACCAGCTCTGTCCCCTTCATAGCCCTCCAAGGAAAAACAGGAGGGGAGACAAGAAGGGGGTGCTGTAAAATGAACCTGCTTTTAAAACTATTGTTTTAACAGCCTTCAGGTGATAATTCACAAGCAGTAGCATCAGCTCAGCGTGTAATTCAGTGTTTCCAGAACGTTCATGCTGCACTGCCATCACCACCATCTAATGTTAGAACACGTTTGCCCCCAAACTGGCTGCTTCTTTCCTAGGAAGCAGCCTCCCATTCTCTTCCATATGCAGGATGACCACAGTCCACTTCTGCTTCCATCTCCAGTCCTGTTCCTGTCTCCATGGGTGACACTGGTCACTTACCATCTCCACCAGTGAACACTGGTCCACTTTCTGGGGTGACCGCCAGTCACTTCCAGTCTCCTGGTCCAATGCCCAGGGTGACCAGGTCCACTTCCCATCTCTACAGGAGACAACTGGTCCACTTACTGCCTCCACAGGTGACCACCAGTCCATTTCCCATCCCCATGGGTGAACACTGTCCCCGAGTGACCACTGGTCCACTTCTCATCCATACGGGAGACCTCTGGTCTCCCAGGTTTGTCTCCATGGGTTTGTCATTCTGGACACTTGTTTTGAGAGGAGTCCTACAATATGTGGCCTTTGTGACTACTTTCACTGGTACAGTGTTTCTTTTTAATTACTTAATAGTTGGTTGTTACCTATTCATACATGCACACAATATAACAGTAATTTGGTCACTTTTGTTCCCAGTTCCTCCTTGTATTAGTCAGCTTTTCTGTGACCCAAATACCCCATAAGAACAACTTAGGAGGGAAAGTTTATTTTGGCTCATGGTTACAGAGATTTAGCAATGGACTTCATTGCTCTGGGCCCAAGGTGAGGCAGGATCATGGTGCCTCACCATCATGGGGATGCTAAACTGCTCAGTTCATGGCAGCCCGAAGCAGAGAGCGAGGAGGGAGAAGGGGAGGGGGAGACAGGCAGACACAAGGGGTGGAGGGAGGTCATGGGAAGATGAACCCTTCCAGGACATATCCCAGGCACCCACCTCCTCCAGCCCCACCCTGCCTGCCTACAGTCACTACCAGTCAGTTCATTGGACCCACAGTCCAATCACGCCACCTCTGAACATTCCTGCATCAACACAGGAGCTTTGAGGGACATGTCATATCCAAACCATAGCACTCTCCTTTCCCTCCCTCTTTCATTCCCCCTAGTTTATTGGTTTTCCTTCTATTTTCTGAGAAACTACCCCCGCCCCATTTTTTCTCTCCATTTTCCAGGCGAAAGAAAACAAACAAATCTTGACTCTCTCAGTTTGCCTTACTTCATTTTAAAAAACTAAAGAAATATTTTGGACATTCATTCACACTGAGCATGCATCAGTAGTTTACATGGATAAAACACATTGTTTGTCCACTCATCTGCTGATGGATAGCTGGGCTGTTTCCACAGACTGACTTGTTACTTGTTAAATAATGCTATTGTAACATTGGTGTGCAAGTTGCAGAGAACTATCTTGCATTTCTCTCAGGTACACACTTAGAGTGGAATGTTAAATTCTGTTCAACTGGGAGCACCCACTAGCCCGCTTTCCAAAGAGACAGCATGGTTGGACATTTCCACCAGCAAAGTGTGAGGACTGCGGTCTCCCAGACCCCTGCCCACGCTTATTCCAGCCATCAAGGCATGTGAAGTAGGCCACTCATTGGGTGTAGGGTTGCATCGTTCTGAGGACTAGTGACATCTTTGTGTGGCCATGTTTCATTCAAGTGCACCTTCTGCACCCTGAGCACCTGGGGGTTGCCACTGGCTAGGCTCTGGGAACACTGGCATACCCAGACACCCTGCTCTCATGACTTCAGTTCTGGGGGTACAGACATGGAAACCAACAGGTAACTGCTGAGAACGTGGTCCTGCAAGACGGCCCGCAAGGTGACCCACCAGCCACAAGTCAGAGGTTCTGGATGACAGCAGGGGTCATGGGATAGCTTCTAGACCCTCCAGGAAACCGGAGTTGGAGATGTGACTCTTGGCACATGGGGAATGGTTGAGATTGGCCTCCGCAGAAATGGTGGATTCCAGAGGCGACAGACTCGATGGCCCAGGGCCTTGTGTGTCTCATCAAGGGGCGGCGCGTCGGAGTGCACCCACTCCGAAGGCTGAAGGGCCGGCAGGTTCTGGAAGTGCCGAGCACGGCGGAACCGCAGCGTGGGCGTTCCGCACCTAGCTGCGCGCCCGGCGCCGCAGCCAGGCTAGCCCTGTCACGTCCACCGCGCCGCAGCGAGGACCAACGCCCGCGAGCACGCGCTGCTGGCTCCTCCCCGGCCACCTCCGCCCCTGCCGAGGAGGACAGAGCGAGGTCGCGCGGGCAGAAGCAAGTCCGTCCGCCCCGCGCCGAGCCCTGCAGCTTCTGCTCTGCCGTACCCGACCCCGACGCAGCGCGGGGCGCACATGGACGCGCGGACCCCTGAGAGTCCTCGCCGGGACCCGCTGCGGGAAGCGGTGAGTGGTCCCGTCCGCCCGGCGTCCGGGCAGGGCCCTGAGCGCCAGGACTGAGGTCACGGACTTGCAGAGCAGCCAGACCTTAACGCCGCTTCCTTCCGAGGGGCGCCCTCCAGCCCCCACCGCTCCTTCCCGGCCCTAGCGCTGGTCCTGCAGGGCCCCACCCCACCGCGGGTGCCTTTGGGCCCTCTCCCCAAGTCCTCCGCATCCCGCCTGCTCTCCTACTTGCCAAAACAGGTTCCAAGTCTGGAAGAGAAGCTGATAAATTTAACGTGTTATAAAAAGAATTTGCTACAGACTACATTATCCTGACGAAGCCAACTAGAGATAAGGATGGCAGATCTGCAGTGGGAGCGCAGATTGATGCTTTATCATGTAAACTAGAAAGCAGCGCAGAAACGTGACACTAGCTGTGACAATGTTTTGTATGACCTGGGTGGTAAGAGCAACTGCAACACCAACACCAGCTGGTGAACATCCAGGGTAGATGGTGCTGTGCTGTGAATGGCTTCAGCTCTTCGAGCAGTGACTGAGGCTGCTCTCTGCTCTCCTCTGGAGACTTTCGTTACAGCTGTGTGCTCATTGTGAGTTAGCTGTGTGGTGTACCGGCACAGTTTTGCACGGCCATCTCGTTCCGGTGCTTGCCACCATTGTCAAAAACCACTGGAGCATATATGATGGGTTACTCCATCCATAATAAACGTTTTATTCAAGTACCTTGTGGTTCCATTTTTCAGGCAGAAAGTCTACTTCAGGAACTTCAAGAACATTTTCAAGCTCTCACTGCAGCATTAAACCTGAAAAATATCCTCTTCTATCTTTGGTAAATATTAATGCTTTTGGACAGTCACATTGCCAGGGGATGCCTTTTTGTCCTGTGCTATCAGCAAATAATTGTCTATATAGATTCTCCTGTATTTACACTTCCCCTTCTCAGCCTCTTGCTACGCTGTCAAGCCAGACGTCTATACCAAGTAGTTTCTCCAGTATTTACACTTGCCCTTCTCAGCCTGTTGCTACCTATCTGTCAAGCCAGAGGTCTATACCAAGTCTGAAGTTCAAGGGCATCCCTGCACAGGCTCCTCCTCCTGACCACCAGCACAGCCTGGTCTGCAGCACTTAGAGATGGTGCTGACCAACAGGAGGCTAGACACTGCTGTGCCTTTGCTTGATTTTGACTTCAGCAGCTCACTTTTATTTCAGAAACACAAAATGTTACAAAATTAAGACAGAATGTTTCTAGTGAGCAAGTCCAGGTAAAGGTAAAGAGTGCCCTAAAACTTGTCCAGTTTGAGTTCACTTGAAACAATTAAATGTATTCCTTAAACATTTGGAATTGCTTACCTGCAGCTTTTGATTTTGAAGATGGGCTCCCATAAGGCAAAACATGACATGATAAATTAAACCAGAGTTGTTTTAAGAGTTAAATTTTCATTACATTTATGCCCAGAGTTTGGCAAAAACTTACCAAACTCACATCCCCAGGTTCATGTCCAAGCAAGGGAAGCCAGGTTTTAAAAGCCAAGCTCCCCACTTCAAGGTTCAAGGTGCACACTAAGAGGAACTCGGGAGGCAGTGGATTTGCATGGACCCTTTGTTTTTTAAGTTTGTGAGTCTGTAGAGAAGGCATACTTTGAAGCAGGGCTCTGAGGGTGTCTGTGGCCACTCTGCACCTTGCCCACAAGCACAGTTTCCCTTGACGTGGTACTGGAAGACATGGGGAACCGCATTGAGGACTTGCAGAAGAATGTGACTGTCCTGATGGAGCAGGCTGGGGTTGGAAATTCCACTAAGGAGCACACAGTAAGTACATCATTAGGCAACTGTTTGCCTTTTGCGCATCTTTTAATTGCTTTCATCTTGAAAAATGCAATCCTGTATTTGTTCACTGTGCAAATACTATTGCTGTATTAATGAAAAACCTTTCTAGATATACCAACTAAAACACTTCATCATAATTCTTTAAAATGAGCATTTGTAAGTAACAATTTTCATTTTTTAAAATTTTATTTATTTATTTAGTGGTGCTGGGGATTGAACCCAGGGCCTTGTGCATGCAAGGCAAGCACTCTACCAACTGAGCTATACTCCCAGTCCCCAAAAGTGCACATTTTAGATGAAAAACTCTTATTTAAAAATTGGATTTGGAGCTGGGGTTGTGGCTTAGTGGTTGAGTGCTTGCCTAGCACATGTGAGGCACAGGGTTCAATCCCCAGCACCACATTAAAAAAAAAAAAAAAAAACTAAATAAACAAAATAAAGGTATTATGTCCATCTACAAATACAAATATTTTTAAAAATTGGATTTTATTAGAGTATTTTTCGTCCCTACTCCTCTAAGTTAGTCTTCAGACAGAACACAAATCACAGTTCACTGTGAAACTGGGATTATAACTAGTAGTTCCTATTTGGATACAGTAAGCCCTTAACACATTTCCCAAGTGGCCCTGAGCACCTGGGTCAGCCCCACAATGGGAACTTTACCTTTTAATGAACTTCAGTGTTGAGGAAGCAAAGAAATTCTTACTTCCAGGTCTCAGAATGGACTGTGTTCATAGGACAGGCATGGAGGTATATAGCTTTATTAAGATAAACATGTGGGCTGGGGTTGTGGCTCAGTAGTGTGCTTGCCTAGCATGTGTGAGGCACTGGGTTCAATTCTCAGCACCACATATAAAGAAAGAAAATAAAGATCCCCCAATAACTTAAAAACTATATATATATTAAAAAAAGATAAATATGTATATTATCATGACAGTATTCCAAATACAACCAACCATCTTTTCATTAAACAATTTAAGGCCTTGTTTACTCACAGTTGTTATCCTAAGTCAGATATCAAATTATGGCAAATTATGCCCCTTGTCCTGCTAAACCAAAGTTGGCTTGCCTGTAAGTGACAATAATTTCTAAATCTGGCATTCTGGTAAATAAGATCACTGACGCTGTATCTTGCTACCAAGGGGCTGCAAAATATGGCAGGGTGGGGGCTCTAAAAATTTTGATTGTCCCAGGAGGCTGAGGTAAGAGGATCATTTGAGCTCAGTAGTTTAAGGCCAACCTGGGCAACTTATCAAGACCCCATTTCAAACAAACAACAAAGCAAAAAATAATTTAAAGTAAAACTGAGTGAGGAAAATACTGCTTTTGCCTGCTAAGGTTCTATCAGACATGTCCCACTGCCCAGAAGCCTGCTTCCTCCAACCCTCCAGACATCAAATTCTGATCTCTTGAGGCCCAGGCATTGAGCTAGGGTAGGGACTCTGGTCCCAGATGCTGCTCCGGTAGTGGCCTGGGCTCCAGTGGTTGTTCAGAAACCTATTACATATCTGGCATCAAATTAAATGCTTAAGCAGTTGCCAAAACTTTGCTTTTTTGGTGCACATATAGTCATTAAAGGCAGCATGACAGGAAGTGAGAGGTCTAAAAGTTTGTTTAAAAACTGAGTCTTTTAAATTAAAACAAGTCCCAGAGTTTAAAATCTGACTCCATGAACACAGCCGGAGCTCTGCAAACCCCAAGACGTGTTCCTGAGAGATGGGCATCTTAGTCACCTCCTGCTTCTGGACACTTTCCCTGCCTGGACTTACAATGCAGATCAGCAGCACTGCTGAGTGAGCACCTGACCCTGGGTACTCCTGTGGCTGGTCAGTGGTGGTCAGCCACAGTGCAGGGACGTGGGGGCCATTCGAGTTGTTCTGAGCGAAGTCCACACTGACCCCATCTGACTGAAAAGGCCCTTGCATCACTTAGGTTTTTCTGAGTGCTGAATTTTGCCTATACAAAAAAGTTGTAATAATTGTAGGAAATTAGGATACTTTATTGAAAACTGTATTTGGGTGTATTTAACTGTCTAACTGGCATACAGATCACCTAACCTCTTTTAAATTTTTTCTTACAGACCTGAAGATGTTATTGGACATATCTCTTGAAAAAAATAAGATGAAAACTTTTGGAGAAGTAATCATCTATGTAATATGGATTCTGAGTCTCAGTCTTTGATTTTAAAACTATTTTTACATGAGGGATCCTGGGGATGGAACCCAGGGCCTCAGCATGCTAGGACACTGAGCTGTACCTCCAGTTCATCAGAATTCATTTTAACAAATAAAAACATTAAAATAACAAAGGAACGAAATAAGAATATAATTCAAAAGATGGTGAACTACTTACCATGGGAGTAAACAATGGCAAAATATTTTTTCAGTGCATAATACTTATAAATTATGGAATAAAAGCATATACTGGGGCTGGGATTGTGCCTCAGTGGTAGAGCACTTGCCTAGCAAGTGTAAGACACTGGGTTCAATTCTCAGCACCACATATAAATAAATGAATAAAATAAAGGTCTATCAAAATCTAAAAAAATTTTTAAAAAGCATACACTGTATTAGTTAACAATTTTTCCAAATTAAAATTCTACATATATCTTTTTTTAAAGATCACCAGCAGTTTTCTAATAGGATTTGCTTTTAAATAACAGCATTCCAAGTCACCCCAATCACTCCCAACTTTGGCATGCCCAGGATGCAAGTCCTGGTGGCACTCACTCTCCTGGCCCAAGAGGGCAAGGCCCAGCCAAGCTGTACCAGCTGGGCACAAGGCGGGTGTCTATGGGGCTCAGCTATCCCTCCCTCTCCTGGCAGAGGGTGCTTTTCTCCCGTGTAGCCTTCCTGAGTCCTGAGCCCCGTACCCCGCTGCACCCTGTAGAGGGACCACTGAAGTAAAGCACGGAGATAAAACTCAAGTTGATTTTGCAGGTTAAACAGAGAACTTCCACTGAACTTCCTCTCTGCAGGCCAAAGTAAGGTAGAGTTGTTATCATCTAAAAATGGGCCAGGGATAGTCTCTCATTTTATAAAATGATTCTTGTGTATTACAGAACTGACAATCATGCTTAATTTTACTACATCCACTGGCTACTGTTGACATTTGTTACTAGCTGACCATACGGCCTACTATCTCTCATGCTCTTTTAGTATCGTTTCTTCCATGGGAAAACTTCACACACATTTTCTATTGCTGCCCAGTGTTCCATCAGATGGCTGCAATGATCACAGCAACTGAAAGGTCAACTACCTCTCGGACACGGGTCATTCCCCACTTGATGTAATGTAAATACTGCCATAATACATGATGGCCCACAGGTCCTCCACGTACTTCACTGGGTCAGAAGTGTGACTAAGGCACATTAAGCTGTTGATGAGGTACAACTCACATACCATGCAATTCACCTAATTACACAACCAAATAGAGTCGTGCAACCACACCAGAATTTCAGAACATGCTCATCATCTAAAAGAGAAACCCAGCACCCATTTGCTCCTTCCCTCACTCACTCCTTCCAGTCTTAAGCAACCACCAACTCCCTTGCTGTCCATGTGGACCTGCCTGTTCTGCACCTTTCACAGGATGTGTGGCAGGTGGCTTCTCTCACCTGATAACTTTCGAAGTTCATCATGTTGTGGCATGTATTAATACTTCATTTCTTTTCTTTTTGTGGTACTTTTCCTTTTTCCCCTACCACTGAGCCACATCTCCAGCCCTTCTTGAGACAAGGTCTTGCTAAGATATCCAGGCTGGCCTTGAACTTGCAATCCTCCTGACTCAGCCCCGTCTCTGGAATTAGAGGTGTGCACCCCTGCACCCAGCACTTCCTTTCTTCTACGACTACAGAACACTGCACTGTGCAGATACAACACATTCAGTTCATCTACCCATTGACTGATGGGGGTGGGACTTCCCCACCCTGGCTGTCAAGAACAACGGCGCTGAGCACAGGCTTCTGTGGGGCGTGGGTTCATCTCCTGGGTACAAACAACTGGGAAGGACCTGTTGGTTGCATGGGGTATCACGGTCGACTTTTCAGAACCAGCCTGCCTATTTTCAAAATGGCTACACCATCTTACCCTGTAAGCAGTTCATGAGGACTCGTCAACACTTGTCAGCCTCGCTTCCTAACCTAGCATCCCAGTGGGCAGGGAATGGTGGCCGTGGCTGACTGTGGCCCTTCACGAGCAGTGATAATGAACACTAGTGCATGTTTTCTGGCCAACGTTCTCCCTTCCTCAGAGAAATGCCAGGAGGGTAATAGTCAATGTTTATTATATGCCAGGTACTTGAGGTTGTGTAGATTTTTTTTATTAACCCCTCATAACAATATGATATGGTTTTAGACTCCCCATTTTACAAATGGGAAAACTGATACTAGAGAGACTAAATTGCAGATTTGCATTTGAAAAAAACATTTTTTGCAGTGCCTGGGATAGAACACAGGGCCAGATACATGCTAGACGCATTACTAAGTTATATCCCCAGGCCCACATCTGAACTTTAAATCCAATTAGAAAGCATTCTTGTGTAGCTCAGTGACAGAGCACTTACCTAGCATGTATGAGGCACTGGGTTTGATCCTCAGTACCACATAAAAATCTTAAAAATAAAGGTATCGTTCCCTCTACTACAGAAAATATTTTTTAAAAAGGCATTCTTACCTGTGTGTGTAGGTAAGAAATCTTCATTCTTTCAGGTGTGCCCTGTGTTTTAACAATGGCAATGAGCACTTCACTCTACCACATACCAACCAACCACTCAGCACCTCGTGTGTGCAGGAGGCAACCTGCCCAAGCACACCTGGCCGGCAGAGCCTCTCCAGGTATGCTTTCACTCAGAATGAATGTGCACGGAGAGGTGAGAGGAACTTCCAGCCCTGGGAGCCTGGGAATGCAATAAGGAGACTATTTTCTGGATGGACAGGAGGCCACAGCTTCCACAGAACAGGATGTGTGTGAGCACATCAAACCCAACCTCAGGAAGAAAAAGAAATAGCCCCACTCCTCACAGGGAAGCCTCCAACAAGCATTACACTGTTTTTATAAACAGAACACGATCAAGACTTTGGATTGTTATGGATTAATATCATCATAGAATTTACCCACTGAAGTCCTAACCCCCAGCATCTCAGACTGTGACCTTACCTGGAATGGGGTCATTGCAGATGTGGGTGAGTTGAAGTCACACTGAATGGCATCCCTGAGAGGGAGACTTGAAGACAGACACACACACAGCACTTGTGAAGACCGGCAGAGCTTGGGTGCCACACCTCTGAGTCAAGGGACACAGGGACTGCAGGTCCGGGTTCCCCTGAGCCTCAGGTGGAACCCAATCCACTGGCACCTTCACATCAGACTTCTGGCCTCCAAAACTGAACCCTGCTTTATGGGATGGAGACCACCAGGTCTACCATACTTGGCCATGGCAGTCCTGGCAAACTACTCAAATTTGCAGAGCCCAACCCCACAGGACAAACATCCCAACCCCTCTGCATGGGTGAGGTAGCAATTAACTGCAACCACCAATACCAGTCAGCTACAGGAGTCCTTAAGAATGGACAGTGGTGGGTGCTCCTTCAGGTATTTATTTGCTTCAGCTAGTGAAGGCATGTAACCCTCAACCCTCCAGCTCTCAAGAGGTGAGGGCCCTTCCAGGGAGGGGCCCCACAGCACCACGCAGGCCACGGCACATGCCTCAGTATCTGTACTTGGTGGAGTAGTCCTTGGGGGACACCACCAGGCCCCGGCCCTTGCGGGCACCACGATACACAGTCTCAATTATGTCGACCATCTCCTGTTTGTCTTCCATGGCCCAGTTGATCTTGTTGTTGTTGCCTGTGCCCAAGTCAATCATGATGTGCTTGTTCCTGCAAAAAGAGAAAGGCACCAGTGCCCACGGCAGATTCCACAAGAGTCCCACTTTTCCTGCTGTCACAAATGCTTGCTGTGTCACTGACAGACACATACAACCAAGAGGAAACCATGGTTCAAAAAGAAGGCAGAGACACCCAAATGCTATTTCTAGAAACCACAATGCAGGGACACCAATCTCTTTCTGGAATTTTCTATATGTCCTTTGGACAAATATCTTAAAGGGATATACAGAGGTTTATATTAATTTTCCTGAAGAGCAGTAATTTTTTCATGTTGCTCTTAAGCTTCTTGGCACAAATTCTACAAAAATCCTACAACAGAATTTTGCATCTCTAGGACCAGGGAAGTAGATGACCCTTTAGATATTTGTTTTTCAAGAGGCTAGACTTCTGTCTTAGGAATTTATGCTTCCACTGACCAAAGTAAAGATGCTAACCCTCTACTGCACTTGCATGCATTTTTTCTGGTTTGTTGAAGATGGATTTTTACTAGTATATTTTCTCACATCTACAGGATCGTACATGTGGCTCAACCCTGTTCCACAAGTGTGCTCCTCTGGCTTGGCCTCCTCTCAACCAAAGCAGCTAACACTCATCTGATGTCACTCTTCTGTGTTAAACACCTACTTCCAGGGCGACGTTCCAGGTCCACACACTGGCCCAGAAACTCAGATGGGGCCCTCAGCTGTTCCCACCCTCACATGCTGTGTCAGCCCTGCCCAGTGCTCGCTCTGGGTGCCCAGGCTTTGGGCCCGTGAAGGAGCACTCATCTAGGGTGAGCAGTCCCTGGCACATTCCCACAGCCCAGCTTGAAGCAGATGTGTTTCTTATACCTGTATTTCTGTACATACCGTCCTCTGGCACCTCCACTCCTGGGTACTCACTTGGCTGATACCTTATCAAGACAGGTTCACAGAACTACCTATCTGGTGCTATGTCTCAGCTCCAGAACACAAAAACTGGGGGTACTCAATATATCTGGTGTATACAGTGACTAAAGTGCTCACATTGCTTATCCTAGATTTCTGGGTCACAGAACAATAGCAGCAAGTTCCATCTCCTTTTCTGATAGTAGACTATCAGTCCTAAAAATCACAAATACACAAAGAGTGCCCCTGCCACTACCAGAAGCTATCCCCTACCTTCCTTGTCCACCAGAGCAGCTCCAGCCCCAAATGGCCTCCCTGTTTCACCTGAAGTGAGGAGTCAGCTGCTCAAAGGGAGGAATAGGGATCCTCCTACACACTGGGAATAACAGGGTCACAGTGTCCTGCAGTTTTGAAATGCAGAATTTATAAGCTCTGAGTTTAGATATTTAGGAAAGGAAATTTCCAAGCAAAGTCTTGAAGATGCAGCCTGGTTTCTTCTCGCAACTTATAGTGAACGGAAGACGAATGTGGTATAAATAGCTAACAAGAATAGCAAGGTATGAAGGTGCATGCCTGTAATCTCAGCAGTTTAGGAGGCTGAGGCAGGAAGATCTCACGTTTAAAGCCCACCTCAGTAACCTGGTGAGGTCCTGAGCAACTCAGTGAGACTCTGTCTCAAAATTAAATACAAAAAGGGCTGGGGATATGGCTCCGCAGTTAAGCACCCCTGGGTTCAATCCCTAGTATCAAAAAAAAAAAAAAAAAAAAAAAAAAAAAAGGCTTCATGTCTGTGACTCTGTTACACACCACTGCAAAGGGAATTTTTATAGATTTAAGGCCCCTAATCAGTTGCTTTAAAATAAGGTTACCCTGTATTGTCTGGGTGATCTAACCCAATCATGCAGTAGTTGGAGGTCAGAGGGTGTGAAAAGGACTCGACATGTCCTTGATACTGCTGTGAGGGTGGAGGGCTCTGAGCAGAGTAGCCCAGCTGATATCAGCAAGGAAACAGACCTCAGCCCCACTGCAGGATCTGCATCTGGCAACAATTCCAGCAAGCCAAGGTGGACTCTCCCAGGGCCCTCCCCAAGCACCCAGTCTACAGTACTGGCCCACGAGACCTTGAGCACAGAATACAGGTGGCCCTGTCAGACACTGCACCTCCACAACCATAAGCTCACAAATAGGTGCCAAGGTACACCACTACTGTACAGAACATAAACTAATGCACCCCACACAATTCCAGCAGTTAGGAACCACATCTTCTGGAGCAGAGCCAATGCTCACGCTGCTATTTACTAACTTCTGTGGTAACTACTGTAGAAATTTTGTCAGTAACAGTGTGAAAGGATATTTCTTTCCAAATTAAATCTCCACAACATAATTTTTGAGCTGAGAAGATAAATTTGTGTGAGAGAGTAATTAAGTTCAGATTTCCCTCTTACAACAGGACACTAAATATTGACTTATCACATTTAACAAGTGAATTATTTTCGAACACTTTTCATCAAAAGGTTGCATGTAAAGGCATCTTAAACATTAGTGAGGGTGTCTTCCATTTCTTTCTACTTCACCCAAGTTTCTGGGCAAAGTTACAGTTACAGAGGGTAATTGGTCACTGGGGAACTGCTAAAGTGGAAACTTTCACTTTGAAAACCAATCATAATAGAGTCACTGATCATCTTGTGATACAACTTGCATTGTGAAATGGCTGCATAACACACTTCTTCTAGGCTATAGAATCTGACTCAAACCAACAATATGCCATGTAAATAACAACTTAAAGATAACTTACCTGAAGAAAAACATGACAGTACATGGATCGTATAACTCATACATTTTGTTGAAGTCCGGTACTTCTGTAATATCCACAAGATAAATAACTGCAAAATTTTTCACCTAAAAGTAAATGAGATTAAAAAACCACCTAAAATAAGATTGATTGAACTTTCATTCCATAAAATCAAATTTTAAAATCAAAAACAAGAATTTGTGTAAACTGGACAGTTTTTTCAAACCATTTACACCTTTTCCCCACAGAGCCAACACCTAGGAAAATACCACCACACTGTCACCATCCCGACAAGCTGGCTACTCACATCTCACCGGGGCCTTCTCAGATGGTCTGGAGCTAGCCGAACTTGGCTGAAGAAGCTAGCTGCCAAATCCCTGCAGAAAACGCCCCAGACACATCACTCACGCAGACCTGGTGTTATGCAGGTGACCCTCCAGAATTACTCATGCCAGCAACACTGCTGAGCAAGCCTCGATAATCTGCCCATGGCCCCAGATGCTGAGGCTTGAACACTTGCAAATATGAACAGCTAGGACCCCAGCTGATACTGTACAACTTTTTGGTAATTTTTTCTTTAATCACAAGCTCAGGGGTTGGGGATTTAGCTCAGTGGCAGAGCACTTGCCTAGAACGTGACGGGGGGTGGGGGTGGGGGTGGGATGGGGGTGCAGGGCAGAACACATGCTCATCCCAAGTTTAGAAAAATAAAATTTTTTAAATAACTCTAGTTGTAGATGAACACAATACCTGTATTTTATTTATTTATTTTTATGTGGTGCTGAGGATCAAACATTGTGCCTCACATATGCAAGGCAAGTGCTCTACCACTGAGCTTCAACCCCAACCCACAGAAAAATTTTAAAAGACTAAAAACACCTCCAATCCCACACTCAGAGATATATATTAGTATTTCTGATAGATTCTGTCCCACCTTTTTTCTAGGTATATTTGAAAAGTTTATTTACACTGTTTTTTAAAAACTTTATTTTACTTATTTATGTGGTGCTAAGGATCAAACTCAGAGCCTCACATGTACTAGCCACAACCCCAGCCCATATTTACACTGTTTTAATAAAATGAGATCATATTTTGTATCCTGCTTTAATATAAGTGTTCTTATGCAAAATTACCTACTTTCCAAAAACATAGTTCTCATTGCACATGCTATTCCACCAAGTGGCTATGCCATTATTTTACCCCTCTTCACTCATTTTCCACCAACACCTATCATTCACCTGTGTGAATGCCCTTAAGTCTGTGTGACTACTTTGTTACTTCCTAAGGACAAACCCTAAAATAGAATCTCAGGAGCAAGAGCATCTTGACTTATTAAAGTCTCCTTAAACTGTCTCAATACCCTCTAGGAAGCATAATCAACTTACATGTAACATTAATGCTTGAACTGCATTTGCCCCCAGAGACAGGAAGTCCTAACTCCCCAAACTGAGAACGTGACTTATTTGGAAAGAAGATCACTGCAGAAGAGATCAGTGTAAGAGGAAGTCAACCTGCAGGAGAAGAGCCCAGGGGCCCACACCTATAATTGTTGTGATTCTAGAAGCTGAAGCAAGAAGACTGCATATTCAAGCCTAGACAACTTGAGAGACCCTGCCTCAAAAAATATTTTTAAAAAAGGGGGCTGAGGGTGTAGCTCAGTGCAAAGCACCTTGGGTTCAATCCCCAGTACAGAGAGGGAGAGAAAGAGAAAGGGTCATGGGAAGGGAAAACAGAAACATGGACACACAGAGCCTGGAGTGAAGGGTCCACAAGCTGAGGGAACCAGAGGGGCTAGTAACCACCAGAGGCCAGAAGAGGCTGAGGGTCTCCCTTTCAAAAGGCTCCAGAGAGCACAGCCCTGCCCACACCTTGACCGTTGACTTCTGTCTCCAGAACGGTGAGAGAATTTCTATTGTTTCAAGTTCTCCAGGTTGCAGTTTTTCACGGCAATCACAGGAAACCAGTATGCACAGTATTTTAGAGTAAAACCAACTCTAAAATCCTGTCACTTACAGATGAATGACATGATCCCTGGGATCTGTGCTAAGTATCACAACATGGCAATGAATGGTTAGAAAACACAAGACTGGCAAATGCTGACACCTGTGGAGGTCAAAGGGGAGAAGCCAAGCTCACTGACTACACGTTTCACTTTTGGAATATTACTAAAGAAGCAAACCAACAAACCAGTCAAACACAAAACAAAACAAAGCCCACTAAGGAAATTAACACCACCACTGGAAAGACAGAAAGTTGGCCCTTGGTGCAGCCGCCTCTGCCCTCCAGCTGTGGTGGAGACACCGCGAGGGAATGCTGGTGCACCGGGTGTGCCACTACCCATGTGTCACTTTGGGAAACCCTTCACATGAGGCCTTCACACTGTGACAGTGCACACCCTCCTCTTGGTCAGGCAACTCATGAACACATACTTCTTTGTCTGGTTTCTCACAGCACCCGCAGAGAGAATGGAATGGTCAGGTCACTAGAACCAGCTTTACTTTCATAGTAAACTGGTAAGTTGTGTTCTGGCTTTATTTAAAAATAAAACCAAACAAACCTCACCACAGAAGCAAAGATGTGGAATGGTCACAGGCACTGGGAAGGGGAGGCCATGCTTCATTTCTACCCCAGGAAACTTGCTCAGGAGCAGACAGAGTGAACACTAGCCACACAATTCTTGAAATCTGTGGGTACCTAGTACCCAGGGAAGCCATGTGTTGAAGACACAGCATGCACCTCCTGCATGCCAGTCTGTACCCACACAACTCCCCCAATGCATTCCAAAAGACTATCATGTCCAGCTCTGGTACCGCAAGGACCGACTGAACTCATGGCACACTGAAGCCTGGCTCAGGAACATCCAAGAATCCAAGAATCCTGCACAAGGCACTCCTCACTCATGAATTCTAATTCTACACCTCTAAATAAAGACTTTGCTCATGTTTTTCATACAATAAAATTAAGACTGGCTCATGACTTTGAGCCACATGGAAAGTGACCCATGTCTGTTCAAAGCCCACCCTCTAGATGAGATCTCTTGGGCCAAGTCTTGAAGGTATAGTCCTGCCCAAAGGAGACAGAGGCAGAAGCCACAGGAGGATGGGAATCCATCAAGCAAGAGAACAGCTGCATAGAGAGAAATACAGGAGACGGCAGTCAAGTTCCAGAGTCAGCACCTGGGACAAGGAAGCAGAATGTAAGAAGGTGCACGCAAGACCAGACAAGGGACCTACATTCAGGAAGCTGGGCCAAGAAGGAGAGGGGGGATCCAAGCATTCAGATTTGTACATACGAAGCTTGAGAAAGTTAAGGAGAATCCAGAGAAAAGTCCCTACGAGTGGTAATTGACATTTTCCCATGGAACGAACCCAGGACGCTGGGCTGGAGACCACCTTGCCTTGCCATCTGCTTCTGCAGTACAAGAACCACGGTGGCAGGTGCTGGGGGCTCTAGAGTTCATACAGAAGCCCACTGAAGAGCCAAGGGCAGTAAAGGGATGGCTGGGATATAGCTCAGTGTCACCAAGTACTTGGCATGTGTTAGGTGCTAGGTTCATCCTCAGTTCCAAAAATAAACAAGCATAAAAACAAAGACATCTGGACAGGAGGTTCCAAGAAGGGAACCTGTGCCAAGGCCACAGAAAGCTCAGGTCAGAAAGGCCTGTGACTTTGACTCCTAGGTCAGATGGCACAGGGCTCTGAAGAACAAAGGCTTTAAGTGTGTTTAGCCCCAAAAAAGGCGTGACCACAAAAAGTGGGGAGTTGCTGATGGATTGGGTTTTCAGTTTTTTTTTTTGTTTCTGTGATACCAGAGACTAAACCTAGGGCTTGCCCAAGCCAGGTGAGGGCTCCACCCCAGTCTAGAGAAGGTTGAGTCTCTGGGACCCACACTTCCCTCTCCTCCAAGAAAACAAGCATCTGTGAGATGGAGAGGGGGACCTGAGCAGCATAGCCCTGCTGGAAGCGCCATTCCCACACTACGCAAGGTGCAGGCCAGGGCTGCCTATGGAAAGCACACGCTTCTCTGAGGCAGAGTTCTATCTACATTAGAATTTCACCAAGCAGAGAGAATCTCTTTTACTACTTTACATGCATTAAAACAAAGATGTTACAATAAAAAAAAAATAAACATTAACATTATAGAAAAACAACACGAGAAACAATTCTGCTCGCTTAAGCATTAATTGCCAATCCAAGGAGAGTCCTGGACGCCTTTCAGAGCAGAAGAGAACTATCTAGCCAAGCCTCTAGCCTCCCAAGCAGAATTGACAAGAGAAGCACGTCCTCTTAGAGTGACTGAAATATCACATCTGTCTACAAGTCAGGACAAATACCCTTCCCTCGATAATTTCATGTTATTTCCAACTGTGAATGCTGGTTTTGTAGTAAGACTTAAAAAAAAAAAAGTCTCACTTCCCCTCTTCTTCGATGAGCAAGAAACAGTAGATGATCCAGCAGTAAGCAGGGCACAGCTCAGCGGGCAAAGCAGTGCTTTCCCCTCCTGGCTGTACACATCGCATGTGCTTGAGCCAGTCAGGTCTCCAGAGAGTCCACAGAACCACAAAACCTGACACATGCAAAGTGTCAGAAAGCACTAAGTGAGTGAACTTTCAAAGGCACATTTCTGAACTCAAGAAACATGCCACCATCATCAGAAAGAGATCTTTGGGGAGTACTAACTTAGCTGATTACCTTGGTTATGCATTCTTAGCATTCATATATGATCCTAATTCTACAGTCCTGCCTTAAGAGCAGGTCAAGTCCAGCCTCTTATTTGGGGGCCTCCTGGCAGGAGGCTGGGGGGACACTCCTTGAGAGGACTGGGTCACTCCCTGCAATGTGTACTGGCTTGGTGGTGAAGTGACAAGTATTAACACAGCCCTAGGTCTGACTCCTCTCCCTGCAACTCCTGAGCTCTCTCCATCTCCCTGAAGAAGTGCAGTCTGCCAAACGCCTCATAAATCAGACTGCGTGGGCTCTAGCACAGGCCTCCACGTTGGTGGAAACAGGGATTTACATAATGAATTTGCAACTCACTAAAATACCTGTATATTTTTTATATAAAACAAATTAAATTAGGTGTCCACTATTTTTTTCTAACTTAAAAATGTTCTTTTAGAAAACATAAAAATGGAATGTAAACTACTTTGTATATGCCCAGTACTTTTATTTTACACAAGTTATATAATTAAAAAAAAAAAACACCAACAATCAAATAAAATCAAGAGCAGAGGAGTGAAGAGTAATGCTTACCCAGCCCAGACAAATGTATCCTTGTCAGAAAGGCACACGCAAACACTGCACCATATTACACAAAGCTTAGGGGAAAATAACATTCCATTGTGGAGTGAACTTTCCCAGTTTGAGCCCCAGCCCTGTCATTTCCTAGAAAACGTCTTTCTTACTTTGCACCACCAGCCCAGGGACCTCTCCTAGTCCAAGTGCTCAGTGAAGGGATTGTTCATGACCAGGCTCTCTATCATGGACATTCTGGTGTGTTTCTAACATCACTAGATTACAGCAAAGTTTTCACAGGGCATAAAGCTGTGCTTACTTGGGTCTTTTCCTGCTGGGAGGCAGAGTTGCTTGGCCCCAAGTTTGGAGTATTCCTAGGGCTCTTCAGGTGACGCCAACTGCTTTCCAGGAAGATTTAGCAATGTTATTCCTACTGGGCCCTATGCTGACTTCACCCCAACCCCCTTCAGTCCTGCCAGTGATTCGGCTCCAAGAAGGGTTTCTGTGTGCCTCCACCTCTACCTCCAACTGAAGATGGAATGACTACAACAAACATGTGGTCCTAGACTGGCACATGGGCCAACATTCTGCACTTTTCTATGGAGTTCCTTAACCAGCTAGGAATCCACCTAAAGTTCTGGAAAAAATGATCTGGGCAGTCAACTGGCACTATGGATTTTTGAAGCATCAGTTTTTATATTTTTAGGTAATTCATTTTAAAGCCATCCAAATACTGAGTGTTAACTTTATTTTTTCAAATACTAATACATGCCTCAATTAGCTGTACTCACAGTAACCTGCAAATTTTGTAACTCAAGAGGTAATGACAAGGGGCTGGGGCTGTAGCCTAATGGCAGAGCACCTGCCTAGCACGTGTGAGGCACTGGGTTTGACATTAGCACCAAATAAAAATAAGCAAATAAAATAAAGGCATGCTGTCCAGTTACAACCACACAAAAATACATTTTTTAAAAAAGAGGTAATGAGGGACTGGGGATATAGCTCAGTTGGTAGAGTGCTTGCCTTGCAAGCATAAGGCCTTGGGTTCAAATCCCCAGCACCTCAAAAAAAAAAAAAAAAAAAAAAAAAAGAGGTAATGACAGTAATAACAGTACTTGACAATTACTGAACATGCTTTCGGTGACAGGAAATCTTCCAGAAGTCTTTTATATAACTCAGTCCCACTTGAGTCTTATGAGTCATCAACAAGTAAGATGAGGCACAGTAACCAGCTAGGAAAGGAAAGAGTGTAGCAGGAATCTGTCCCTCACCCCGCCAGTATACCACACACTCGCTACACAGGGCTGTGCTTAACCAGAGATTAAACTCCTCAGCAAACAGAGATAGGCTCTGTGTTCCCACAAATCCTCATCGGGCTGAGCACTAACTTCCACTAGACCCACGGACTCTGTGGTCCTTAATAGGATGCTTAAGACAGGTTCCGAACATCATCCTTTAAAAGTTCATAGATGTGGGCTGGAGTTGTGGCTCAGTGGTAGAGCACTTGCTTAGCATGTGTGAGGTGCTGGATTCAATTCTCAGCACTGCATGTAAATAAATGAATAAAATAAAGGTCCATCAACAACCAAAAAAACCAAAAAGCTCATAGATGTGTCTGCCTTGTATACAGATTTATTAGACTGCACTATTGTGTGTCAAAGATATCACTGAAGAGATTTTAAACTCTATCTGCCTGGACTTTTGAATACACAAAAAGATCCCATCCATTCCTACTCATCATGGGATTTAGAGAACAGTGAACCCAAAGCACTGCTAAATGCTAGAACAGTTCACAGGGATATGGAATACTCTCTGTGGCAGCTAAATAGGAAACTCTATCTAATACGTTGTCCTATACTTAAAAGTTCTACACATCTGTAAGACATTCACACACCTTCAAGCATGTCTGTTTCAGACTAACTCTCTCCATGAAGTGTTTAGCATGAGGAGGGGGTGGGTACCGTAGGAGCAGCTAGTCCACAACATATCCTCGGATAAATGGTCAGTCAAATTCAGCCTGAACGTGTGGAACTTGTACTCACCTTTAGACAGCTGGGAAGGTCAAACAGGGCTTGTGACAAGATGGGGAAGAAGCCCCACTATCTGTCATTGCTACAGAGGGAGATTATTAAAATTATACTGTGCTTGCAGACTCCTACCCCACCAAAAAAACAAAACAAAACAAAAAAACTACTGTTAAACTTCCCCCAAGAAGGCTGTACTAAGAAAATAAAACATTAACAGTTATTTTTCTTTTTGGTATCAGGAATTAAACCTAAAGGTACTTAAACACTGAGTTGCATCCCCAGCCCTTTTTAATATTTTATTTAGAGACAAGATCTCATTGAACTGCTTAGGGCCTCACTAAGTTGCTAAGGCTGGCTTTGAACTCTTGATGTCCCTGCCTCTCCTGCCTCAGCCTCTGCCACTGGGATTATAGGTGTGCACCCACTAGTATTTTTTTTTTTTTAATTATTTTTAGTTGTAGATGGACACAATGCCTTTATTTTAAACTTTTTAGTTGTATATGGACACCATGCCTTTATTTTATTTATTCATTTATGTGGTGCTGAGGATAGAACCCAGTACCCCATGCATGGGGGGCAAACGCTGTACTGGTGAGCCACAACCTCAGCCCACAATGCCTTTATTTTATTCACTTATTTTTATGTGGTGCTGAAGATCAAACCCAGTGCCTCACACATGCTAGGCAAGCAAGCCACCACTAAGCTACAACCCCAGCCCCATTTTGATGCATTTAAAATTTACATTTTTAGCCAGGTGAGGTGGTGCAT
Source organism: Sciurus vulgaris (assembly GCF_902686455.1). Lineage (NCBI taxonomy): Eukaryota > Metazoa > Chordata > Mammalia > Rodentia > Sciuridae > Sciurus > Sciurus vulgaris. The sequence continues at coordinate 100,270,824 of NC_136474.1, forward strand.
ACCTGTAATCTCAGTGGCTCAGGAGGCTGAGGCAGGAGGATCACGACTTCAAAGTCAGACTGAGCAAAATTGAGGCACGAAGCAACTCAGTGAGATCCTGTCTCTAAACAAAATACAAAATAGGGCTGGGTATGTGGCTCAGTGGTCGAATGTCCCTGAGTTCAATCAAGCAACTCAGTGAGATCCTGTCTCTAAATAAAATACAAAATAGGGCTGGGTATGTGGCTCAGTGGTTGAATGTCCCTGAGTTCAATCCCCAGTATCGAAAAAAAAAAAAAAAAATTGCATTTTTAGTAATTATAACACAACATTAAAAGTTTATTAAAACAGCTGAGGGCAGTGGTGCACACCTGTAATCCCTGTACTCAGGAGGGTGAGAAGAGAAGATTCCAAGTTTGAGGCCATCTGGGCAACTTAGGGAAACGCTGTCTCAAAGAGCTGGGAAGGCAGCTCAATGTAGAGTGCTCGCCTAGCATGTGCAAGGTCCTGGTTAGATCCATAGTAGGGGGAGAAGGGATTGGCAAAGTTTTGGACAAAAGAAAAAGAGTAAAAGACCAAAGAAGGGCTGGGGCTGAGTTTGACCCTCAAAACCACATAAAAAATAAAAAAATACTTAACAGTGAGCCCGACCAAATCATGCTTATTAATCAATTCAATACCAGGTAAAGTGTGAGCCTACTAGTAACAATGTAGTGACTCAGTCTGTAACTGCTCCAACAGAATCAGGAAGGAAGAGAAAGAAACCTGTTAAATCCCTAAGCACTGGTGTGGACACCATGAAATCTGCTCCCTAAGAGCCTCTCGCTGAGCTCCACTTGGCTCTGCAGAGCCAAAAGCCCTCCCACTCCCAGTCTTCCCAGGGGTGCTCATGCCACCCCTGAAAGGTGAACAGCAACAGATTCCAGGAGCTCAGCCCAAGTTATTTCAGACACAGCAATGATGTGTTTCTGTGACTCTTCACTGACGTGAAGCAGCATCTGCCCTTGTCCACAGCAGCTTCTGCAATGCAGAAATGATCCCACACAGGACCCTGGCTGGCAGGACCCCAATGTGGTCCCCAGGTACCTCCAGTCCTCACTGTCTTAGCATCTGAAAGGAAGAGGCTGGAAAATGGCTGATAATCAATGTTCTCCTCTGATCCTGGCCTGAGGAGTTCCTGAAAGTGAGGTCCTAGATCAAGTCACAGCAGAATTCCCTCAGAAGTTTCTTTAAAAACCCCTTCGGGGCCCCAGACCAACAATATCCAAATCTCTGATATGCACTTCTGAAGCACTGCAAGAGATATCTGTTTTGACTGAAATATAGGAACAGTCCCCAACACTGCTTTTTCTAAAAAGGATAGCAAAAATTAACAAGGGGCAGATCAGAGTGTTTCCTTCCTTGCACATAAAACATATCCTACATCTACTCCCATTTACTCAAAGGAATTACTTTAACCCAGCTTACATTAACAATTTGAGAGTGAAAAATAGCTTCAATGTTCCTATAACTTTTACTTTTCATTATAACCTCAAATTATTTGTGGAACATAAGTATGTTATATATTTCACTATTACTTTACCATCTTTACCTTTTTATCCTATTATTACAATTACAAAAACCCAAATAAAATTCATCCTAAAGTTATCAAAATAATTTTACAGGAAAGGAATAAGACCTCTGGCCACACACAAATGCCCTACAAATGCACTTTTACTGTCAGCAAAAGAGTGCTGCAGACCACTCAGTGTATTAATGTGAAAAATCAGAAAAACTAATTCTAATCAAACGAGTTTTCTCTAGTGCTTTCTGTGCTTGAATCATTCCAAGCTACAAATGAATGACTTCACAAAAGGTAAGGAAGGATAAAGCAAAAAACGACCATAGAAATTTATAGGATTTACCACGGTGCTAACAAGTTCTCTTTATAAACACAAACATAAACAAGAGGGGCTGGGGTTGTGGCTCAGTGATAGAGCACTCGCCCAGCACGTGTGAGACCCTGGCTTTGATCCTAAGCACCACATAAAAATAAAATAAAGATTAAAAAAAAAAAAAAAAAAAAAAAGAAAAACAAAAAACCCAAAAAAAGCAATCCAGGGGCTAAACACTTTAAAGAAAGCATCCACACTCTCAACAGAACCCGCACACGTTTTTGTTCACTGAACCATAAATTTTTAAAAATATGCTCTCCATAGGAATCACTGACTTATTTAGGGAGCAGTCCGTGAACCTCTTTTTAAAAAAAATCTGAGGAACAATGGACGCTTCTGGCAGAAAGGGGCCATTCTGCAGAAGGGAGCGCAAGCTCTCCGCCAAGGCGCGGGTCCCGACTTCCCCATGCGCGCGGGGTCGGCGGAGCCGCACTCGGCCTGCGGCCGACGCCCCGCGCCGAGGAAGCCGGGCGACCTCGTCGCTCAGGTCTCGCGCCCGGCCCGCGCACGCGGAGTCCGGCGGGCAGGGCCGTTACCTTTTCCGCTATGCTGTACAGAACCTCGTCCATCTTCATGCAGGTGGGGTCCCAGTCGTGCCCGAACCGAATGACCACGACGCGGTCCTCCTCCGAGAGGATGGCCTGGTCCACCTGCCAGCCGTTGTGCAGGTGCGGGAGCATGTACGACATGCTGGCGCGGCCGGGCTGTGCGGCAGGCCGCCGCGCGAGCTGCCTGCGGGCGCGGGGAGAGCTGAAGCCGCGAGACGGCGGGGACCCCGGCCCGCCCCGTGGGACCCCGCCCAGGCCCACGGCCCACCCCCCACCCCGTGGGACCCCCGCCCGCGTCCCCGGCCCCCCGCCCCCAGACGGGCCCCCACCTTGCCTGAGTCCTTTCTGCACCACCCGGCGGCACCAGCGCCTCCGGCGCAGCGCCACTTCCGGGGTCGCGCTCTGACGCAAACGCGTGCGCCGACGTACATGGCGTCGGCCGCCCGGGCTTGCCCTTGGCAGCGCCTGTCGCGCAGGTTACCCAGGCGTCTGGGCGCATGTGCGCCTGCGCGCTCGGCCCCGCTCGGCCCCGCTCGGCCTTGCCCGCCCTGAAAGCTGACTGGCTGGAAGGAAGCCAGCGGTTTGCTCCGCGTTTCTCCCCGCGCGGGTCTCCCCGCCCTAGAACGTGCTCGGGAAAATCACCTGTAGGAAAGGGTCCCCATCGGCCGCCCACTCCCCGACCCGCCCTGCTCCCGGGGGCACTTTCCGCTCCCCGCGGCAAGACATAGCCGGTCCCTGTGCCCGGGCGCGGCGGCGAGGCGCCCTCGGCTGATCCTGCCGTCCCGCCTGAGTTTACTGGAAGGACAGGAGAGGGGCAGAGCGGGCACTCGGGATAAAGTGGGCCATCCGAGAGCACCTTCCCGCCCCTGCCTTTACCGGGCTCCCACTAAGACTGAAGGAAGTTTCCAGAGAATTCCATCCACGTCCACCTCTTAACAGCAGGGTGACATCAGACTTTCAGGTCCCCGTTGTGGGACGGATCTGGAGACTCATGCTAAGTGAAATGAGCCAGTCCCCCAAAACAAAGGCCGAATGCGCGCTGACTCGCAATGGGGGTGTGAGGGGGTGGCGGGGAAGGAGAGGGATGGGCATTGGAAAGGCGTAGAATGAGTGGGACTAACTTTCCTGTGTTCACATGGGAGTCCACAGCCCGCGTGAGTCCACGGCACCTTCACCGCAGAAATGCCAAGTTATCCTCCATGTACGTATGATATGCCAAAATAGAGTCTACTGTCAGGTATACATAAAAAATTTTTAAAGTCCCATTGTGCATGACAGGTCTAGGTCACTTTGGCCCTTGGTGACTGATTTTAATTGGAACTTTTTTTTTTTTTTTTTTTTTTTTACTTTTTAAAATAATGTTATTTTATTTCTTTATACCTTTATTTTTATGTGGTGCTTAGGCTCGAACCCACAGTGCCTCATGCATGCTAAGCAAACCCTCCACCACTGAGTTACAACCACAGCCCTTGAAATCTCTTCTTAATAGATTTTATGGGTAGGAGGAATTATCCTTAACTCCCTGAGTTTGGGGTTCTGGTCTGTGTAAGAGTCACTAAGTTCCCCATTTTGGGGTTCAATTTCCTTGCAGATAAAAATTGCTGAGGAATGTAAATATCTTATTGACTTTAACCAGGCAGAAATGCAGGTAAATTGCTTTTTCAAAGAGAAAGCATGAGGGGTCAGCAAAGTGGACCCATTTTATACAAGTATTCCCTTGATCTGTGTTCGCTGTGCTCTAGTCTCTTTGTTCTTATCACTACCTTGCTCTAGCAAGTATAGTTGAATTATTTATGTCTCCTTAGGCCCCTGGCACCAGCAACAGATCTGGTTTTTCTTCCCAGGCCTGTTCTGCTCCCATTGCCACCAGCCTGCTATAACAGGTAGACTACAGGTGAGCCCAAAGTCCGATGACAGTAGTCGTTCCTAAAAAGTTTATGTACTTATTCATTTTACACTTGTGTTAGCCCCGAGGTCCTAAATAATAAAAAGAAAAAATTTAATATCATTCAGAGAAAGAATGCCTAGGACAAACGGATGCTGCTTCCATAGAGCTGCCTCACCCCAACTTTAAGCAAGGGCGTCTGAGGCATGGTTAAGTAAAGTGAGCACAGCTCAGGCCAGAGAGTAGGGAGGCTGCAGTTGCTCCCATTAAGTGAGGGGGGTTAGGGGGAGCTCTGTCCACAAGAGAGGGGAAGGTTGTCTGTTGCTAGTGGGGGCAGGTGTAATTTCTCTACCCTCATGAGTTCCTAGTTTGGACAAACCTGTAGAGGTTTGATGAACAAGAGAAAAGCAAGCAGGTTTATTCAGAACCCTGGCTATGCAGCATCTTAAAAAAAAGAAAAAAATTTAAAGGACTAGACAAAGATAAGGACTTTGAGTCTCTAGGCAGCAAATAGGGGGAGACAGATAGGGGAACACCCAAGTTGTCTAATTACTACAGCTAGAAAAGTGGACTCCAGGGAATCTGTGAGATCAGAGGGTTGGAACTGTCTTCAGTGGTAAGCGTTCCTGCTGTCCTGTGTCTGGAAGCTAGTCCTACTTTCAGGCAGTTGGAGGGAGAGCAGAGAGAACTGCTCTGCTCTTACATCTTGTTGATTTACCCTGGTACCTGGTGTAAGCAAATGCAAATCTTCTGAAAAAAAAAAAAAAAAAAAAAAAACACCAAGAACAGAAAAAAATGAACATTGAGTCAGAATCAGCAAACGCCAAAAATGAAACATCAGGTCTGAAGGATGCAGGACTTGGAGCAGCTAGGTGCAGAGCTGCGGTGTGCATGTGTTTGGAGGGATGAAAAGCGTCAAGGTGGAAGGCGTCAAGACTGTTGAGGAGCCATTAGAGAAGCAGATGAAACTGTAGATGGGAAAGAAGGAAGAGCTGGCATCAGAGCCAATGAAAGGGCTACACAGCAGACTAGACAACTGAAGAGCTAGTGAAGAGAGTGGACCGAGCAATGCCACTTAGTGGAGAAGAGACAGGCGAGACACCTCAGGAGAAGTGGGAGGATGGTTGGCTGACATGAAGTCCAAGGTCACGGCTCTTGGTGGACTAGAAGGCATTCAGACACACCACTGACAGATGAGGTGTGGGGGCATCCTGTGCATCCTAGGGCATTGAGCTCAGTCCAGACCCCTGCACCAGAGGCCAGCAGAGGCTCCCTCCCAGTCATAAGACCTGAAGTGTCTCCAGACATCGATAGTGACCGTGGGGAGCAGAGTCGCCCCTGGTTGAGAGCCACTGAGTGAGAGATCAGGTTTGAGCAACTGACCCTGTGTCTTAGGCTGTCTTAGTAGGTGTGTAGTTCCTGTTATTTGAAATGTCCACACAGTCACCCTTTCTTTTATGATATATTTTTTCATTGCAATTATAGCATGCCTGCTCTGGCCTAGCAACAGAGTAGAGAGTTCTACGGAGAAATGAATGTGGGAAATAGCTGAGCCTGGAAGCTGGTAGCGGGGCTTTTCAGTGCATTTAGTATTTGACTACTTACTGAGAAAAGCCCCAGAAGAAGCACTTCTTTAAAGCAGTTCTATTGCCAGACTCAGTGGCACTCACCTGTAATCCCAGTGGCTCAGGAGGCTGAGGCAGAAGGATTGCAAGTTCAAAGTCAGCCTCAGCAAATGCGAGGTGCTAAGCAAATCAGTGAGATCCTGTCTCTAAAATACAAAATAGGGCTGGGGATGTGGCTTAGTAGTCAAGTGTTCCTGAGTTCAATCCCTGCTCCCCGCTAACCACCAAAAAAAAAAAAAAAAAAAAAGAAAAGAAAAGTTCTATTAATTCTCACACCATGAACCCCATGAACCCATCCACTTAATGTGTAGTATTGGTAGAAATGTTTGCTTGGGAGGTCATTAGACTGGAATGACCCCAGCGCTTGTGGTTCTTAGTAAGTAAATTGAAGCCCCGTGTAAACAGCAAGACAGCTAGACACATAACCAATCAGAAGCTGACACCTGACCCCTGCCTAGGAACTTTCCACCCTATCTTTGCCCTGCTTCCTGGAGCAGCTCACAGAAGTTCCCTCTGCCTCTCCCTGCAGAGCCAAGCTCCCATCAAAGTCTGAAACTGCTGATTTATGTATTGTTGAATACTGAAATAAACTCTTCAAAAAAATTTTTTTGTTGTTGTACTGGGGATTGAACACAGGGCACTTTACCACTGGCTACACCCCTCAGCCGTTTTTGTATTTTATTTTGAGACAGGGTCTTTCTAAGTTGCTGAGGCTGGCTTTGAACTTGCGATTCTCCTGAGTCACTGGAATTACAGGTGTGGACCACTGCTCCTGGGTTTAAGTTCTTTTAACAATAGATTCACGGACGGACAGCCACCACCACAGTCAATTTTAAAACATTTTCATTACCTCAGAAGGAAACCCCATGCCCACTGCAGTCTCATCCCCACTCCTCCATAGCCATGCCTCTAGGCAGCCACCCATCAATGTAGACATCTGCACGTGGACTCATGCAGGACATGGTCTCTGTGCCTTCCTTCCTCAGTTGGGCGATGCTTTCAGGGTTCCTCCTTGCTGTACTACTTGTCAGTGCTACACTCCTTGCTCAGTGCAGTTTTATTTAGGTACTTGTCTGCTAAGGACATGTGGGCTGCCTGCACATCTAGGCTGTCGTGCATCATGGAGCTGTGAACCTTGGTGCACACATTTGGTATGAACTATGCCTTCCTTCCTCTTGGGCGTATTCCTAAGTGGAACTGCTGTGCTGGATCATGAGGCCCCTCAGCATGAGCACTTGGAGGAGCTGCCAGACTGTTTTCCGCATGGCCATGCTATTTTACATTCCCACCAACTGTGTGTGAGGGATCTCATTTCTCCTCATTCTGGCCAATTGACTGAGTCTGGCATCCTGGTGGGTGTGAAGTGGTGTCTCATTGTGGTTTTGGCTGGTGGCACATGCTGTTGAACACCTTTACATGTGATTATGGCTTTGGCATCTCTTCTTTGGAGAAATATCTACTCCCATCCTTTGCCCAAGTTTAAATTGAGTTAGTCATCTGTTTATAATTGTGTGGTGAGTTCCAGTACATTTAGAAGAGGCATTTTATATATACACTCCATGAACTTTGTAGTGTCATTGTACCAAGAGTCAAAGGGCAACAGACACTTGAAGGACTGTGTGTTGGCATGAACAGCTTTACATGTGAACCTCCACTTACCTCAAGAGATGCTGGAGGTGTGGTTATCCACTCATGTTACAGTTGAGGAGGTCAACCCAGCATCCTGCGTCCAGGTGGGGGCTCCTGTCCTCCTCACACAGGGATAGACGTGCTTCTGCCACAGATCACATGTTGATGTCTTTTAAACATCTGTTCTTTAGACTGCAGTACCACCAGGTGCTCAGTGGCCTTCCCCACAGGGATTCTTCCATGTCTAGAATCTGGGCCTTCAGCTGTGGACCTGAGAACACCAAAGATTGATTTTTTTCACTGGATGAAAGGCAGAGAATTACTGGTAGGTGAAAAAAGAATGGGGTTTGAAAGTGGCGGAGAGCAGACAAGAGGAGCCAAATGGAGAGGTGCTGGATGGAGGGGAGAAGTAGGGAGCCTGCTGGTTGCTGTTGGAAGCAAGGTTTGGGGAGTGAGATGGGGTACTGCTTCCCACTACGTGTGCAGAGGAAGTCACAGGGAAGTTGTGTGTTCCAGGCCACTGCATGTTATAGGTACATTCTCCTCTGATGTGTTCTTGCTTATTGCTAGAGACTTGGCAGATTTCTTCTTCTGTTATTTATTTGTTAGTGTATTATACTGATGCACATTGGGATTCATCATTACATATCCATACATGCACGCAACATAACTTGGTCAACTTCATTCCTCGGTTGTTAAAAACATTTAATTTATTGTTCTGTGGTGCTGGGATGGACCCAGGGCCCTGAGCATTGCCCACTAAGCTGTGTCCCAGCCCCTTTTTCCTAACTTTTTATTTTGAGATAGGGTCTCCCTGAATTACCCAGGCTGGCCTCGAGTTTGCCGTCCCCTGCCTGAGGCTCTCAAGTAGCTGAGATCACAGGCAGGGGCTACCACACCTGTCTACATTTCTTGTTTTGTTAAATTAAAAATGTTTTCTCAGGCTGGGGATATGGCTCAGTTGGTAGAGTGCTTGCCTTGCAAGCACAAGGCCCTGGGTCCAATCCTCAGCACTGCAAAAAAAAAAAAAAAAAAAGAGTTTTCTCCACTTCCCCTCCCCCTTGGACTTTATCAGTTCTGTTTGTACTTTACCCCAGTGCTTGCTCCCTCGTTAGCGCATGCTGCTGCACTGATTGGCTGCCCCAGGCTCAGGGGTCCAGGTCCAGACCTCCGCCCACTGGCTGGCCTGGGAGTCTCCTCATAGAGTGCTACATCATTTCCCCTGACTTCCCTCTGAAAGAAGCCATCGAAGGTCCAGCCTACGTTTTTTGTTTCTTTTTTTTTTTTTTTCTTTCTGGGTTCAATTTTCCAGGGGCTTTAAAAGAAGAAAATCTGAGTTTGGAGCCTTAAGCCTGTTAATGGCAATGTCTACAAAGGTAATGCTCTTTTTCTTTTTAACTAAGCTACCATCTTATGAAAAGAAAGTAATTCTTAAACAATTTTAGCAGTTCAAATTGAAGAGTGATCAGGAACTGTAAATGCCTGAATTGTCACTCTGTTAGGCAAAAACAAAACTAATAAGTCTGGTTTTTCCATATGTTGATTTTCCAAATGAATGGATTGTCTTCTCACTTCCCATCACAGAAGGCCAACTGGAGTCTTCCTCTGAGTCCAGGACATCCCTCCAGGTCGGTGCTACTCCTGCTGTTCAGGGCAGGACACCCACCTCTCCTGGTCTTGTGGTGCAGAAATTAGGGAAGAGAAGAAAGCAGAGTTCCTAGCCAGTATCACACAATGTGAAAGGAGAGGACTCTGGAGGGCTGGCCACTGTGTGGACAGAACTGCTGACCATGGCAGCTAGTGCTGGTGGTTGCCCCTCGTGGCTGTGTGTTTGTGCCTCCCCCAACCCCACCCGCCCCTGCCCCCACAGGCTCCTCAGATGGACTCCAGCCTGTGAGGGAGTCTGGGCTCCTGGAAGGGAAATGTGAGCCTGTGCTCTCTGTTGCTGGTCTCTTCTGACTGGGGACAACTCCTCAGTCTTTCCCACAAACAGTTGCTGAGAGTGACAGGGCAGTGGCCACACAGTGTGGCATGGACAGTGAGGTGAGGTGGGTGCAGCGTCACATGGCCATGAAGGTAGGTGTGGAGGGGCACAGTGTATCACTCTGTGTGAGGTACTGAGAATCACAGTTGCAGAATCCCAGGATGCCGTGGCTGCCCTGTGAAAGTCTCTGAGACACTCCTATCTGGACGAGGCTGTCTTAGTCTTTTCCCAAAGGTCAGAAGTACAAGCCTGTGTGTTTCTTTGGTCATGGTGTGAGCTTTGATCAGATCTCGAACATTCTTTGACTTGTTTTCCCCACCAAATTGCAGGGACCCAAAGATAAATGACAGTTGTCAACCTCAGTGCTTGGAAAGCAGCTGATTTTCTTCCTAGAGGAAGGATACAAATGTTTAAAAATCTCGTATTTAACCAGTAACAAAGAACCTAAAACTTTGATTCACTTGACAGACAATACATATTTTTTATTATCACAGTAAAATATGGTCAGGTTTTGTTTGTTTGTTTGTTTGTTTGTCAGCATCGGGGATTGAATCCAGGGATGCTTAACTACTGAGCCATATTCCCAGCCCTTTTGTTTAAAAAAATTTTTTTTTTTTTTTTTTTTTTTTTTTTTTAAATTTAAAGGCAGGGTCTCGCTGAGTTGCTTAGGGCCTTGCTAGGTTGCTGAGGCTGGCTTTGAACTTACAACTTCCTGCCTCAACCTCCTGAGCTGCTGGGATTATAGGCATGTACCACCACGCTGGTCAGTTTTATTACTTAATTATTGCCATGAAGGAGTTAAAAATACCACATCCCAAGATACACAGCCCTGATGTATTGGCTATTTTGAATTAAAGCAACTTAAGAACATAGCAGATGCAAAATATTCCTGACCTTAATTCTGCTCCTTAAGAGCAGAAGCAAAACTCCTGGGGACAGGTGGTGCATTTTCCTCCCTGAGAGAGAACCATGCTGGCAAACCCTGCCACATGCACCGTCACTTCCCTGTGGCAACTGCCTGGCCCAAGCCCCTGATATGTCCTGTCTTCTGGCCACTACTCTGTCTAGTTCAGTGTGGAAGTGGCTGGCTCAGTGCCTCTGGCTATTCCTTTTTTTGTGGGGTCTTCGTCTGTTCACATGGATTGGAAGAGTTGGAAGCTGTTTACCTGCTCCAGTGTCTCTTGTCTTTAATTCCCTGCCTCCATGGGAGGTGGAGGTGGCATCCTCCTCCCCCACAACTGCATGCATGCATTATCCTGACACTTAGGACTGGAAACACAGTGTTTATTGTATCACAGAAGCTCGCTGGGTACTCCTGGCTCAGGGTCTCCATGGCTTTTGGTACTCCTGCTCCAGGCTTTGTGAATGCTGGCTGTCCTTATTGCATCTGCTGCCACAGCTCACATGGCCTCTGTACAGGAATACCTCTCAGCACCGCCTAAGGCTTTCCCCCAGAGTGAGACAGAGGCAGCATGAAAGGGGAACATGGAGAGAGGGAGAGTGATCAGCCAGAGAAAGGAGACAAACCCTGGTCTACCTGATCATCTCTTCTGAGTCCGGAGTTCAGTCACCTCCCAGGGCAGGAATAAAGACTGAGGCAAAGCTGGAGGAGCAGGCAGGATGAGATGGGTGCGGGTCAGGCTCTGGCTGTCTTTCAGCTACCTGGGAATTTATCCAGTCAACAAAAGCCCAGCCCTGTGACCCTGATGTGCTGGAGCAGGAGCTGTGGCTGTCTTTTGCAGACACTTGCTCAACTGCAGGTCATGTCTGTCTCTGCAGGCTGCAGGAGACCCAGCACTGCCTGGAGTTCTGGTGCCAGACTTTGAAGGACCTCACAGGATATGTGAGGATCATGTGGGAGAGCTGCAGAAACACTTTACTCTTATTACCATGAAGCAATTTTTGGAAAACAAAACAGAATTCAGTCAAAAGATCCAAGCTATATATATCTGGGGCGGAAGACCAGTGATCGACCTGGAGCTACTGGGGAGCCTGCCCTGCCTAAAAGTCATTGCTAGTCCAGGTGCAGGCCTGGACCACCTGGATCTGCCGCTCATCGCTAGCTATGGTGTGAGGGTGGCCCACACCCCACATGCAGTGTCTACTCCCACAGCAGACCTGGGAATGGCCCTGCTGCTGGCCTCAGCTCGCAGGGTGGTAGAAGGTAAAACTGTCATTGTTGGTTGTCCAAAGGTTCAAATGATAAATATTTAATAATATACATGTTAAAATAATTTCAAAACATGCCAATAGGTCTTTCTCTGGTCCTGATATCTTTGAGTGGCATGTAGAATTCATCTGCTAGGAATTGAGCCCCTCCTGGGTATGCACAGCTTCTGTCAGGACCCACATCCACCCACCTCTGAGACCACCACCAACTCTCATTCATGCATTGTAACAGGGTAAAATGTAAGATAGCCTCAGGATTGCCACAGGAGGTTGGTGGTAGAAGTCAGTTGTATCTTCTCCCAAAGGGAGCTCTGCTGCAAAGCAGTTTGAGAGAAGAAGCAAGAGCCAGGCTTCTCTTGTTCTTGGCTATTGGTCAATACAGACCCTGAAACAAATTCTAGCCAGAAATCCTTAATGTGAAATAAGCTGCCACTTCAGAACATCCTCTCAGGGGGTCTGGTTTTGTTATGAGGAAGCTACCTCTTATTCTTGCTGTCCAGCTGCAGAAGTACAGAGGGCCTGAGCACCCGCCTCCACCCAGGCCTTCTCTGCTTTGAGCTTGCAGAAAGGCCCCTTTTGCTAGTGGTGCCATTTAATAATTCTACACTTGTATGTTTTAGGTTGTCAGTTGGCTATCTCACCGGACACAGTGCACTTCCCTATAAACTGGCCGGGGCAGGAAGTGTCCGGGGCCACTCTGGGGATCATTGGCATGGGCACCATTGGCTATAAGATTGCTCAAAGGGCCAAAGCATTTGAAATGAAGATTCTGTATCACAACAGGAACCGCAGGTAAGACTCAGAGATGGATTTTGGGTGAGCTGAACAGAGCTTAAGCCATGACTGTCCAAGCATGGCTAGGAGATTCCCACCCTCTCCAAGGAAAGCTTATGCCAAGAAGGAGTGGAGGTTTCTTTTTTTCTTTTTCTTTTTCTTTTTTTTTTTTTTTTTTTTTTTTTTTTTTTTTTTTTTGTGGTGCTGGGGATTGAACCCAGGGCCTCATGCTTGCGAGGCAAGCACTCTACCAAGTTATATCCCCAGCCCAGGGATGGAGTTTTCTTGACGATTCCCTGGAAATGTGGCTCTTGTGGAGTAACTTCTCATGAAGAAAATATCACTGGAGAGAAATAAGGTTTCACCACACAACACAAGTCCTTTTTAATTTCCAAAGTGACTTTTCGATCCTAGGAGATGCATCCACACCCACCAAGCAGAGATCAATACTGAGGTGTGCTGGTGCCTCTCCCTGGCTCTCAGGCCTGTGTGACTCTTCAGCGCTGTAGATAATCTACAGGAGTCAGTGGCATGTCTCTCTCAGCTGCTTCTGTGCAGCAAAGCCACAGGAGGCTGAGGTGGCCTGTGTGTGTCATGGCTTCAGGGGTCTCACATCCCTCAGGGTGAATGTGCTACCCTCTGTCTACCCCAGCCTCCTCAACTGACACAGTATGTCCTCTACTCTCTAGGTCTCAGCTCCTCACAGGCCAGGTCCAAAACTAACTCTGGATTTTTGCCCATAAACTTGTGCCAAGTACCTCAATAGCACTTCCCATTTCTTCTTTTTTTTGGTGGTGGATACTGGGGTTTGAACCCAAGGATACTTTACCACTGAACTACATCCCCTGCCCTTTTTATTTTGAAAAGGGGTCTCACTAAATTGCCCAGGCTGGAGGATCACCCTTGAACCTATGCTCCTCCTACCCCAGCTTCCCGTGTTGCTGGGACACAGGTGTGCCCCCGTAGTGCTCCTATCTCTATAGACAGCACTACACTCCCCCTTCTTGAGTTCTTGCCCCCACTACCCAATGCCTGTCCTAGTCATGGACTGAAGAACACAGCCTGCTCAGCCTGTCCCATGACCTACCCAACTGCAGGGCACCTGCCCCAGGGGCAGCTCAGGTGCTCCTGTGGCCACCCTCTGCAGACCAGCCAGGCCTTGACTTCTGCTCACAACTGTTGAGTGGCTCCCACTACCTGTGGGGAAGATGGTTCCTTAGAGCCAGGTGGCTCACGTGGAGGCCACCGTCTCCACGGGGCTCCTGGAACTCTCTGCCAGTCTCACAGCATTGCAGGACCCATCTCTCAGGATGGTATTTTTAACTGGCACTCTGGGGTACCATTCTGAGATGTCTGCAGCTCCCAGAGTGCCATGTCCTCAGCAGGAGGAAGGCACAGAAAGGCTATTACATGTCCAGAACCAGATCAAGGACTGTGCCCAGCTGGGCCTGGCCAAGAGGAGTGTGAGCATTTCCTACTGAAGGTGATTCATCCCTCAGCACCAGGCTCCGAGGGTCCCACCCTGGAGCTGTTCACCTTGCCTCTCCCTGGTGGGTCTACCTGGGACATTCCTGGTTCATCCTGTGGCCTCAGGTTTTCCTTCTACTTGGGTTGCCTTCCTGCCCCTCCTTGGTGAGGCCCCTGGGACCCTTCTTCCTGCAGGTCCACCCTCTGGTGGCTTGAGTGTGGTCCTGGGTCAGGTGATGCAGAAGTGGAGCTTCTCCACATCTTCACTGCTGCCCCACACCCAACAGGACTGGCCCCAGGGCAGCTGCTCAACCAGCTCTTCTCATAAGTGCATAGATTTCTGACCTTAAAGAAATTTGGGGAAACTAATTTTCTGTAATTGACACTTGCAGGCATGGTAAGTGGTTTCTCAGGTACTGTGTTTGTACAGTGAATAATGGAGAATAGTAGTCTCAGATCTCAGTGTCACCAGAGGGCAAGAGCAGGGATGCCAAGGTCACGCAAGTGAAGGGGACAACGTTCAGGGCACTAGGTAGCTGGGTACCCATCTTCCCTCAGGCTGCACCTGCCTGTGTTAGAAAAGAATCGTGTCATTTCATGTTCCACATCTGAAAGGCTGCTGGTGGCCACCAGGGATACTGTCAACTCCTGGTGCTTAGGGGTTTTGTTGAATGATCAGTTGTCTGGATTGACCAGAGTAGGGGTTAAAATCTGACTGAAATCAAAACAAACCAAAACAAAAGCCGGAGTCCTGCCTGCACTGACACTGTGGTCCTGGCTTCCACTCAGCAGATAGCACCTTGAGGCCTTTCCTGGCTTCCACTCAGCAGATAGCACCTTGAGGCCTTTCCTGGCTTCCACTCAGCAGATAGCACCTTGAGGCCTTTCCCGTACCTCTCTGGGCATCAGATGTGTTTGCCCAGCCTCCACTCTCCCTGGAAGCAGGTCTGGGGGCACCGGTTTTAGGCCTAGTGATTCTGCAGGGACTGGGCAAGCAGGTTCCACAGGGGAAACTCCTGTGCTAACCATGCTGCCTGGACTCTGGGGCTTCTGGACCCAGCTGGGGGTCAGGCCCAGGGGACCCCCACCACTTCCCCTGAGAGACTTCTCCCTGGAGGGGTCACCCACCTGGGCATCTAGTTGAACTTCTGAGGAAGTGATTTCTCTGCAGGAGGCTGGAGGAGGAAGCTGCAGTAGGTGCTGTCTACTGTGCCAGGCTAGAAGACCTGCTGCAGCACTCTGACTTTGTGATGCTGGCCGCCAGCCTGACACCCCAGACCCAGGGACTGATCGGGAGACGGGAGCTGCAGCTGATGAAGCCAAGCGCTGTGCTGGTCAATGTTGGCAGAGGTAGGCCCGTCTGTGAAGCAGCATGGCCAGGAGACATGCCAGGGAGCCCCCAGCTCTGCCCTTGGCATTTCTCATCTCTTTTTCCTGAGGGGCCGCCCTGGTCCAAAAAATTCACAAAATCCATTTAGATTGGTGGCAGGTGAATTAGGGGAATTTGTGTTCTGTTTAGAAATATTCCTGAGTTTTGTCTTTACACGACTTTGAACCTCAAGTTAGAATCAAACAGGATAAGAGCTATGACATGGAGGCTTTCAAATCAAAGGTTGGATGTCTGTTGGGCTGGGGTGGCATTGCAGTTTGATGCTCTGGGGGGATTTAACACAGCTCCTGGGGTGAATTTCTGAGTGGTCCCTTCCAACAATTACGTGCCAAGAGGCAGCATGCACACAACATTTAGAAAGAAGAGAGATGGTGTCCTTGTGATGCTGGCATGGGGGCCCATGTGAGGGTGGCTGTTGAGGCAGGCATCTGGACAGTGCGCCCTGAGGGACTGGGGACATGGTGAGAAATCCAGCACCCCCCTGACTCAGCTCAGCCCTCTCACCCAGGAAGCAAGGACCAGCACTTACCATGAAGCTGCACGTGCTGAGTTAGTTGAGAGTTGTCTGAATATTCAGAACTTTGGTGAGATAATGTGCAGGACCAGTAGCATCAAGGCCCGTAAGCCTCTGTGGGAGGCAAACACCTGGGACCAGCCTCGGCCTCATTTTGAACTTCCTCTAATAGTCTCTGGGCAGGAGTGTGCGCTGGTCCTGACCTAGGACAGTGGCTCACAGACAGACTCTGTGATGGGCAGCACCCTCTACCAGTGGTCTCCTCACAGACCTCGGCCTCTGGTGCTCACACACACTGCTATTTTGTACATATAGATGTGCATCATGTTCTGTTTGTTTCATACCCCACTTTTGTGTGGTGCTGGGGATTGAACCAGGCTCTCCTACTGACCTGCATCTCAGCCCTCATTTGGCTTTTGGAGACTGTTTTTCAGTTGGGCCCCCCAGGTGGTTTGGGGGAGATGGCATGCAAGTGAGAAGGGACCAGGTTTTGGTCAGACCAAGGCTGGGGTCCAGGATAGTTGTGGGCAAATTTTTAACCTACAAGTCTGTTTTAGTCAGCTTTTCATCCCTGCAACTGAAATGCCTGATGAGAACAACTCAGGAGGAAATTCTGTTTGGGGCTCAGGGTTTCAGAGGTCTTAGTCCACAAATGACTGACTTGAATGCCCTGGGCCCACTGGGAGGCAGTAGGGGGATCCAAGATGGCAGACTGGAGGGAGGCTGCGTTCCTTGTCACTCCGCAACTCAGGTTTCAAGCAGAGGATATCTCTTCTCTGTGAGGTAGTCTTTGTTGCTTATTGATCCCCTGCTGTTTACGCCATTTGTCCACTGCGATCACCTGTGGTCTGCTACTATATCAACTACTTTTTGAGTGCAGATTGCTCACTGACTGTCATCCTCCATTTGCCTGTGTTTGCCTGCCTCCTGCCTGCCTATCGCTTGCCTTTCACCTACTCATCACCCACCACCACCCGAGGTCCACCTGCTGATCATCCACTGGTAGCCTGCAGACTGACCACAGACTGCCAGCGAATCTCCAGCTGCCTGCTGCTGCTTGGAAGTCCACTGTCACAGTACCCGCAGGTTTGGTTACACGTGGCTGCTGCCATTTTGAGACAACAGCCAGGACCTGCAGGACTCCTCAGCCTGACTGACCATACCCTGCCTCCAGGACCCCTCAACCAGACCCACCACACCCCATCTCCAGGACCCCTGCCCAACCAACCGCATCCCACCTCCAGGACCCCCGACCGACCACGCCCACACCTGCAGTTCCCCATTTGCCAACACATTTGGAAGCCACTGTGACTATCTTGGATTATCCTGGAAGCAGAAGTTCCCATCTTTAGTTGGGGCAAATCCCATCCTGAGACGCTTGCTGGAGACTGGAAGCTTATTGTCAGATACCTCTCATGCATCAGGCTACTGAAGACTGGGAGGTTTGAATACTAAGTGGCTAGGACTCAAGACAAACTCTTAGCTGTGAATCCCTATAAAAATAAAAAACAAATTACATATATCCAATACACAGTGGCAGAGAGTAAACATTCCCATTCCAAAATGGAGGAATAGGGGCATATAAAGAGGAATGGGGCCAAAGCAAGACTGAAACCCTACTGGCAAACAGCTCCCTTAACTCCACCTGTGACTCTGCATACAGCATGGACACTGGCTGCAAGGCGTTAGTCTCAAAGGGCTTGGGCAGCCTCACCCTGTAGGTATTGCCAGTTGCAGTGCATGTGGACTCTTTTAACCTGGCTGTCTTCACAGCCAGCAGCTCTTCTCAGAAGACAGCGTCACTATCGTCTCTTAATTCCTGGAGACTCCATTCCAGCTTCACTTCACCTTCACAGTTTCATGCATTGCTCTCTCAGGGGAAACCTGCAGGGACTCCAACCCTGGTACACGTTGCCTGGTCTTCCAGGCCTTCCTTTGAAATCTTGGTAGAAGACTCCATGACCCCTTAACTCGAGCAATCCTGCATTTCTGTAGAACCATGTGGATAATGCCAAGGTCTGCTGCCAGCTAGCATAGTATCTGAACCCCCTGGAATCATAGCTCCAGCAGCTTCTGATTGCCTATATGGTTCAGCATGGTGAATCAACTTCCTAGGCACTCCTGTGTAAGCAGAGCATCCATGATCTCTTCTCAATGAAATTTTCTTTTCTGTACCCTGGAGTGGACGTGGTGTTGTAAATTCCTGAGATGCTCTCAAGTCATTTTTTTCTATTGTCTCTGTGCAAAGTACTTAGTTTCTCTTTAGGGGCTGTAATCTCTTCGCAAAGCACACTTTCCTTGGCCCAACTTTACCTGCACTTTTCTGGCCAGATTTCAAGTTTTTTAAAAATCCTTTAGCTCTGGCCAAATGTGGTGGCACACACCTGTAATCCCCAGCAGCTCAGGAGGCTGAGGCAGGAGGATCGTAAGTTCAAAGTTGGCCTCAGGATAGGGAGGTGCTAAACAACTCAGTGAGACCCTGTCTCTAAATAAAAATACAAAAGAGGGCTGGGGATGTGGCTCAGTGTTCAAATGCCCCTGAGTTCAATCCCTGGTACCCCAAAACAAACAAACAAACAAACAAAAAACTTTAGCTCTGATTTCTCTTCCCATTTCTCACAGAAAACCTGGCCAAAAGGTGCCAGCAATCTCCGTGTCACCAATTGAATGCTTTACTGCCTTGAAATTTTCTCCACCAGATAGATTAATTAATCACCTTTGTCCAGCCTCACACAGTCTTGGCATATGGGCAAAATGTTGCCAAGTTCTTTGCCAGAATGTAACACAAGTGGCCTCTAGCGCAATTCTCAGTGGAGTCCTCATTCTCTCTGAAACTTCCTGAGCCCAGTCTTTACTATCCATAATCCTATCAGCATTCTGGTCTGAGCTTACAATATTCTAAATCTTTTCCAGCTCACTTTTCTAAACTTGCTCCCACCAACCAGCTCCAAGGGTTTCTGAAACACATGGTCAGATTAGTTACAATGAGGATCACAGTTCTTGGTACAAATTTCTGTTTTAGTTAACTTTTCTGTTGCTGTAATCAAAATACCTGACAAGAAAAACTTAGAGGAAGGAATTGTTAATTTGGGGCTCATAGTTTCAGAGGTCTCAGCTAATAGATGGCCAAGTCCATTGCTTTGGGCCCAGGGTGAGGAAGAACATCATGGGGGAAGTACCTAGAGGAGGAAAGCTGCTCATCTTATGGTGGGACCAGGAAACCGTGCGGGGTGGGAAGGAACGCAAGGATGAAGCACCCGTATAGCACATGCCCAAAGTGTCCCACCTTCTCCAGCCGTGCCCTACCCGCCCACAGTCGCCACTAGTCAGTTCATTCAATCAGCTCTCACAATCCAATCACTTTACCTCTGAACGTTCCTGCATTAATACTGCAGCTTTTGGGGGACATTCAAACAATAACAGAACCTCACCTGCACATGAATCAACCTTGCTGGGCTATTCAAAGGCTTACTGAGCAATGCACACAGTGGGCTCAGGCCTGGTTTTGTTCTAATGATCGGTTAGACATGATTTAGATGTGATTTTAGCATGAAGTTCGCATGTTCTTTGTCAGGCTTTGTATACCTTTAAACATGTTTCTGGAACAAAATGATACATTTGAAGCCACGGCTACATGATGAAACTCCTTTCCCATGTGTCACCACCCATGTAGTTGCTGAGGAGTTGTCTCATCCATCTAGGGCTGCTGGTTGAGCAGGATGCGTTGGTGGAAGCTCTGCAGACTGGGGTCATTAAGGCCGCAGCGCTGGATGTGACATATCCAGAGCCCCTGCCAAGGTAACAAGATTGGACAAAATCCATATATATATATATTTTTTTTAATTTATTTTTTATTTTTTATTTTTTGGATGGAAGGTAGCAAGGTGGCAGATGACTGCTTCTGTTGGCCTTGCAGCCTCAGGTAGCCATGAAACTGTGGGGTGTGGCCTGTCCTGCTGGATACAACAGACTTTCCAGCCTCTGGGTCAGCTTTGCCCCAGAAAGGGAGCTCAGGGTGCTCAGGAGTGAGCCCTACGTAGATCTCAGAATCTCTGCCTTCTCACTGGCCATGGGTTGTCTTTCACAAACCTCCCTATCAGTGCAGTGCTTCATCTTTGTGAGTTTGAGGCTGGGAATGCCTGTACCCTCTACTGTAACCTGAGTCAGGGGTCCCAGACACATTGCCACGGTTGCTGTCCTCCTCCCAACATTTTAAACTACATGTGCCCCAGAAGTAATTTACAAGAGATTTGGGGTCCACAGAACTCTTGTAGGTGTGCCCTTGACCCTTAGCAGCTAGGGCCAAGAGGCTGTGGCCCCTCATGGCTACTTCAGCTGTATCCAAATGGTCAGGACCTTGTGGGTGAGGTCACACCCACTCCTAATGCTGGCCTCTAGTGCTACCCATCAAATTGAAGTCTTCCTGACCCACTTCACTCTACTTCATCCCCTTTCCATGCTGACTTCCATCCTGTGCCTTCCTCTTGGAAGTCAACTCCCTTTAATCTGCTAGTTCTAGCGGATAAATCTCCCCTCTGAATGCCACTCCTCACTAAAAATGAATTCATTTTGTCCCATGATGGCAGACCAGTCCTGGCCTCCCCTAAAGCCCTTTTCCACCTTGCAGGTCAGTGTCTCATCAAGCAGGCATGTATGACATTGTGTGCTAATGATCTCTGTGCGATTAGGATACATGCTTTGTACCCCCAAATTCTGGGTCTGCTGGACTAGGGTTAGCTGAGTGCTGGGTATGTGTTGGTGTAATTCTGAGTGTGCCTGAGGCACCCTGCAAACTTCTTATCTCAGGGAGGCAAAACCCTGGTTTCACAGGGAAGGTGAAGCCAGAATATGAAATTACAGACCAAACAACTCAATGGTTTTCCTAATTAATGTGTATTTCAGAGATCATCCCTTGTTGAAGTTGAAGAACATCATTGTCACACCTCACATTGGAGGTGCAACTCACCAAGCCAGGGAGCAAATAATGAGAGATCTGGTTGAAAGCATCCTGGCAGCTCTCCATGGCTTTCCTGTTCCTAACGAAGTGCTACTTAAGTGACTTGTGTGGACTGAGAAGCCCAGCAGACTGAAGGGGAAAACTGTATTTCTGTGTGCTTTTGTCACGTCCATCATGCAGACCAGCTTCAAGTCGTCTGGGCTGGGTAATCTTTAATAGGTAGCGTTTATGGAAGGCTTACTGCATGCTTCGCTTCCATCCTCTCACTTCTTCCTGAGGGAAATTCCATCCCGCTTGTCTAGAGTCAGCTGAATTTAAAGGAGATCCTAGGCTTAGTTTTGATTTGAATTTAAATTGAAACCCTGGACTAGATCTGCAAATCTAGTGGGCTATGTTACTTTCTATTTTGTTAAATTCGGATAGCTTCTTGGATTATATATTCTCCCTGATACTTAGATCACTGTTTATTTCTTTCAGTCATCCAATAGGTAATTATTGAGAACCTCTCAGGCTGCCTGCCATGTTCTCCGAGCTGTGGCTACCACAGGAAACAAGGCAAGGTCTGCTCTCTGATGTACTTTGCAGTGAGGGGCGCCAACCAGCATCTGCAGCTGGGGAGGGCAGCGTCAAGGAGGAGGCAGGAGGAAGGAGGGACGTGCCTGGGCCGTCAGTCGCCTGCAGGGACTGTTGAGAACGGCCAGGATTATGGGATCCAGATGAGCACACTTCCTTTTGGAAGTGCCTAGATAGACAAGTGCCTTGTCTTTGTCTAGATGGGCAAGTGAAGAAGCATTACAGGAAAGAAGTATTATGGCAGGAGCAAATAAATTGGCTGTAGAAACGGGAAGAAAAATGAACCCTTCGCAGCTGGCAGGCGGAGGGTCTCCCCGTCCACCCCGCGGGATCATTCAGGGAGGCCTCACTTCCACCCCGCCGTCCAACCTGCCAGTTCGGTGCGGGAGGGCCTCCCTATCCACCCGACCCGCCTTCTGCGGCTCTCTCGGCCGGTTTCCACGTACCAGCCTTCTCGTTCACTTCAGCAGCGCTCCCTCTGTCAGTTTTGTGCTATTTTTAACCTGTCTACACAAATCCATTTTTACTAGGATGCATAAAAACAAACTGCATATTAATGGTACCATGTGATGCTTCAACACATTTGCACACTGAACGGTGTTAATCACGTTGAGAATGTCCGTCTCCTCAAACACGGTGAAAAACCATCAAAATCCCTTCGGTTTTTTGAGACGTGCAGGTCACGACCTTTGCAGCACCCAGCCGCCGGCTGTGCAGCTCCTACTTTCCAGCACGCAGACTGAGTAGGCGGGACCGCCCGCCCTCGCCCCGCCCAACCCTGCCGTCCTCAGGCCAATCGGCAGCCTGTACGTCCGCACCCCGCCCACCAGCCTGCCCGAACCTCCAATAGCCGCCGGGCCAGGTACCCCGTCGTCCGCCCGCCCGGGCGTCACGTCGTCCGCGTCCGCACCACGTCGCCCCGCCCCAACGTCGCCGCGCCCCGCGCCCCGCCGCCTGGCCCTGCCCGGCGCCCGGCGGTCCTGCGCCCCCTGGTTCCCGCGGAGTTCTCCAGGGCATGTGGGCTGCCGCCCGCCGGCTGTGCGGCCCCGGAGCGGGGTTGCTGTTGCTGCGGGGCCGCGGCGAGGCCGCACTCCCTGCCGCGCGCACGCGGAGCCTGCACGGCTCTGCCGTTGCCTGTGGCAGCAAGAACTTGCTCAAGAAGTTTGCTTCGAAGACCAGGTGTGCGCGGTGTTTGGCTGCGGGGACGAGCGTCCACCCGGGTGACACGTGTTCTGCGGGGGATGGACGCCTTTCCGTATGAATGCCGCCTTTTCTGTGTGGCCCGAATTTGGCGAATGAAGCTTGTCATGTTAGCTTTTAATGTTGAGTACAGTAAGACGATTTTATTTTCACACCACTTCAGTTTTTGCCAAGTGTGGTGGGTGTATGTTTGTTGGTTTTGTTTATTTTTTTATTTTGAGACAGGGTTTCATTTAAGTTGCCCAGTCTGACCCCAAACTTGTGATCCTCCTGCCTCAGCGTCTGGAGTAGCTGGGATCGCAGGTCTGCACCTCTTGTTTTGTTTAATAAACCACTTTAAAGATGGTTTTAGGTTTACAGAAAGATTGCAAAGCTAGTTCCTAGTTCCCCTGTGCTGGCCCTGGTTTCCCTTTGTTGACGCCTTACCTTAGCATAGCTGGTGTGTCGCAGGAGGTGAACAGGTAGCCATGCGGTATTGTCTGCCAAGCCCCTTCCTTTCCCATTTCCTTAGTCCATTCCTATCCTTTTCCTTATCCCTGACCGCATCTAGGATCCACGCCACATTCAGCCGTCTTCTCTGGTTCCTCAGGACCAGCAGTTGCTCAGCCTCTCCCTGTGGTTGACACTGGTTTGAAGAGCACAGTTGGGCTGGTTGTAGTGTGCCCTCTGTTGGGGTTTGTCTGGTGTTTCCTTGTGATTGTGTGTGGGCTGTGGAATTTGGAGAGGAGCCTCGGAGGCGATTTCATCACATCAAGCGTGTGTGTGGTTCACACAGCTATCGCTGTTGATTTTGGTGCTGATCACCTGACTGGGTGTTTGTCAGATGTCTCTCCGGAGCAGTGAATCTTCCCCCACCTTCCATACTGTCCTTTTTGAGAGGAAGTCAGTATGCAAAGCACCTGCCTAAGGAGGAGAGAATTGTGCTCAGAAGTTATTTGGAATTCTGCGTGGAAAGTGCATCTCTTCTTCCCATTTGTTAATTCACTCATATCAGTGTGGATTTTTGGATTATAATCCACTGTGACTTGACTTTGCTCTTATTGTTGTAACTTTGGCCATTAGGAGCCCTCTCAGTGTCTCTGTCCCTTTGAAATCCCTATCAGGTGGGATTCTGCATGCATGTTTAGCACTTTCTTACTTTCTGATGCTGCAAGGTACGCCAGGTTCGTTTTATATGTCCTGTTCTCATGCCACAGCCCTAGAATCAGCCCTTTCTCTGAGGAACCCTGATTCTTGGAAAGTGGCACCATGGGTTGGGTGCCTGGTGTGCGTGCTCCATTGGCATGTCTGTCTTTGGGGCCTCTCAGCTGTGAAGTAAAAAAATGTGTGCTTACAGCCCCCTTATACATATGCTTAACCATAAGCATTTTTGTGTGTAACAATCTGCCTCCTACTCAGCTTACCACCACATTTATCATGAACCCCTTTGCCTTGCCTACCTGTAACTCCCTCTCCAAAAGTGAGAAGCGGGACTCCCCTGGCCTTTATGATTGTCCAGCCTCAGTATATTGCATAGCTGTACCAGCACCATCAACCTGGCCCTCCATGGGAACCACTTGGTGTTTATGTATATCTTGAGAGATAGTTAAGGTCCTCTTTCTCTACCCTTAGGGCTGTAGGCAGAATTAGAAGTCGAAATTATAAGGTTGAATTAAAATCGTTTTCTGCCTTGCCTCCACAACCATGCTGTTCATTAACTGCCTAACTTTTGTGCCCCATTAACATGGCCTCACAGGTCCAAGCACAGCCTTTGCTGTTGAGGTGTGAAGCCTCTTAAGGTAGCTTACGTGGCTTTTCTCTTATAATTTGCTGACACTATCCACCATGGCTTTTGCTTTCTCCTTGCAGGAAAAAGTTCTGGTATGAAGGTCCTTCCCTGGGGTCTAACTTGGTGAGTCTCGAGCAGCACCTTCTCATCATGGCGGGTGAGATTTACAGTTGGCACAGCTCTTGCCTGACTGGCTGTCCAGATCCGTCCTGGAGGGGAGTGTCTGTGTGCGGGGGACGGCTAGTGTGCATTTGACCTTTTCTGATAAAAATTGACTATTGCTGAGGTTTTCTAGAATGACCTGTTATTAAATTCTAATTCTTTGGTGTTCATTCAGTTTTTAGTAAACATGTACCATAAAAGTTTATATGATAAATGGTTCAAACTAGAAAAAATACATCATGTATGCTAAAAATATATTTTGTATATGCTTAAACAGTGAATTTTTATGGTATGCAAATTGTACCTCAAATTAAAAAAAAAAATAAGAAAAACTGACAGCACTTTTAATCTTGGAGGGAGCAACAGACTTTATTTTCAAGCTGAGGTGACTGGGGTGATCATTGTCTGTCTTAGGTTGGTGGCACCCTTCCCAGCCCCAGTTGGTGACAGGTGACAGATGTAACCTTCTCTTGAGGTGTGCTCTTCTTCTTAATGGAGACTTACAGGCCATCCAAGTTGGACTTGCTCCTCAAGAGAACCTCAAAGAGGACCAGGAAGGAAGACCATGTGCGCCTGCGGGCCCTGAATGGCCTCCTCTACAAAGCGCTGACGGATTTGTTGAGCAGCCCTGAAGTGAGCCAGGAAGTCTACAACCTGAATGTGGAGATCTCCAAGGTAGAGGACAGGCCAGAGGAGAGAAGATGGCCCATGCAGCAGCTCACTTGGCCTCCTCACTCCCACGGCCTTGGTTTGGGGCTGCAGAGTGATAGGGAGTCCTGGAGACAAGGGGTGCCTATGCTGGTTAGAGGCAGCCAGTCTGCCACCAATGACCCAGCAGCACGTGCACGCTGCCTGACCCTAGAAGAAGGCCTGAGGAGGCGCCAGGGTGTGGTACGCCTGCCTCTGCTAGTCATAAAGACAGGAAGGTTCTCGGATCCCCCTAGAGGGTGTGAACTGAAAGGAGAAGGAGCAGCTCCGTGTTTCCAGTCAGTATCTTGCGAGAGGCAGCAAGGCCAGTGCAGGGCTCCAACTGCAGGCAGGTCTGGGGAAGGGGGCGTCGGGGTCCCACCTGCCCTGCGTGCTCTGTGGCAGCAGGAGCTGGCCTCTGAGGGATCACGGCTCTCGGGTGGGAGGGTAAAGGAAACTGGTGTCTGAGGAAGCCTGTAAGCTGTGGCGTAAGCCGAGGTGTGCCTGTTGTGCGGTCCAGGTCTCGCTGACTCCAGATTGCTCAGCCTGCCGCGTCTACTGGAAGGCGAGTCTCTCCGCAGACCAGAACGAGCGCACGGATGCCACCCTGCAGAGGAGTGCGGCTCATATGAGGTGAGGGCCCTGTCCTTCCTTCCTGCTGGCACCCAGGTCACCGGGCTATTGCCCTTGTAAGTTTCTCATGAAGAATTTCTGCTTTTAAGGAAAATTCTGGGGAAATTTTCTTGAATTTAAAGTACAGTTCACATTTGTGTGTAGGATGTGATGTAGTCAACTTTCAGCTCAGTTGCTTAGGGATCTGGAGGTGCGTTAGGGACGTGCAGAGGTTAAGACTGTTCTTGTGACAGAGGAATGTTTCTGCCTTTGTCCCTGGAGCTCCTTGCCAGCACTGTGGTGATGCCCATGGTGAAACGTGCCGCAGGCCCTGCAGCGGAGCGAACAGGGCCTGCTCTGAGTGCAGTCTGTGACGTGGTGGGGGCCAGTGCCTGAGCTGGCGCAGGAGTAGCCGGCTGTTCAGGGTGGGTGTGTGGTGGACACTGTCTCAAAGAAGAGTAAGGCAAGCTGCTACCTGAGAGTGAGCAGCTGGCCATGTCCTTCACAGCAGCAAGGTGCTGAAAATCAAAATTTGAGAAAAATCAGCATCTACCACTAAGCTCATGGCTTCTGAGTGCTCCAGTTGGTTCTGAGAGAGTGCATCAGTGTTCTGAATATCTGGGTCACTTGCTGACCCAGTGCCATACAGGTGACCAGTGTATGAGACTGCTGGCCACGTTTGGGGAAGATCCCTCAGCATGCCAGAGACCACCGAGTAGTCAGCTGCAGAGGACCTGCTGGTTGGTGTCTTGGATTCTTTGTTGCTGCGACTTGGGTGTGTTGGCCACAGCTAGGCTTGGCATGGTAGCACATGTTTGTGTCTCATGACAGAGCCATGCAGAGACCATTCCTCTCCAGCATCTAGGACTTGAGAGTAGAATCAAGCCAGGGACTGTCCACTGAGTGCAAGATGGGCTCTCAGAGCTCAGACCCTGGTGCCCAGGGCCCAGGAGGTGCTCTGTTCAGACTGGTGCTCATCAACTCTCTGATGTGTTAGAGGAATTGGTTACAGTGCATTCTGCACTTTTCTGTAATAGGCAGCTCAGTGCAGGAACTTCTGGGCTGATATTTTCATCTTTCTTGTTTTTATTTTATTTTTTCTCTTGACATGGTCTTTCTGCCCTGCCCAGGCTATCCTCCAAGTCCTGGGCTCCAGTGACCCTCCTGCCCTGTCCCCCACCCCATGTGCTGGGCGGGGTCTAAAGATCACCTCTGAGTAAGAGATGAGCACATCTGGGATTTCCATGTAGCTTGTGTTGCGCACCCAGCCTCTCCACTAGTGCCCTGGTGGAGTCCAGAATCACAGTCTCCCCTCTCCTTAGGCACCTATTGATGTCCCAGCAGACCCTGAGGAACGTGCCGCCAATAGTATTCATTCAAGACAGGAAAAACGCAGCTCTGGCAGAGGTAAGGCTTATGAATAATTGCCCTTTTATGTTACAAACTTACATGAGTAGAATTTTAAATTTGTTGTATTTTAAATACTCAAAAGATGATGCAGATTTTTTTTAACACAATACCTTTTTTATGTGGTGCTGAGAATCGAACCCAATGCTTCACACATGCTAGGCAAGGGCTCTACCACTGAGCCACCACTCCAGCCCGATAATGTGGTTTTAAAACTTCATGAAGGAGGTGGCGTGGCTGGGGAGTGTGGGAGGCCGCCGACTCGAAGCGCGAGCAGTTCCAGAGGTACTTGGAGAAGTCAGGGGTGCTGGACACGCTGACCAAAGTGTTGGTAGCTTTATCTGAAGATCCATAGAAACCTAATAGTGCTTTGGATTTTTTAAAGCATCACTTAGGAGCTGCTACCCCAGAAAATCCAGAAATAGAGTTGTTCTGCTTAGAATTGGCAGAAATGAAAGAGAAATCTGAAGCTACTGTAGGAGAAAATAAAAACTAAAAGCAAACCTTGCTCAGTATGATCCACCTCAGGAGGAGAATCATGCTGAATAGAATTCTTCTCAGTTGAAAAGACACTGAAAAAATGGTTTTGTATGACTTGAATAGTTTGTATAGTATATAACCTTTTCTGAACAGATGCTATAAAACTCTTTTAATATGTTGAATTCACCTATCACACTTTAACTGTTATAAACACATATATACTTAGAATCACCAATAAAAACTCAATACAACTTGCTTTGGGTCTTAAAGCAGAAGAATCCAAAGTAAATCCTGAAAAAAATTATACAGCCATCTAATTCATTACTTTAAAAGATATCTATTTATTAGTCTGATTAGGAATAATGGTACTAGTTGGATTTTAGCCCAGGAAGATTAGCATGCAGGTGTTCCTTGGTTTAGTTCAGGATGTGAGCATAGATAGAATCATTCTTCACAATGAAGATGACAGTGTTTATATTCTCTTTATGCAGCTGGAGAGATCTGTGTGACAAGATGCTTTTGCATGGGTTCCCACGAATCATCTTCTCTCGTTTATATAATGCAGAACAAGTAACTCTTCTTTGCCACCACTTTGCCTTAGATAACTGTGTGTGTGCCAGTTTAAACTCTGACACCACATTTTCCTTCTCTGCAATCATGTCCTATCTGATAATGTTACCTTGCTTTGCTGTGTGCTTTATTGGGTCCTAGTTGCACATTTAGCCCATTTGTTTTTCAATTTGCTTAATAATGCAGTTACCCTGATTGTAATATATATAAAACTTTAAACAGGATCACATAATTACCCTGCCTTATTTAGTTGCTTAGGTGAGCACAGAAGTAATATAAAATTCCAGTTCATGTACAAAGTGGAGTGAGAAGAGGAATGAGCCATACATCATGGGCAATGATGGGTATAATTATATAGTACTTTTTTCCCCTCAAAGTATTTTTCTAGTTCTGAATTCATTTTATCTTCATTATCCCTGTGAAGTAGGTAGGGCAAGTATGAGGGGAGGTTGGGTGCTGTATTTTTAGGCCAAAGATTGATATTACTAGAGACTGTTTGCTAACTATAGAACCTTTGGGCACATCAGTTAACTGCTCTGAGATTCACTTTCCTCGTCCGTTAAATGAGAAGAATGCCTGTGCTGCCTACCTCACAGGGTTGTTGTGAGGGTCAAAGGAGAATGTGCGCAAAAGATTTGTAAATGGTAAACTGCTATTTAAGGGAAAAAAAAAAAAACTACATGAAGGAGTTTTTAAGGAAGGCCCTTGCCTGGTCTGTGGTGGCAGCAGAGCTAACCCTTTTTCTGGTTCTCCATCTTTGCTCCTCACTGTAGCGCTGACCAGTGACCCGGCGCTGTGTTTTTCAGTGTGACTACAGCCTTCGCTGCACCTGCTGCCTTGCCTTGGGAGAGGCTTCTTCTCCCCTGAGGCACACAAATTATGTGGCCATAGGGAAGCATTTTATGAGACTACGTTAGACACTAGTAAATATTAGTTGTTTAATTCAGTCATTGTTTAATGGGTTTATTCATAGACCTCACATTTACAAGTTTCACATCAGCCTCAGCTTATTATCAGAGATAAGCCGTGTTCGAATAGCAACGAGATCCTCGCACAGCCCCAGTGCTGAGAGGTCTACAGAAGGTACAGATGAAGTCTACCTAGGAGGCCCATGGTTGGCCTTTGCTTGAGGGCAGCCAGTGTGGAGGGCAGGTGTGGCCTGTGGCTTCCTGGGGGTGCTGGGAAGCATGGTCTGCAGGAGGGGAGGGGTGACTGGTGCCTCTGTGGACTGGAGGTTCTGTGCAGGTGGGAGGTGTGGCCTGCCACTGTGCTCTTCCTTTTCAGGTTGATCGTTTATTGGCAGTGGCTGACTTTGGACCTCTAGATGGAGGAGACCACCCCTCAAGAGACTATCCCAGGTGATGCGTGGGGACCTGTTTCTATTCCCTGGGGCAGATTCCCAGGTGCAGAATCAGTGTTTCCACAGTGGCTGTGTCATCTGTGTCCCACTAGCCTGTGTTGCCCCTTGGTGCTTGGCCCTGGGCCCAGGCGTCCACACACAGTAGTCTACCGGCACATGGCGAGACCCTGTGGCATCTGCGGTGCCTCATCCACTGAGGAAGTGACCTTGTCATCTTGGCCTCTTTGTTGTTCAGTGCACTTAAATGGGGTGCCTGCGGTGTGCCAGGCCCTGTTGTAGCTCTCAGACGCCGCCCCCGTGCTGTGGGTGGGCAGGCTGGGGGAGGCCGACAGGATACAGTGGTCATTACATGGCCAGTCGTCCTTAGGGCAAGGGTGCAGGAAGGTGTGGGTTTGTATGGCTCCTGGGGGTGCAGGTAGGCCTCTGAGGAAGCAGTGCAGCCTGGTGGGGGGGCACAGGCCTGGAGGACAAGGGTGTGGAGGGGCCAGCCCAGACAGGAGCAGCATCTTCATCTTTGGTGCTTGTGTGGACTGCAGGGCCAGCAAGTTTAACCAGCCTGCAGGAGCCAGCACCAAGGCTCCACGCCACCACAACGCACACGTCCTGACCAGCAGGGAACCAGCATGGGGAAGAGGCAAGTCAGAGAGACACATGAGGGCTCAGACACCCTGCAGGGCTTAGTGTTGGCAGGTCAGAGGGTGATGTGTCTGTGGTCAGGTTTTGCTTCAGAGAATGGACTGTCCTTTGGTGTGTCAGTGACCTGAGTAATGGCACTTGTAGGCCGACCTGTGTCTTTTAACTACCTGACACACCTGCCATGCTTAATGCACTCATGATGATGCCAAGCGGCAGTACAGGACTGTGCTGGCTACTGGTTCTGAAAACCTGACATCCCTCCCCACATCCCTGTCCAGGAGGTGCCTACGTGGGCAGGGGTAGAACATGCCCCCAGTGGCATTTTATACTGACGACTGTGGTCATGGCGTGGCTTGTGCTTGGTGTGAAGGTTCCTCTTTTCCCCTAGGGACCCTGATGCCCTTTCACATGACCCCCCTGGACCTGCTGCACACTCGAGTCTGTGTGGGATCGATCATGAGGCACTCAACAAGCAAATAATGGAGTACAAACGAAGGAAGGAGAAAGGACTCCTGAGCCTGGCGCTGCTGGGGCAAGAGCAGGGGGCTGAGCCCACACAGCGGTGAGGAGAAGGAAGGCTCTGCCCTGCCAAGACCAGGACGGCGCCCCCAGGAGTCCTGCTGGGCGAGGACGAGGACGGCACTCTGCGGTGTGAATTTCAGGCCCAGGAAGCAGAGCAGGAGTGGGAGGCAGATGCTGGGGACCGGGGGGCACAGCAGGGCCCCTGTGGCAGAACAGGGCAGGTGCAGAGCTAGGCTCCAGGCTGTGACTGTGCCTGTGGGACGGAGCAGGTATCTGAGAGGCATGTTTTCTGCTCTTCTGATAGCCATGGAGCTGAAGCTGTGGGTGACGGTGTGCGTTCCCTGCTGCTTAACGTGATAGCTTTTCCATGCGTTTAAACATGATGTTCTGCACAGCAGTCATTTGTTTTTCTTTAACACTGTGTGATCAAAAAAATACACGACTGCCTTACCATTGAGACCTGTACAGACGCGAAGACAGTGAGTCGGGCCTCGGACACTGATGCAGGCACAGCCACTGCCCAGCTGGCTGCAGCAGCGGGAGGGCTAGGGTCAGAGCCTGCAGTTCTACCTCTGCAGACCTGCCCAGCAAGCACTGTGCCCAGTGCCACGTCCTCTGGCTGTGATCTCTTCCGCACAGCTGTGAGCTGTCATTTCCACCTGCTGGTTAAGGCCAGGAGCAGGAAGTACGCGTAGGTGGGTCTGAAGGGCTCCTGGTGACCACTGCTGTACCTGAATTCCATTCAGCCCCGAGGTACTGACGCTTTCCACCTCAGCACCTCTGTTCAGCTAGTGCACTTTCTAAAAATCTGTCTTTGCCTTCCAGGGTACCTGAGGCTCTGGACAGGTTTCCAGTCAAGCCAAGAGCTTGTCTCTTGTGCTTAATTCCTTACTTCAGCCTCAAGGTGATGACTTGTTTTACCTTCTTCAGAGCAGAAGACACAAGGGCCACCTAATAAGTTATGTTTTTGTTCATTTTGAACAACAGAATTACCAACAGGAGATGCAAAAATGTGCAAAATGCAGTGCTCAGACTATTGAAAATACAACTTTTTGCAATATGAGCTAAACTGAGAATGTAGTCACCTTGCTTAGCATCAGCTAGGAACACGTGTTGAACTGGGCTAAGCTGATTGGGTGTGTGTGTGTGTGCGCGTGAGTAAGAAAGTATGAATGTGTTTTGTCCCTTGGATGAAGGAATGCACCACAGTGACACTGGCAGCTGCCTGTGATACCAAGTAGCAACCAGTAGCTCCCTGCAATAACTAGTAATAGCCAGCAACTACCAGTCATAACCAGTAGCAACAGCTGCTACCTATTGGAACTGCCTGTGACACCAGCAGACAGGAGTGGACTGTAGTGCCCTGCAGCCTCAGCCCCGAGGACTCCTGCCCCAGTGACGCCCTTACCCTCTGCCCTTGTTCTCCCTCTGCCCTGGACCGTGTCCCCGCATCCTTGAGCCAACAGGGCTTGCTTGAGGGTACAGCCCCTCAACTTGGTCTGCCTGGTGTTTCCTCAGCTCAGAGTCAGGCTGGACTTGTGTCTTTGGTGGGAACAGGTTCTCTGCCATGGGGTGCTGGCTCCTGATACCATCGTGTTGATGGCCCATGAAGGTGATGTCTGCCAGCCTCCCCCACTGTCAAGTCTCTTGCCCCATCATGGGGGGGGGTCCTTGTAAACCCCCACACTCATTTTTCTCAGTTGTTGAACCAGCATGCACTGGAGCTTCCTGTTTTACTCAGTAGTTACGTTCTGTGTACTCTCCATGCTACTGTGTGCTGGAGCTCTGCCTGTTGCTGTGTTGGTGTGCTCTATGGCTATGCTCTGTGACTTGTTAATGTGTTCCAAAGCTTATAGTTTCCAGTATAGCCATTGCTTCAGTTTTCTCTGATTGCGCTAACAAGTCATAGAATCAATGGCCGAGAGCAACAGATACTCACTGTTCTGGAAGCTGGAGTCCAGATGCAGGTGCCCCATAGCTGTGCTTCCTCCCAGACTACTCCTGTCTTTTCAGCCCCCAGGGCTCCAGGACTGCTGGGTTGGGTTGTGTCCTCAGGTGTGGTCTCTGTGTCCATCTGTGTGCAGTCCCCCTGTCTTCTCTAGACATGTGTGGCAGGGTGGAGCCACTCTTAGGTCCAGGATGATCCCATTTTGAAGTCTTTAATTACATTCGTGAAGACCATTTTTCCAAATGAGGTCAGTTTGGACACTGTGGCTATGAATTTTGGAAGGAAATTCTTCACCATGGCAGGGGGGGAGTTTTACACCATCATTTCTTTGTTGGCTTTCTCTCTTTTCTTCCCTGTCCTTTCCACTTTACTCATGTGGTGCATTTAATAGTGTCCATGATATGCTGGGCACGGTGGCCACACCTGCAATCCCAGCACTAGGGAGGCTGAGGCAGCAGGATCACAAGTTCCGGGACAGCCTGAGCAACTGAAACCTGTCTCAAATCAAAAGGGCTGGAGATCTAGCTCAGAAGTAAAGCACCCAAGTTCAGTCACCAAAAAAAGAACATTTGCTGTTTCTTTCATCTCTTATCAAATCTATTATTGAGCCTAGTAGTAGATTTTTCATTTTAGTCATTGTCCTTTTTGGCTGCAGAGTTGTTTTTGTTTTTGTTTTTAATTTTTTTAGTTGTAGATGGACACAATACCTTTATTTTATTTATTTATTTTTATGTGGTGCTGAGGATCAAACCCAGTGCCTCACATGCTAGGCAAGTGCACCACCACTGAGTCACAACCCCAGTCCCTACTGCAGAGAGCTCATCATGCCTCCCTGCTTCTTCATCTTGGTTCCCTCTGGTTATGATCCTGCTTTGGACTTTATGGTGCCGGTCTTCCCTTGGCTTGCTCTCCAGGGTGAATCTGCCCCTGGGCCCCCAGAATTCTCAGCACACTCTTCCTGGGTGGAGCCTTTGTCCTGCTGGAGATTGAGCAATTCCTGCTTCTCATTGCACTGCTGAGGTCAGCTCTGCAGCCAGTGCCAGGGCAGGAGAAAATGTGGAGTCCCAATAGGAAGAGGCCCTCATGGGGGCCAAGATTAGTGCCCTGGATAGTATGGCTTTCCTGAGCCAGGCTTGAGGAGGGAGCATGGGTCTCAGTTCCACTGCCAGACTTGCTGCAGATTTTCTTCTGTCAGAGGTCTGCTATAGAACATGGCTTGTGAGTGCACCTGGCCACAGTCTGCCTATTTATATACCTAATGCAGTGTGGCCCTCCTCCCTGATTGGAGGACTCGGGTACCATGTATGCATTTAGTGATTGGCTAACTTTAGAATTAGGGTGGTCTAGGGGAAGGGCTACAATTAAAATGACTACAATTGGATCCAGTTAAGACTCAATACTATATTCTGAAAATGGACCATGACTTCCTGTTTCTCACAGTAGGACCACTGGAGAGCAACAGCAGCATCTGCCAGCCCTGCTGCCAGGGCAGGGATTGCTCCCAGCTTTTCAGGGATATAACAACATTTGGATGATTGTCTTCATGGCCAGCTTGGCCACGTCTGTGATTTTTCCCTTTGGATTAAGTCTCATAAATAAAACAAAGTAAACTCTAACTTGGTCGTAAACTCAAGGAAACCATGCCACAGAGGTCCCGTGGTTAGGATTTTATGGGTACATCTGGTTAACAGTTCACAGTGGAAGCACTGTGCACGCGAGCGTCTTGAGCACCTAATATGTCAGGCTTTGCAGAAACGAAGAAGGAATTGTCTTCTCTGCTTTGCTAAAGGATTTGAAGATGAAATTAAGAGATCATCCATTTGAATTCTCCCATTTCTCATCTCAAAAGAATTTTTTAGTGTAAGAATCAAAAGGATATATGTTGTTCCCCATATTGCATAATAAAATGTAGGAAAACAAAACATGCAAGACTTCATTTTTAAAAGATGGGCAGTTCTTAGTGTATTAATAGTGCCTATTTCAATTAAATTCACAAAAGATTCTACGGGATGCACAGTTTGGTGTTTGTTTTTTGTAATAAACATTTTGATGGCAGTTCCAGGTTCACAGCAAAATTGAGAGAAAGACGGTGTCCCATAGTTCTCCTGTCCCTCCCCACTATTTGATGTCCTGGATCACAGTCCATGAGTCCACATTTATATGTCAGTATTCCCAAAGTCCATAGTGTACGTTAGACTTCACTGTATTTCCTAGAATAGCAAAACTGATTTAAAGTTTTAGAATAGAACCTAGAACTACACATACCAAGAAATGGATCACTCAGTTAATAATTATTAGAAAATGTTTGGCATGCACCTATAATCCCAGTAACTTGGGAGTCTGAGGCAGGAAGGTTGTTGCAAACTCAGGGCAGCCTAGGCAATTTAGCAAGACACTGAAAATAATAAGGAGGGACTGAGGATGTAGCTCAGTTTTATGGCATCCCTGGGTTCAATCCCCAGTATACAAAAAAAAAAAAAAAAAAAAAAAAAAATCCACGTTAGATTCAGAGAAAAAGAATCCCATTAAATTTACAGATGCAGTGTGTCTTGGTACAATCATGATAACTCTTCAGAAATTCATGAACCTCTGATGAGAAAGGCTCAGAACTCTGAGGAAGACTGAAAAATGTCTGCCTTGCTGTCTGCCTTGCTTTTTTCTGGCTCTCTGGGCTCAACCATCAGATTGGGCATTTGGATTAACCATTCAGGAAAATATGCCTGTTGTGGTCTGGATCTGGAATACCCTCCAAAGACGTGTTGAAGGTTTGGTCCCCAATGCAGCATTGTCCAGAGGTGGAGTTTTGGGGACATGATTGGATCATGAGGGATCTGAATTCATGAGTGGATCGATCCATTTCATGGATTGATGATTGGAACGGACTGTGGGAGGAGATGGAAACAGCATTTGGGGGCACTTGGAAGAAGTGTGTCAGTGGGGGTGTGCTCTTGGAAAGGATGTCTTGTCCCACCTCCCCCTTTCTAGCTGCCAGTGAGCTGATTAGCTTTCCTTTTCTACTGCCCTTCCAGGTGATGTTCTGCCTCAACTCATGCCTGGAGTGATGGAAGCAGTCTACCATGAACTCTCTTCCTTCTTTAAGCTGTATATGTCTGGTATTTGGGCACAGTGAGGAAAGGCTTGACTAACAAGAAACCCCTTCCTTTTGCTTTTCCCTCCCAAACAACACTAGTCCCTTTCCTGCTGGTCATTGTCTGGAACACTGGAGCACAGTCGTGCAAAATGCGCAGGTTCCAGAGACTAAAGGCTGGACACCTGGAGTTCTGAGGGCCAGAGAAAGGCGTCCCAGCTCCAAGGGTACAGTGCTGGACCAGATTTGCCTCCTCTGCCTTTTTGTACCTGGATGGACCCAGCAGGGCTTCCTTCTCAGCTAATCTCTGGAAACACCCTTACAGGCACACCCAGAAATAAGCTCTACCAGCCCTCGAGGTGTTCCCCAACTTAGTCCGACCCAGGCCTACAAGGAACCATGCATGACCTTTTAAAGCCATTCCAGTTCCCAAAGTCAAAAATCTAGCCAGAGGCCCATAGAGAGGGGTCAGACCTGACAGTTTTGAGCAGATGCCTCTGGGGACTACCAGGCCCCATCCAGTTCCTCCACACTCAGGAAAGAGAACACCAGCTCCCATATTGCTTTATTTTAAACAAGAAACTGGTGTGTATTTCCACACCCTTATTTCGGTTCAGCTTCATGAGGCCTGGAGATCAGGGACCTCTGCCCTGGTTGCAATCTCAGGCTGAGGGGCAGGAAATTTTGATGCGGTCCCCAGGCTGCCCCACTGTCTGCCAGGTCTAAGGAAGCCTTTGTTCCTGTCCTGCCCTGGCTATTCATTGCTGAGAGGAAGTTTCAGCGGGCTTTTGAGATATCAGGAGGCGCCCACCCAGATCCTCGCCTGAGCACCGAGCTCGGGATACCCCTGGAGAGCGAGGTCGGCACCCACTCTCCGGGCACTGGAGGGGCAGCCGGGAGTGGTTCCATGATGCGTGCCTGTTCCCAGTGGGCCTGGCGAGCGCAGCGTGGAGCCCCCAAACTGCAAGGAATCCTGCATGGGGCACCGGTCCTGGCACCTCCAAGATCCCCAGGCCGGCGCTGCAGGTGAAGGGCCAGAGTGAGGGTCGACCACTCGACTGAGCAGCGGTTGGAGATGTTTTCTCCCAGGGTCTTGGAAAAAGCAAGGCTTCTGGGTTGCTGCGAGTGCAGGGCGACACCTAGTCGTGGCATGGAGGCTGTGGGGATATGAGGCGGACGAAGGCGACTCGAGTGAAAGCCTTTTGGATCCAGGCTGCGCGGCGGAGGGGAGGCCAGCCTCTCGAGAGCCGGCAAAGGCCCGGCAGGACAGCGGCGCAGGGCTCAGTCCTGGACTCAGCCTGGAGGCGCCCGGCGGTGTGTGTGTGTGGTGGGGGGGTTGGTGGAAGGCGCTGGGACCCACACCTGGGTGCTGGCGGGAGGGCAGAGGAGGGGCTGGGGAGCGGCGCCCCCACCAGGGCGAGCGCACAGGGTTTAGGTTGGGAGGTGTGGCGCGAACGCTTCCCGGGACCACTTTGGCCTGTGCGCTTCTAGCTCGGCGCGTGCAGAGGGAAGTTCGCCCAGGTGAGGAGTCACCGAGGGTCGAGGGTCGCAGGTCTGGACTTGGGAGACGCAGCGACCTTTCCCAGGTGGTTGCTGGGCCCTGCCCGCGATGGTGCCCAGCACCACTGGTGCTGCACGTGGACAACCCGGGCGCCCCCTCCTAGATGCTGCCTTAACAGGCGAGGGTGTTCGCCTCTGGCAGGTACCCAGCTCCGCACTGGGCGACGCTCATAGAGCTCGGCTGTCGCGTTCTGCAGAGGCGCTGAGCTGACCCTCTGGTGCTGGGGAAAGAACGCAGAAAGCTAAGCCTTTCCATCTCAGGTCCTTTCCATCTCCATGTGGCCCTTCGCTGGGGATGGAGGGTCCTGGGAGGATTCCTAGTCCTGAACATTGCGTTAGGAGAAGGGCGCCTGCCAGGCCCTCCTTGGTGGAACGTTCTCTTCAGGTTTTCAGTGTGATAGAGTGAGCAGTGGGGCTGGAAGAGTAAGGATGATTCTACAAACTGGGCCTAACGTGCTGACCTCCAGTGCTTTATCTTAAAAGCACTTTAAATGCAGCCCTGCCTGACGTAAGTTAATAGGACGTATCACATTCCTCAGTGAATCACCTACTGCAGGAGAAACGCAGGCTAGCAGTGCTGACAAGAAAGTTACCTTGAAAGCCCGGCTGTGCTGTTATGGCCTTTGCTCAGGCTGGATTCCAGAACTCCGGAGGTCAGGATGATCATCCCAGCCATCAGCTCTGTACGGCAAGTTCTGATCAGAACCCGTCAGCACTGGTTAAGATGACCCAGAATTGTTTTGGATTTTTACCATGCCCAGTGGGGACTTGGAAATCTGATATGATCCTGTTGTCAGTCAAATGTCAAGGGGTGGATCTGGGCAGGTTCTCCGGAAACATCCCTGGGCCCCCAATAGAACCTGAAGGCAGGAGGGTCCTACTGTTGTCCTCCTCTCTGAGGACCCCCCTCTTCCCTTTTCCCCTTTCCTATCACTTTTAATAAATTGTACCATTCCTTTACTAATTAATTAATCTTAATTTCAGACTCCTGTCCCTCCCCACACACAAAGTTGCACAGGTGTGCAACTCCGGGACTGTCCCCATGAAGGAACAGGTGTCCCTGTGGGAGAATATGAGCAGAGTGCTCTTCCACACAAAACAAATGTGTCTTGGGGCTCCAGATTCCTAAAGGCTGGAGCAGGAATGGTTGCAGGTTTTCTAGGATTTTAGGAAGCTTAGATGCAGCCTAGTGGGGAGGGAGAAATGAAACCACAGCCTGTTCTGTATTTCCCAGCTCACTACTAAGGGATAGTTGCTGTGTTCTTCTCCTCTCAGGGTCTGGAAGAATGGGATTTCTTTGTGAAGCATTCAACAGCATTTCTATGTCCAGCTGGGTTCCAGGTTTGAGCACAAGTCTCCACAGAGAGACTTGCAGTCCCTCTGCCCCAGCGTCCCTCTGAGAGAAGGGCAGTTGGCTGAGCTGCGCAGTTCAGTCCTGTCCTTTTCTTGATGCTACTTCTGTGATGGTGGAGACCACATTGCCTGTAACAGTTGCTCTCTTCTCCCTGTTCATCAGCACCACTGATACTTATAGAATACATCCACACAAACTTTCTAAACTACCACTCATTTTTTAGTTGTCTATCTGTGAAGGTCTTGACTTCCACATTTTTCTAAGGAGAGGAGGGAACAGTGACTAAGAATAGTGAAATGGTTAGCAATCAGAAGAGATGGGCCAAACCGGTCTTGTTCAAATGCCAGAAACACCTGGAGGCTAACTGCAGACACACTACTGGGCACCGTCTGGCCTATTTCAAGTGTAAAGGGCCTTGAGGCTCACCTGTGGGGACACCTCCTGCCAACTCCCTGTCCCCGTGGTGGGAAAGTGGAAGGTGGGGGTGAAGGGCGGTGGCTCACAGGAAGGCGAGAGCCTTGGTGCTGTCTTCAGGGCCTGGTTGGCAGATTTCGCTCCAAGCTCTGCCCAGAACCATTTACGAGCTCCCAGGCTGGCACACCAAACTGGGGTGTTCTACTCTCAGGCCCCCTCCCACGTGGCAGAGCACTCTCCTCGAGCAAGTCAGTCCTGCTCCGTTCACTCTCGCTCCATGATTGTCTGTAGCTTTTATTCTTCAAATTTTACAAGACAAGAACCCAGAAGGAATTGGTGAAGTGGGGGGGATCTAGTCTCATCCCCAGACTCTGGTTTCAATAGGATTCATCTTTACTGGACATTCCTGGCCTGTGAACACAGCCTGAGGCTTCTAATGAAGTGAAGCAGAGTGTGTGGATGCCTTATTAGTCTCCTCTAAAGGGTAATCATGGTTAACCTGACTTCTTCAATTCAACACGTCAGACATTGGGTAAACATCTGTCACAGAGAAAAGAGATAAGGAGAGCAGATTTGCACATAGCCCTCATCCAGTGACTGGGTCAGCTACTTAGGCTCTTGGTGTCTAGCATGCAGACGTGGCTCACTCGTCTTGCTTTGTGTGTGAGACTTTTTACTAAAGTGTTTTGTTTTGTTTTGTGCTGGGGATTGAACCCAGGGCCTTGTGCATGTGAGGCAAGCACTCTACCAACTGAACTATATCCTCAGTCCCACTGGAGTGTTCTTGATACCAAAGGCTCCATCCTTGTCCCTGAGGCCAATTCAATAAAAAAGACATGATTTTGAGAAAAAGGAAAAAGGTTTATCACAGGAGCAGAGATGTCTCTGGAGAAGGGTCCAAGGAGTTCCCAGAGGAGAGGGGACTCAACTCAGGACCAGTGGGGTTCTTGGCGTAGGTTATGTAAAAGAATTTTAGCATGAGACAGAGGCACAGACAGCTTTACCTAGGAAGGTGGACACAGATTCAAGGGAAACTGGGCTGTCTCCAGAGTGAGAAGTCTCTCTTGGGCTGGGGTCCAGTATTTATAGAAGGGATGTATCGGGGCAGGACTGGAGGTGGATCCAGGGTGGAGCTTCACACCAGTTTTCCTGGGGTTGCATATTTCCCTCATTTTACAAGGGCATGGGCCAAGGTTTACAACTTTCACTGGGTCTTCTGGCAGGTCTGGGTGAAACTGTGGAATCACCTCTCCTTCCAGAGTCCAACTGTGTCTGCTTCATCTTGTTTCTTTATCCTAAAAAAGCACAACTGACCAGATCACTGGCTGCAGCCCCTGGGAACTGTGCGAGACTCACTCCCAGCCCCTTCCGTGAAGAGTCACCGCCCAGCCTGGGCCGCTCATTTACAGTGCTGTTCTGGCTCTGACCCAGGAGCTCTGACCACTTGCAGCCCTGTCCTGGCTCTGAGCTTTGGCCACTTGCAGGACTGTCCTGGCTCTGACCCGGGAGCTCTGACCACTTGCAGCCCTCTTTGCTCTCCTACTTGCTCAGGTTCTCTCCCATTGTGCAAAGTTCTGCAGAGGCCCCTGGAGTAGGCTCCTGGCATACCCACAGATAAGCTTTTCTGCACAACTCTGGGAGCCTGCGGCACAGGGCAGACTTACAGCAGCACAGGCAAGAGGAGGCCATGGAGGCTGGCAGGAAGTGCCCCTTAACTCCCCAAAGAAACTGCACTGACCCTCCTCTCAGCTGCAGGCTGGGGCAGGGTGCCCTTTAAGGATGCCCTCAGGGTACCATGCTCACCAGATCCCATAGTTGTGGGACATTGTGATGGAGGTGGGGCTGACCCCTGGGAGAGAGGCCAGCAAGATGATGTGAATTCCAATTCTACAACCACCTGCTACAGACAGGCTGAATTGGATAATAAATAAAATCATGGATTTTTGCCATCCTAAGACAAGAAAAGATTCCTATTATTTCTGCTGTCTGAAGTCTTGAAATACCTTTGCCTTGCCTGTAAGGATGAGATGAAAGCTGTCCTGGTTAGTGCTTTACCAGTCCAGTTGGGCAGGGGCCTCTCTGATCACTCTCTGAGGAGGCCAGGAAACTGATGGAGCAGCCAGTACATGAACACGCCTGACTGATGCCTGGGGACACAGAGGGAGGAAGTGACCAGACTGGCAAGGCACAAAGGACTGGGTCCACTCCAGGTGGGCCTTGTGAGCCATGGGGTTTCCAGGGGCCCTGCAACCCTGTCTGGGAGCTGCGACGGGGGAGAGAGGACCGCTGTGTCTGGCAGGGCTCTCAGACCTATTCTTAGGCCAGAGCCCAGGTGTGACCAGATTCAGCACCCTTACCTGTGAGTCTGCAGGAGAGCCTGGGGAGCTGTGTGTGTAGATCCCAGCAGGTCTGTTAGGAAGGAGTGGGCCTCAGCCCAACCCCAGGGCCACGTCCTGGGGCGCTTACGTGGGGCCCTGAACTGACAGCCGTGGCAGCAGCAGGGGAAGATTCCTGGAGAAGGTCCTGTCTTGGCCAAGTGAAAAGGCTGTGTCTAGGAAACAGACTCACGGACGGTCTCCAGAGGCCCCCACGTGTACAGTCAGTGCAGGCCCGAGTGCCGCTGCCCACCCGAGCACCTTGCCTTTGCACACCTAGAGCAGCCCCATCCTCTGCTGGCTTCACAATGCTACTTTACGGATGTAGAACTTAAGTCTGCGGCTGGTGGAGAAGTTGGTTTCCTGTGCCGTTCAAGTCTTCTCCCTCCTTCCTGACCTACTGTGGAAGTCCCACTGCTGAGAGTGGGCCTTGAAACTTGTGCAGAGTCGTCCCTCCCTGGCATCTGCTTCGCAGGTTTGGGAGCTTAGGGTCTAGTGCTTGCATGGCTTCCATTATCACATTTGTGACTAGGTGTCAACACATGCTGTCCTTTTTCTCTCCCAACACTTTCCACTTAGATCTCTTCTGTGGGATGTTAATGGAGCCACTCTGGCTCTTTCAGCTGCTATTTCTTAAAAAAATATTTTTAGCTGGGTTGGGGAGATAACCCAGTTGGTAGAGTGCTTGCCTTGCAAGTACGAGGCCCTGGGTTCGATCCCCAGCACCCCCCCAAAAAAAATAAAATAAAATAAAATAAAAAAAAATAAATAAATAAAAATATTTTTAGCTGCAGATGGACACAATATCTTTCTTTCTTTATTTGTTTATTTATTTATGTGGTGCTGAGAATGGAACCCAGTGCCTCACACATGCTCAGTGAGTGCTCTACACTGAGCCACAACCCCAGCCCTCAGCAGGCTATCTGATGGAGTATCTTCTTCAATCATTTTGCTTTCAACCTATTTGTATCTTGGGTCTAAAATGGTTCTCTTACAAGTAGCATATAGCTCGATGGTGTTTTTAAAATCATTCTATCAGTCTTTATCCTTTAACTAATGAATTTGATACCTTTACATTTAATGTGGTTATGATAATGAAAAACTTTTGCCATTTGGCTTTTTGTTTTCTATATTTCCTTTGTTTTTGTTTCTTAATTCCTCCAACATTGCCTTGTTTGGGTTTGACTGATTTTGATTTCCTTTTCATATTCTTTTCTGTATATTTTAAGTTATTTTCCTACTGGTTACTATGGTGACTAGAGTTAAATCCTAAATTCATATCAGTCTAGTTTGGATACAAACTTAGCTTCAACAGCATTCATTAAATCTGCTCCTGTATATTGTTGTAACTAATTGCATCTTTATAAGTGTATACCCATTAACATAGATTTATAATTATTGTTTTTTGCATCTACCTCTTAAATCACACATATCAGTTATAACCCAACAGCACATCACAGTAACACTAGCTTTTTTATTAGGTACTTACCTTTACAGGAGATCTTTGTATTGACTATTGGGAGAACAGCCCCAACCATAGGGTTGCAGGGGTT
Source organism: Sciurus vulgaris (assembly GCF_902686455.1). Lineage (NCBI taxonomy): Eukaryota > Metazoa > Chordata > Mammalia > Rodentia > Sciuridae > Sciurus > Sciurus vulgaris. The sequence goes on from NC_136474.1 coordinate 100,313,948, forward strand.
TTTATATCATAAGTCAGCAAATCAATCATAAGTGTCTGTTGCTATGATTCAAAACTACAAACTAACATCATGAGATCTAAAATCATTAGCAGAAGGGGAAGTGGGTCAAAATGACCTTATTTATTTATTTATTTTTTGCACTGTGCAGTTTTATTAACCATTCAAGTACAGTAGCATCTGGTAAGATTGGGACAGAATTGGGATTGAAAAGTGAACAGATATTCAGCATCTAACAATTTGAAAGAAGCCACTATATACTCTTCACAAACATGTTTTCACAGAGCCAATACAATACTAGCCATTAACCCGGTACACCAAGTGCACTGAAGTAAAGATGCAATGATAAAAATAGCTACATTAAAAAGACCAACACTTTAGAAAAAGATTAAAACACTTTCAGTTTCTCCCCTCTATCCCCTAGAACAACATTTTACAGTCTGGATCTACCTATACAGTCCTATATCAGCTTCTAGAGTATTTGTCAGGAGGGAAAAAATAAAATGATACTGGCCAGTACAGTCTTTGGATATTTAGGAAGGGGAAGGGGAGAAAGAACTAATGGTTCTCAGAACCATTTAGTCAGCTTCAGTCTCATCAGCAGGGTCTTTGGATTCTTTGTTCTTCTGCGCTTCTTTAATGTGCTTTTCCTTCTCTCACAAACGCTCCAGTTTGGCAGCCATTTGTGCCTCTTGGTTCTCTTTGTTAGCTTCCATTTGTGGGTAGGCTTCTCTCCGCCATTTTACTGAGGTTCTGGTTTTCTTTTGTTACTTTCTGAAGCACCTCTTTCTCATGCTCTCCAAGACCTCAGCTTCATGGGACTTGTGTCTTTCTTCTGCAGCTTCTAATTTCTTCTGAATTTCCTCCAGGGAAAGATCCTTCTTCTTTGGAAGGGAAAGGGGAAAATCTGGGACAGATTCTTTTGACTAAGGGCTGAGAATCAGCTCAAAAGCCTGGCCTGAGGCTCACTTCTCCAGTTCTTTCATCTGAATATCAGAAGCATCCGTGGTGAATAGAAGACAAGAGACTGGCAGTGTATTCCACACAATTCACTGGTAAGGAAAGTCCTGCGCAGGCCCAGCTGCCTGGTCACACTCCAAAATGTCCTTATTTAGGTACGAACTAAAGAATGGTTACTAACTGCTAGACAATCACTGTTGACATCACTGTTGACATGGTACATTGTTTAGGAAAATAGGAATCAAAAAGAGAACAGTTTTTTATCATATAAGAATTGCCATTTTGTGTTGCTAAACTTCATGCCAAGGAACTCTTGACAGGTACAGAGGTGGTGTTCCCATGGGAGAAGCAGTTCCTACATGACATGGAGTCTCAAGGTAAAATGGAGTCTGTTTAGTCACTGCCCAGATAGCCTGGCCTGTAACATTTCCATGGAGTCAGATTTGTCAACCCATTACTCTGGGTTGGAACCCATGGCCTCACAATGCTAGGTGAGAGCGCCACCACTGAGTTACAGTCTCAGGCCGTTTTTAATTTCGAGATAGTTTCTCCCAAAGTTGCCCAGCTGGCCTTCCTGCCTCAGGCTCCCAAGTAGCTGTGATTACAGGTGTGTGCCGACATGTCCAGCTTATAATTGGCTTGAAAGTTGGTTATGTGTCTCATTGTGGGTTTCTGTGTCTATCCTGCTCAGAGTTTTTGGAGTTTCTTAGATGTGTAGATTCATGCCTTTTTTTTTTTTTTTTTTTTTTTGCATTTGTGAAGTTTTGTGTCATTATTTCTTCAAATGCTTTCTTCTGCCTTTCTCTCTTCTTCTGGGACTCCCATAATGTACACTGACATGTCATATAAGTTCCTTAGACTCTGTGTATTCAGTTTTTCCCTTTCTGCTCTTCAGACTGGGCAATTTCAATTGTGATATATTCAAGTGTATAGACCCTTTTGCCTGTCTGCTCAAATCTGCTACCGGGCCTCCTAGTGAATATTTATTTCATCCAGCTGTTGTACTTTTCAACTCCAGAGTTTCTATTTTGTTTGTTTAGAATTTTTTGTCTCTGTAATAATAGTCTTTGCAGTTCATAAATCATTCTCTTGGTTGCCCTTAGTTCTTGTCCATGGTTTCCTTCACCATCTCTAGCACATTTAATACAAGTATTTTAAAGTCTTTGTCCAGTAAGTCCAATGTCTTGGTTTTCTCAGAAATGTTTATTGTTGTTTTCATATTTTCTTCTGTAAATAGACCATAATTTGCTGTTTCTTTATGTACTTTGTAAATTTTTATTAAGAAGTAGAAAATTTGGATGCTATAATGTGGTAACTCTGAACATAATATGTGTCCCTATCCCATGGATTGGTGGAGTTTCTTGTCAGGAGGTACAGTTGGTAGGGTTGGGGAGATAGCTCAGTCGGTAGAGTGCCTGCCTCTCAAGCATAAGGCCCTAAGTTCAATCCCCAGCACCACAAAAAAAAAAAAAAAAAAGAGGTACAGTTGGTGGAGTTTTTTGTTGATGGTAAACATCTCCGAGGACAGATCACATGACAAGTCATAAAACATTCTTCAGTGAGTTTTAAACAATTGAAATCATATGAAGTATTTCTTCTGATCACAATAGAATGAAGCTAGAAGTGAATAAAATAAGAAAACTGGAAATTCATAAACAAATGAAAATTAAACAGCACACTTTTTAAAAGAACAATGGTCATGGGAGAAATCACTAAGCAACCTTGAAAATATTTTGGAATGACTGAAGACAAAACTATAGCATGCCAAAACTTATGAGATATAGTGAAGGTAGTACTCAGAAGTTATATGGGTAAGTGCTATATTAAAAAAGAAGGAAGTTCTCATATTAGCAATTTAACTTCATATCTTATGATCTAGAAAGAGAAGAGCAAACTAATCCCCAGAACAGAGGAAGGAAGGAAGTAATAAAATTAGGCAGAAATAAATGGAATCAAGGGTAGAAAAACAATGGAATCCACAAAAACAAAAGTGAGTTTTTTTAGATCAACACAACAGACAATTCTTTACCTTAGATCAACTAAGAAAAAAGAAGAGAAGGGATGGGGAGATAGCTCGGTCAGTAGAGTGCTTGCCTCACAAGCACAAGGCCCTGGGTTCGATCCCCAGCACCACCACAACAACAACAAAAAAAACAACAGAGAAGGTGCACAAACTGAAATCAGAAATCAAAAAGGGACACTAATACTGAACTGACCGAAGTTAAAAGCCTTTGAGGAGACTGTTATGATCAATTTTATGCCAACACATTAGATGATTTAGAAATTCACAACTCTGGGAAACACAAATCACCAATACTGACTCAAGAGAAAATCTCAATAGAATCCATAACAATAGAGATTGAATCAGTTATCAAAAACTTCTAGAAGGAAAGCCCAGGACCAGAGGGCTTCGCTGACAAGTCTATAAAACAGTTTGAGAAGACACAGCATGAATCCTTCCAAACTATTCCGAGAACACCAAAGGAGGGAACCCTTGCTAATGCATTCCATGAGGCCAGCACCACCTGAGACCAACAGGGTCACCACAGAGAAAGCCACAGACACACCCACTCAGTGGATGTGACCTTCCCAGGGTCACAGTAAGGGAGTATCACAAACCAGGCAGCTGAGGACAGCATGAGCGTCCTGGAGCCAAAATGCTGAAGTTGAAGGGCTGCTGGGCTTTGCCCTTTGGGGTCCCTGTGGGGGTCCTGTGGGGGTCCCTGTGGGGCCCCTGTGGGGGTCTGCAGGAAGTCTGTCCTTCAACCCCTGTTGTCTCTCGACCCCCTGATGGTTTTCCCAGAACCTCTGGAGCTCCCTGGCTTACTCTGCTTCACTCCTTCAGCTTCCTACCATGGTCTCCCTGAGTGTCTGTCTGCACAGAACTGTGTTCTTACAGGCGCACCAGTCATATTGGTATAGAGCTCCCCAACTCCATTTTTAAAGAAATAAACAGCATCTGAAATGGAAATGATTTCCGTTTGGTTTTTTTTGAGAATATCTCTTTGTTGAAATGATCTTTTGCTTCCTGCAGGTGCTCTTTCAGCTTATTGGTATTATCATTCATTGCCTGCATTTGCTCTCTTATCTCATCTTTTGCTTCGCGAATCATCTTAATCATGTATAATCTGAAGTCCTTTTCTGACATTTCTTCTAACATACTGTCATTGGATTCTATTACTATAGAATCTAGATTTGTTTGAATCATTTTCTTCCCTTGTTTTTTCATGTTGTTCATGTATCTTCCCCTCTAGCGCTGCAGATCTGGGGTATTGCAGATTTCCCCCTATAGGCTTATAGTGGCCCTATAGGTTTCCAAAACCCTTTCTTTAAGGGGAGATCAATATTAGCAGTGCCCAAACCAGACACTATGCAATCCTAGACCAAATAGCCCCTATGGGGACAATAACATCCTGTAAATAAGGGAGAAAGCGACTCTGAGGGAACAGGTAAACAGAAGGAAAAGAAAGCAAAAAACGTAAAGGAATAAAAACTTAATTTTTTTTTTAAAAAGGAGAAAAAAGAAAATCTACTGTATAATAGTCATATACTAATGAAACCTCCCATTGTTCAGTAGCCCGATGCAGGAGAGGTACCTGACAATGAGCTTCAAGCCTCCAGCAGGCGTCTCAGGATGGGATTTGCCCCACCCGAAGATCGGAGGTACTGCTTCCAGGATTATCCAAGATGGCTGCTCTGGCTTCCAAATGTGTTGGCAAATGGGGAGCTGCAGCTCAGGGGTGGACGTGGTCAGCTGGAGGTCCTGGAGACAGGATGCAGTTGGTCCGGCAGGGGTCCTGGAGGTCCGAAGTGTTTGGTGTGGTTGTGGGATCCTGGAGGCCGGGTGCAATCAGTCGGTCTGGGGTCCTGGTGATAGGGCGCAGTCAGTTGGTCTGGGGGTCCTGGTGGCAGGGAGCAGTCAGTTGATGTGAAGGCCCCAGAGGCAGGGAGTGATTGGTCGGGCTGAGGGATCCTGGAGACGGGACTCGGTCAGTCTGGCCAGGGGTCCTACAGGGCCTGGCTGTTGTCTCAAAATGGCGGCAGCCACGTGTAATCAAACCTGTAGGTACTGTGACAGTGAACTTCCAGGCAGCAGCAGGCAGCTGGTTCTCCACTGGCGGTCTGTGGTCAGTCTGCTGGCAGCTGTTGGACGATCGGGGAGGTGAACCTCGAGCGTTGGGTGATGGATAGGGGTAAGGCAGGCAATGGACAGGCGAGAGGCAGGCAAATGGCGGATGATAGACGCCTGACAGTGAGCAATCTGCTCTCAAAAAAGGCGTCGATATGCTGGCAGACTGCAGGTCATCACAGCAGACAAATGGGGTAAAGAGCAGGGGATCGATAAGCAGCAAAAACTGCCTCACCGAGAAACAGATATCCTCTGCTTGAATCCGGCGTTGCGGAGCGACAAGGAACGCAGCCTCCCTCTAGACCGCCATCTTGGATCCCTGAAATGGAAATGAAGAAGCAAACTATTCGTTTTCATGAAGCTGGTTCTACGTATAGAAAATCACAGAGAATTCACACTAATCTGCTCAAGCTGATAAGCTACAGAACACCGCTTAAGTAAATGGAAAGAGAACCACGTTTATGGATTGGGAGACAATGTATTTAAGATGGCAAAGCCACCTGGATACAGTGCCACATGCAGCCTGTAGGACAGTGAACAGATGTAAAGTTGTGGTATTGACAGGACTGCATGAAGTTAACTGTGGTACACTGCACTACTGTGACTTTTTGGGGGAGCCCTCTGTTGCCAATCAGAGTGCCCAGGAGTCACCAGAGTGTGTCAGTATCAGGGCAGACAGCAGCTGGACCCCAGCAAGTTGTGTCTGCAAAAAGGGATCTCACAGCTCTCGCTGAACATAACACATAAACACGAGTACATGTTGGTTTACTGTTCAAGTTTGTAGACTTCTGGTCCATAGCGGGCTGGCAGTAGCTAAGCTTTGAGGAGTTAAAAATTATATGTGGAGTTCAAAGTGGACTGTGAGTGGAGAGAAGACCCCAAAGAACCCCAAGCAGTCATGCCACCAGCCCAGTCACCATTATCTCCATCACACTCTGCCAGGCCCCATCACCCATGCCTATCACCATCCCCAACATATCCCGACATCACCACTACAGCCCAGTGTCACTATCGCACAGATACATATCACCACTGCACCCCACATGTCACCACCAGATCAGCTGTCATCATCACCCATCACACGCACCCTGCCAGTCACTGTCACACCCTACCCATCACTATTTTTTAATACTTTTTTTAGATGTTGATAGACCTTTATTTTATTCATTCATTTACATGCAGTGCTGAGAATCAAACCAGTGCCTCACACATGCTAGGCCAGTGCTCCACTACTGAATCACACCCCCAGCCCTACCCATTACTCAGCCATTGCCATCCCTGAGGAGCATGGGAGGCCCAGAGCCCACAGCTGTCTGATTGGCATGGCTCCACCCGGCTCCAGCACAGATGGCAGCTCAGGACTTAAAACTGATTGGGATTTGCTGGAGGCATCTCTTTTCACTCCTTTCCTGGTCTGAAGTTGTGGGGAAATAACAAGTGTTGGGAGGGTGGTATATTGGCAGCAATTGGCAGAAGATCAGATCATCAGAAGGAAACCTTTGGGAACAGTAAAATGGTTCAAAGTAAGAGTTGGACATGGCTCCATCAACAGGAAAACACCAAAGAAGATGTATCTGCACACAGGTGGCCATGATAAAGAACCCAGGGAGATCCTTGAAACACAGGAGATAGAGACGCTAGGTAGCTTGGTGGTGAAGGAGAAGTGGGTGTGAAGAAGCAAATGAGTCAGTTCCAGGGAGTAAACATGCAGTGGATGCAACCATCCCAGATTCTACCCACAACATAGGGATCTCCACAAACCATTGCAGGACTGCAAGAACAGAGTGAGGATGAGGAGCAACTGGTGAGTGCCCAGGGCCAGGCCCAACAACACCACTTGATGTAGGTCAACATTTCATGGCACACTGTGTGGGACCCCAAGGCTCAACCATAGACTTGTATAGAAACAATATCAGGTACTGTTTTCTAGAGTGCAGGAGGGCCAGGAAGACCTCCCAGGATGGGTGCTGGGTGCTGCCAGGGTGTAGGAGGGCCAGGAAGACCTCCTGAGCAGGGTGCTGTGTGGACTATAGAAGGGGACGACAGGAGGAAAATTCGGTTCCCCTATATTGAATGTCTTTTGAGGAGATTGTTGAGGGAGTGGGTGAGAGGTATACAGATTTTTCAGTCAGTGGATGGAAGAACACCTTGTTCCTCCACATATCTAATGTTTTCTATGTATATTGCAGAATTTAAAGACAGGAAGAATACAATTTGTTGAACAAGAGGACAGGAAGTTCACAGGTTCTTGATTCAGCAGGAAGGAAGAACAGTTTTGTTCACCTTACACCTTACATGACTCTGGTTACTGTTAAGCAAAAGAGAATTCTCACTTCTATCAGGACCTGCATCCATTGTGGACACTTGAAAATTTTGGTGCACTCCTGCTTTTTGGAAAGGTAATGTTATAAAATCCGAGGCACCGGGGGTGTTGAAGTTAGCACTCTAGAAGATCCTGTGCTGCTCAGTTTTGGGGTTTTATCTTAGCTAAAACCCCAAAGACCAACCTGTTGTTCTGGGAGTGTAGCTCAGTAAGTGAGTGCTTGCCTGGCATGTGGCACTGCTCACTGTGCGCCCCACACTAACCCTCTGGTGGGACTTATCAAGCACAGAGGCCATTTGTTCACATCGCTCATGAAGCTCGTGTTGTTCCTCTCACTTAGTCAAACTCTGGCATTTTTAGAAGGTTGTTGGTGGACTCTAAATGGACATCAGCTAACTCTCAGTGGAACTACTCATCATGCTACAGAGAAACTGATTGTATCTGAAGTTACATTAGCCAGAAAACTTAAAAAAAACTTAAAAAAAACTTAAAAAAAACTCTGAGGTGATTTTCAGGCCCACAGAGCAATCAGGGATGAGTCATAAAAGTTGAACCTGTTGGGGCCAAACCCCAAGAGCCCTTGTATACCTTTGGAGAATTTAATCCCGCTCTTTCCCTGCATGGGGTCTGAGTAAATTTTAGTGTGTTTGTGTGTGCATGTGTATCTGTCTGTCTCTGGGATGCATTGATGCACTTCCTTGTCCAGAGCTTCAGCCCTTACAGCTACTTCATGTTTCCTACCTGGACATCCCACTTTTCATATCCAGTGAGGAAGGAACACACTTTGGGCCCATTATATCAGAACTGTTATCTCTTCCTCAGAAACCACACTGTCTTTACCCCCATGGATTCTGGGAAACTTGAAAGAACAATGACATCTTTAAACTAAAAGTAGGAAAATTGGCAGAAACCCTTGTGATCCTTTGGCCAAAAGTACTCCTACTAGCTTTTGTGGATACAAGGTTCTCTCCCACAAGGACACACTTATGAAATGGTGTAAGGGACTGAATGTTTCTCCCCAAAATTCAAGTCGAAATGCTTCTCCCTCCCCACATGATGGTATGAGAGTAAGGCCTTTTGGAGGTAATTGGGTTGGGAGGGTGTGACCTCCATGCATATAATCCATGCTTTTGTCCCACAGGCCTGAGGCAGATCCATCAGCCCCTGTATCGTGGGGGAAGGATATAGTGAGAGGGTGGCTTTTCATAGGAAGTGGGCTGTCACCACACACCAAATGTGTCAGTGCCTTAGTCTTGGACTTCCAGCCTCCAGAGCTGCGGAAATAAATTTCTATCTTTTTATAAGCCACCCAGTGTATACTGTTTTGTTACAGAGGCCTGAATGAACTGAGGCTACTTGTAATGGAATGATCTATGCATTTAGGGATTTCACCTCTGATATTAGACTCTGGCCTATTTTATACAGACTGGCAACATTTTGCCAAGGACTCGTATTACCAGGCCCTGCACCAATAGGAGTCTTCCTGAGTGGCCAAACCTGGAGACCTGTGTCTGTTGGGAGAGATGGGCATGGGGGAAGGGGGGTGTATCTCTTGGGAAATCTATTCTCAGATTTCATGGGAACAACAAATACCTCACAGGAGGTTCTTCAGTAAGGACTCTCATAATTCAGAGTCAGAAGCACCCAACATAGGAAGTGGGCAATGTGTGTAGTGTTTGGGGGAGCAGGAGAGAGCTGAGGACTGGCCAGTTCTGGAAAATCTCCTGCCATGTTGACCAATGGGGCTTGATCCTGAGGGGATCTGGAATGAAGGAAAGAAGGACCTTGCCTTCAGAAAAGACCTGCTTTCCAACAGATTACTAAGCGACTGGCTAGGGAATGTGCCTGGGTCAAGCTGGAGGTCAGGCAGGCGATGACCAGCCTGCACACAGTGCCAATGAGAAAACAGACTTGAGGAACCTTAGGCTGTGACCTGCAGAACTGAAGCTGTGAAAACACATGGCTTACTATGCTGAGGGGACAACTGGGAGCATTTTGAATCTAAGGTGCCTGTGGGACACTCAGGTGGAGCTGCCTAATTGGCAGCCAGAAAAATAAAACTGAAACATAGGAAAGAGATGGAGATATTGGTTTGGTTCAAGTGATGAGGTTTGTAATTGAGATTAGTAAGGAAGAATATGCAGAATAAAAATGAAAAGCATGGGATTTCCAACACCTGGTACCATGCCTGACAGCAGCAAGTGGGTAGAGAACATGTGTTGAATGAAGAAGGAAAGCAGGCCAAATCTTGAGGACACCAACATTCAAGGATGGGTGAGGAAGTACGAGAACAAGGAGAGACTGGAGGAGATTAAAGAGCAAGTTGAGGAAGAAGGGCTTAGAAAAGGGGGAGTGCACAGGTGGTCACAGAGGAACGACAGGGCTGAGGATGAAAGTGTTCTCTTTTTGGAGGTTTTTGCAGAGTGGTGGGGCAAGAGATGAAGATGAGGAGTGAAGGGGTCAGGAGATGGGCCGTCCTAGACAGAGGACTATCTGCCAAGGTTGGTGGCCAGTCCATTGCCCACCTGTGCCTGAATCTTGTTTGCCTTGCCCTCTACTGAGCAGGGAAGGGAAGAAATGAGGTGAGGCGTTTAAGAGTACCTGGGACCAGAGGCATTATTTAACTATACTTTCCTCTCACTCCCACTTTCTCAAGGAAAGTCTACAGGAACAGCACACCTATTTACCACTGTAATTTACAATAAAAAATAAGGCATGATTCATAAATATATAGGGCAAAATCTCCTCCAATTATGACTTATCTTCCCAAAGGAATTTAGTGCAAATTGTGGTCAAGTGGCATCAGACCAGCATTTAAAAGTTGATATGGGCATTTACTGAGTGCCCAGTATGTGTCTAGTCATGGGCTAAATTGAGCAGAAGGCACCAGTAGAGAGAGAAAAGCTGCAATTTGGGGAGTGTGGATGATGCACAAAGAGGCTCTGGACAGGGCAGGGGAGATCCAGGAATGAGCAGGTGATGGACGGCCTTGGGCTGGGCATAGTCTGATAGTTCTCTGAACCTAGACAAAGCCTGATGGTTATCAGTAGACAGGTATGTATGTAGGGTTGGGAGGCCAAGGAAGCCCACATTTTGATGTGGTTTTCTGAAAGGAGACATGGCCTTCTGTGGAAAAGGAGATCTGGCAGGGCAGGTCCTGTCCGGGAGTTGCCAGACCTGGACAGCTCTGGAATAGTCTTTGAGGCACTGGGATAGGACAGGGGCCCTGGTAAAAGGTGTACTGTCAAACATTTTAAAAGTAGATGTTTGGGTTCGCCCTTCTCAATGCTTAAGCTTCCTGAGGTCTGCCTCCCACCCGCATTGCCCTCTGGCGGCTCTGCACCCCAGAGGCGGGCAGTCCACGCGAGGGTCTTGGTGACCAAACGATGGAAACCAAGAGCCACTTGGGAGAGCTTCTACTCCAAGTCTTTGCGCAATTTGATAAATATTCTACTATTATTACACAACTTAAAAAAATCTGGGCAAAAGTGAACTTTTTAAGAGTTTATGCAAATGCATACAATTAACTCTCTTCTTACACAACATATAGTAAATGTATCTTAAAAAATCATAATTCTCAAGAAAAAGTGGGACACAGGAGGCCCTAATCCGACATTCACCAAGATGTGTCAATCAAGGGCACACTTGTCCAAGTTCTGAGAGCCGAAGCCCTATTCTCCAATGGCAAGGCAGTATTCTAACAGTTTGTTTCTTATTGGCCGAGGTGTGGGCGGGGCCATTCCCTGGTGGGGCTGCCATTAGCTCCGCCCCCATTCCATGCAAATGAAGTCAAAGCTTTGGCCAGACCACGTGGCTAGTCACGTGGCCGATGACGCACTCTCTCCACCCCTTGATGACGTCATTACCAACCAAAACTCTCACGAGAGCTTGCCCAGAGAGGTGGGAGGCTGGCAGGACCGTCCACTGGGTCTGGAGGGCCCAATGTTGGGGGTGGCCTCCGGCAGGCCCCACCCCTCTCCAGAGCCTCGAGTGCTGCAGGACCCAGGGGCCCAAAGGGCCCCGTGGGAAGTGTCCAAGGGCCCCCAAGCAAGTCTGCGCCCATTGGCTGGCTACGCCGACATGCAAATGAGGCGACGTCACTTCCTGAGCCAGCTGAGCGCCATCTTCCCTTTCTGGCGCGCGGGAGGAGGGACGGGGCGCGGGGCGGGCGCGGGCGGGGGTCCCGCCGCGCGGGGCGGAGGACGCGGCGGCGCTGCGAGCGGCGGCGGGACGCGGCGCTCCTCGCGCCCGGCGGTAGGTATGGCCCGGCCCGCGCGGCGACGCCCTCGGTCCGTACCCGGCGGCCCACCCGGTGGTCCGCCCCAGCGTCCACCCGACGGTCAGCCCGGCCGTCCCCACCGTCGTCCGCCCCGCGTCCTCCCTGCCGCGGCGCCTCAGGACTTCGGGACGTTCGCAGTGCGCGACTCGCGGCCCCCGACGCGCCCTCCCGCCCCGCCCGCCGGTCACGTGGGTGCCGTGCCGCCCCGGGGGAGGGGGAGGGGCGGGGACAGGGACGAGGCAGAGGGGACGGGAGGGCGACAGGGACGGAGGGCGGGAGGGCGGGTCCGAGGGGACGGGAGGGCCGAGCCCAGAGGGGAGTGGAAAGGACTCGGGCGGCGCGGGCAGGGTGCCCTCCGCAGCGACGCGGGAACCACCCAGCAGCGCCTCCCTGGCCGGGCAGCCAGCCTGGCTCTCCCGCGGGATCCGCGGAAGAGCGGCGTGCGGGAGGCTTGCGGGGAGGTAGGGCAGCGCGGCCGCACCTGGAGCGCCCGGTTTTCCAGGGCATCCCCTGTTCTTTCACTGTTGATTGGTGTGGAAGGTCGATGAGCACAGGCCGACTCTTTAAAATTAAACTTTGCGGATGCCATTGATGGCCTTGAAATAGAGTCCCTTTACCAAATTTCTACAAGCATTTGGCCTAGGAACGTCAAAAATTGGAACTGCCAGTTCAAGTGTGGCATGTTGCCGAGCAATACATAATTACACATCTTAAATACCTCTGATTTGAGTGGAAGACCCTCCTGTCATTAAAACTTACTGAACATGAATAAAAATGGTGATAACTGCCTCAGGAGTTGTGGCGGAGACTCGAGGAGTAGGGGAAGCGGGTACCTGTAACTGCAGGTGGAACTGATGGAATGGTGCTGAAGGTTGTTGGAGATGCACACGATTTACAAATGGGGTCTTGAGGCTGGCAAGGTGTGCGGTTGAGAGAGGACCTTTGTAAGAAGTAAGAGTTGTGAAAAACTTGTTTGGCTTTGACTGGAAGGCAAGTCGTGTGTGCGACTTACCTAATTATATTACCTGGTAATGGCCACATTACCAGTGTTTTAGCATTTCAGGTCGAAGTGGGACTCTCTGGAGACATTATTGAGTCAGTGGTCCTTCAACCAAGTGACAGGTCTGTTTAGAAAGGCTGGGTGGGAGCAGGGAGGAAAGCTTAGTGCAGACTTCTAGTTGAAATGGGAGGACCGTGAGGGCTGGGTCTTTGGTTATGGGGGATGATGATAGGCAAGATTTTTAGTTGAAGAGAGCTTGGGGTTTTTGGGATACCTTTTAAAGTTTAAAGCCAAGCTTGCAATGTGCAAACATCAATGGTAGAATCTTTCTGTGGTTTGAATCCAGACCTTCTGGATCTTGCTTTTCTGTGTGGCGCACACATTTGTGTTTTTAAAGTTGGTTTAAAAGAAAGCCCTGTACCCTAATAGTTAGAACATTTTGATTAGTTTTTTTGGAGATAGCCAAGTGCTTACTGCTGGTGTTGACTCCATCCTAGTAGCTGCCCAGGAATTAGACCACATTCCCAGTTTTACAACAGGCAACTGAGGCCCAGAGGTAGTAAGTAATTTGCTAAGATCACACAGCTGATAAGTGGTGGAGCTGACCTCACCTGCCAGATGGCCTCAACCTGTGGCTGGGATTGTTGTGCTCCCTCTCAAAACAAAGGCCTTTAAAATTGAAAAGTAAGCTCTGTCTTAAAAAGTGTTTTGAAATTTTTAGAGTCTATGTTTTCCATAATCAACTATTTTCAAATGACCAGAATACCAAAAACAGCCAAGGAACCCTTTGAATATGCCTTCAGGAAAAATTTTTGTGTGCAGCCCTGTAATTTTGTTGTGGTTCCATGTCTACTGCAAACTGAGGTTGAAGACAAGTTGCCCTGCAGGAGGTGTGGAAACCACCCGTTGCTTTCCTAGCTCTGTCAGTCCACCAGACGGACGTTTTGTATGGAATCTTATGTTAGAACAATACAAAATTATGGGTGAAAGTCAGCTTCCTCTTCTCCAGGTGGTTCAGGCATCTTGACTTGCTTGAAGGTTAGAACCTTCTATAATTAACCTGTTTTGTTTTATTGTTATTTCGTTTGTTTCCCTAAAGCAGTGAACTACTAAGCAAAACAAAACAAAACAACCTTTCTCTTCTCCTTTAAAATAAAAAAGGAATCTGTGTGCTTTTTTTTTTTTTTTTTTTTTTTTTTGGGACCACAATATCAATGACAAGGGCATTTACATTTAGGAATCGATTGAAGAAAGAGTGGACTGACAGTTCCCAAGCATGACAAATAACTATAGAACCTGTTTTGAGACCTGCCAGGTCTGACACCATTTCAGTAGCCCCACTTGTGAGAATTGTGCTCTTGTTTCTGGGAGTGCGCACACCTTCCTGGTGAGTTTGCCTCCCAGACAGTGTAATGAATGTGACTGTCTTGCCACCACTCCAGTGGTTTCCTTGTTTGAGATGAGTGGATGAGGATCCTCTCTGTGGATGTGGAGAAAGAACCCCAGAGGTTAGAAGATAGAGGAGCTTGAAGGAGGAGGTCAAGCAAGTGTGATGGAGCCAGGCACATCTGGTAGAGTTGGTAGAGTAGCCAAATTATTGTTGCATCTTGCTTTGTCACAGCAGCCAGTTGGCTTGATGGTGACCTTGTGCATAGATTTTTGAAACACATCATGAGGTTCTTGGCAGCTTGTCTTCTAGGGTGTGGCCTTTGGAAAACAGACAATTCCATGCATTTTGTTTTAAAATCTTATTTTTTACTTCATTTCTATGAGTATACCCCCCAGTTCTTCAATGTTAACAATCATTAAAGCTCTAAGATACACTTTCCATTTAGGTAAACTTGTCTGAAACTTTTCCAAATTGGCTTTAAAAACTGTTTCATTGTTACTGCCCAAAATTCATCCCTCCGACAATAATCCTCTCTGCCTCCCTTTCCCGTTTTGCTTAAGCAAAATACCCTGGGTATATTCAGAGTTCCCTCCTTTACCTCAGTTTCTGATGTGATCTCTTGGCCTGCAGTGGGCCCTGGCTTCCCACAGCCTTCCCTCTTGTACCTCGGTGCAGTTCTTCTGACCCAGTTTTACTTTATGTCTTGTTCATTTAGTGAACTCGTACTGTGTAGTTCCTGCCCTGAGGAAGTCCAGTTCAGTAGGGGGCAGAGCTTAGTGGGTACCTGTGGCAGAAAGGGAGTGTGGACGAGGTGGTGCTGGTGACCCAGCCCTGGGGCTCACAGCCTGCTGGTGGTGGTGGGGAATGCAGGAGGGATGTGAGAGGGAGATTGCTTGCCCAGAAGTTGCCCTTTGAAATTTTGGAAAGTGTGGAAATTGTGATTTTTTTTTTTTTTTTTCTCCTGCTTGTCCTTATTGCTGTCTGTTATCAATCCTAAACATTATTATTTAAAAAAAATTTTTTTTAGATTTTTTTTTTTTTTTTTTTGGGTGCTGAGGATTGAACCCAGGGCCTTGTGCTTACAAGGCAAGCACTCTACCAACTGAGCTATCTTCCCAGCCCCCTTTTTAGATGTTGATGGACCTTTATTCATTTATATATTTGCGGTGCTGAGAATTGGACCCAGTGCCTCGCACATGCTAGACAAGTGCTCTACCACTGAAATAGAACTCTAGCCCTTAAAAGTTATTTTGATAGTAAAAAAGTTAACATTTGTTATTTAATATGACATTTATTCAACTAATGAAGTTGAGTAACAAAAGTGTTTGCCACTTGAACTTGACTAACATTTCTTTTTGGCTTTTAGAATGAATTTACACAATTAAATTTTTTTTGAAATAGTTTCAGATTTATGGAAGTGTTACAGTACAGAGAACTTTTCCCCTTGACTCATTTGAGAGTACATTGCTAACAGAGGTGCCACATTACCCCCGATATTGACTTTCCTGCACAGAAGAACATTGTCCTACATACCTATCAAGACCATCAAAATCAACACATATGGCACCTAATCTCAGATACCTTGAAAATTTTGCTTCTTTCTGGTGGCATTTGTAGGGAAGGATCTAGTTTAGAATTGACTTGTTGTGTTTAGTTATCTTAATTAAGTCTCCTTCAGTCTGGGATAGTTCCAGCTTTTCCTTCCATGATATGTTTACTTAAATGTAGGTTGATTTTTGGTAAATTTATAGAATTCTGTCACCACTCCAATCTAATATTAGGACATTTCTAGAATCCCCCCACCAACCCTGTCTATTTACTTACATGCTTCCATCCTCCAAACCTAGTATGCCCTTCATTTCTAAATATTTCTGAACATTTCATGTGAATGGAGTTGGATGATATGCGGGCTCTTGTATCTAGTCTCTTGCCTAGCGTGATGATTTTGGATTGATGCTGTAGCATGTATCAGTACTCTGGTACTTTATATTGCCCAGTAGTATTCCATTTGTTATTTGTTCACAGTTTTATGGGCACACTAGTTTTCTAAGGTTTGGCTGTAACGAACTTTGCTGCCTTCTGTGATCTTGACGTTAAGGGTACTGTGGTTGGTGGTTTGTATACTGTAGGTGATCTTGGCATTTTTTTTTTTTTTTTTGCGGTGCTGGGGATTGAACCCAGGGCCTTGTGCTTGTGAGGCAAGCACTCTACCAACTGAGCTACATCCCCAGCCTGATCTTGGCATTGTTAGTATTGCGACTGGTTGACTTGTCTACTTTGGGTGATCTTGGGGGTGATCTTGGGGTTCTGGGTATTGTGGTTGGTTGACTTATCTGCCTTGGGTGGTCTTGGGGTTCTGGGTATTGTGGTTGGGTGACTTACCTGCCTTGGGTGGTCTTCATGTTCTGGGTATTATGGCTGGTTGAATGTCTTGGGTGGTCTTTGTGTTCTGGGTATTATGGCTGGTTGAATGTCTTGGGTGGTCTTTGTGTTCTGGGTATTATATGGCTGGTTGAATGTCTTGGGTGGTCTTCATGTTCTGGGTATTATGGCTGGTTGAATATCTTGGGTGGTCTTGGCATTCTGGATATTGTGGCTGGTTGAATGTCTTGGGTGGTCTTCACGTTCTGGGTATTGTGGTTGGTTGACTTATCTGCCTTGGGTGGTCTTCATGTTCTGGGTATTGTGGTTGGTTGACTTGAATGCCTTGGGTAGTCTTTATATTCTGGCTATTGTGGTTGGTTGACTTGAATGCCTTTGGTAGTCTTTATGTTCTGGCTGTTGTGGCTGGTTGAATGTCTTGGGTGGTCTTCGTGTTCTGGGTATTGTGTTTGGTTGACTTACCTGCCTTGGGTGGTATTTGTGTTCTGGGTATCATGGCTGGTTGAATATCTTGGGTGGTCTTGGCATTCTGGGTATTGTGGCTGGCTGACTTGTGCAGTGTCTCTTCCCTGGGCTTGTGTGCCTGGCTAATGCTGATAAGTGTTATGTGGGGAGGAAAGTATCCTGCTCTTCATCACTCTTTCAGCTTATTTATATCAGTGTGGACTTGAGTTTATAGTTTGTGGGCTTTTGTTCTACTTAACTGTTGCTGTTTTCAAACCTCCTCAAAAGGAGAGTAAAAGTGTTTATTAAAATGGCGCACTAGTTGTGGGTCAGAATTCATACCACTTACCTTTCTTCAGTGTGGAGAGACTAGGAGGCAGCGGTGACTCGGCATTGGGCCAGCAGTGGTGTCCGAGGTCTCCTTCCTCTTTCACCATGGTCTGTTGCATCCTTATGAGCATAGTGTCTGGATTCTGTCTCTCTGAAAGAAACGTGTACTTTTTTTATATACAGGGTATATACCCAGGGTGTCACTTCTGAGGTGAGAGCTCTACCACTGAGCTGTATCCTCAGTCCTTGTTTTAAACTTGAGATGGGCTTGCTCAGTTGTCCTAGCTGGACTCCAGTTGTGATCCTCCTGCCTTAGCCTCCCAAGTAGGTAGGATTATAAGCATGCACCATGGTGCCTGGCTTGTGTGGTGGTTCTACCATCTAGGTTGGAGGCTTTGCTGGCATTGCTTCTTCCATACTTTATTGGTCAAGAGAGTGAGTATAGATGCTGCACTTAGGGGAGGTGCTTCCAGGTGCTGTGTTAAGAAGCTTATGTGATGGGAGCAGCAGTTGCGCCTCTTTTAGTGCCCTCATTTGCTGGGTGCTCAGGTGTAGTGGCATTGGCCATGTGACCCTCAGCGCTGGGTGCTTTGTGTCCTCATTCTCTGAGAATTGCCTTATTTTCTGGAGTGAGATGTTCTCGGCCTGTCTTGCCTTTACTATATGTCAACCCTGGAATTGGCCATTTTACCAAGGAATGCTGATTTTTTTTTTTTTTTTTTTTTATGATTGTAGTGTTTAGGAATTGAGATGGTTGTGCCCACTGCTGCTGGGATGTGTGACTGGAATCTCTTCTGGACAGAGTGTTGAGTGTGTGTATAGACACACACACATCTTTTTGTTGAAGACGGGTCACATCAGTGCCTCTCCTCTGGTCAGGTTCTACGGGGTTTATTTAATTTTATGCTGGTTTGGATATTTAAATGATAACTAATGAGATACAATTTTTATGCCATGTAGTTCATGCATTTAAAATGTGCAGCTTAGTGACTGTTGGCATAGTCAGTTGTGCACGTGTTGGCCACATTGATTGTCGAATATCATGGTTCCAAAAAGAAACCCTTTTCTTCAGCCATCACCTCCTTGTTCTCCCTCCTCAGGCCACCACCATTGTGCTTTCTGTGTGTAGATGGGTCTATTCTTTACCCTTCACACATGGAATCGTCCTCTGTCCTCAGGATTGTTTTGGGATTTGTCCATGTGGGAGCATGTTGCTGGTGCCTTGTTTCTTCTGATGGTCCCAATGTGGATGCAGCTGTCACGCTTGTTCAGTGTCTCTTGATGGACCCTGAGTTGTTATGCTTTTGGCTGCTGTGATCACCCTGCCCTGAACATCCTGGTCCATGTTTTGAGGTGCATATGTGCTGTTTCTGTCTCTTGGGTGGACTTGCTAGTTCACGTGATGCCTGTATTCTTCATCTTCAGAAGCACTGCCAGGCTGTTTTCCAAACTGCTGCTTTTTACTTTACCCTTAACAAGAATTCCACTTTCTCCATATCCTTGCCCATACATGTTGTTTTTCTTTTTTGTTTTAACTTTTTGAATCGTAGACATCCTGATGGATGTAAGTATTTTGTTGTAGTTCTGATTTCAATTCCCTAGTGACTAAAGATACTGAGCATCTTTTTACATCCCGATTTTATCTGCTTTGGAAAAGTGTTCGGATCCTGTGCCCATTTTAATATTGGATTATTGTTCTTTTAATTATTGAGTTACACAAATTCTTTTCTGGATTTAATTTTGTGCGGTACTGGGGATTGAACCCAGGGCCTTGTGCTTACGAGGCAAACACTTTACCAATTGAACTATATCCCCAGCCCTGATTTTTGCTGTTTTGATGATGACTTAGCTTTAAAGTTTTAAATTTTGTCCACGTAACCTATTTTCCTCTTTTGTTTATAGTGCTTTTTTTGTCCTATCTGAGAATATTGCCACATTCAAAGCCATGAAGATTTGTCTGTCTTTTTTCTTTTTGTGGTCCTGGGGATGTAATGCAGGACCTTCGTACATCCCTGGCCCCACTTTTAAATTTTACTTTATTTTATTTAAAAAATGTGTGTGTGTGTATGTGTATGAAATAGGGACATAATACCTTTATTTTATTCACTTTTATGTGGTGCTGAGGATTGAACCCAGTGCCTCACGCATGCCAGGCAAGTGCTCTACCGCTGAGCCACAGTTCCATCCCTCACTTTATTTTGAGACAGGGTCTTGCTGAGTTGCTCAGGCTGGCCTGGAACTAGCCCTCCTCCTGCCTTGCTGTTCCTCGCTTTCTTGCAGGCGTGTTGTGGTTGTCCATGTGGCTGTGTGATGCACTTGGTACTGCAGGTGGCGTGGGGAAGGAGCCTTGTTCTTTTGCATGTCACTTTCCAGTTTTTCCCAGCTCTTGTTTGTTGAAATTATATTTTATTCCTAGTGTTTAACCAACACTGTTAAAAAACGTATTTTTATATATTTATTTTCATCTTACAGTTTTGTTTTCTTTCCTTTTAAGGAAAATTTCAAAAATGTTTCAAATTCCTGTGGAAAATCTTGACAACATCAGAAAGGTGCGGAAAAGGGTGAAAGGCATTCTTGTGGATGTCGGGCTTGACAGCTGCAGGGAGTTGCTGAAGGTAAGAGGATGTCAGAGCAGCTGAAGACCTGGAGCATGTGGGAGAGTGGGCCTGCCTTCCCCAGTGGCTGTGGGAGCCCGAGGGCTGGTCTGTCTTTCTAATCGAGCAGTTGGAGCTGTTCAAGTTCTGAGCTACTTTTAGGAGGGAATTTTTGTAGTTATTAGTGACAAAAAATATTTGTTTGCAGGCATAACACTTTCTCAGTGTTAGAGAGATCAACAGGTGGGCATGCACATGTGCCATGCTAGTTTCACTTCTTTTATTGCCCTGATTCATGAACTTTGTATGTGAAGTCTTAAGTTTCAAAATTAAGGCCACAGTCATACTTTTTGATAAATTTAATTGCTTCTCATTTTTTTTTCTTATAACATTGTGACCATATGGTGGGCATATATAGTTTAAAAATGTTAAATTAGGGTTGATATCTATTCTTATAGTCATTGATAATTTTGTACATGTATTATTCATCACTAGAGAAATAGAAATGCTGTCTACTTTGAACTTTTAAAACTTGTAAAGAATTTGGGTCACAGTATGATGACCTGGGAAGAGCTCAATTTCTTAATCTTGAAATTTTAGACTTTCTACCAGATTTTTATTTACAAAAAGGCAATTTTTCCCGTCAATGGTCAGGGCTCTCAAGTAGATCAGTACTATGATTTTCTGAGGGGCCCCAGACAGGTCTCTGCTCAGACGCTCCCTTTTCTGGAAACATTCGTCCGCACATGCTGCCTTCTCTGTGCTCTCTGCTCTGTCGCCCTGTTTTCTTCAGAGCACTACTATTGGTCATATTTGTTGGCACTCGATCTTCTACTTGAGTGCGAAGGTGCAAGGGCCTCACTATGTTGTACCTACGATTGGAGTGGAGTCTGACACATGGAAGCTTTTGTAGATATTTTTGGAATGAAGGAATAAAATTAAAACCCACGTAGGAAAACATTTTAATTTTAATTTTTTTTTCTATTTTTTGGTACTGGGGATGGAATCCAGGGATATTCTACCACTGAGGTACATCCCTGACCCTTTTTATTATGAGACAGAGTCCTGCTACGTTGTTGAGGCTAGCCTTGAACTTGCAGCCCTCCTGCCTCAGCCTTCCCAGCAGCTGACATTACAGGTGTGAGAAACATGGTAAAGAGGGGAGCATGAGCATGCTCACAGGAAGGCGTGAGAATAGGAGTGTGCTGGAAGAGGACATGTTCAGGCATGACCTCTAGTTCAGCAGCAGTCCTAAGAAAAAAAAACCTTTCGGAGGTTTCTGCAGCTCTGCCTGCAAACCATACTTTATTCACATGGAAGGAAAGCCTGGTGATTGTTTGGAGATAAAATTGAGAATGCAATATTTGCTTAGTGGGTTGAGAGTGGATATGAGACCTTCAGGGCAGATTAGGAGTGTGACTGGGTGATGTTTGTAGAGAATGCAGACATGAACACCTGGGAATACAGTGTGTGTAGGCCATGAAAGTTTCAAGTGGTGGCACACAGTGGGTTCCCAGCACTGGTCCTGGAGCACACACTCCAAGGGGAGTGTGCTCCAGAAGGGCTCCTGTGGGGTGGAAGTGTCTTTTTTTGCACACACTACCTGTGTTCTTTTGATCACTAGGGAATGAAACAGAAACACCTGTTTTGTGTGTGTCCTGGGGATTGAACCATCCCCAGCCCTTTCTATTTCTTATTTTGAGACAGGAGTCTTGCCAAGTTGTCCAGACTGGCCTTAATTTGTGATCCTCCTGTCTCAGTCTCTGGAATAAACTGGGATTAAGGCATGCCCTCGTAATCCCAGGGAAGGGACGTGGAGAATTGAAACCAGAAAGCTTGCTCCCGTTGGGCAATGACAGTTCAGCAGAAGCTGAGACAGACTTGGGATAGTCATGGTACAGAGGAGGCGGGAGCATAGTGTCCAGTAGGAGCCTAGGGTGGCCTTTGTGGAGGAGTTGAGAGTTGAGTGTTATTTAAGGTTTGTTTTGTGGGCTGGGGATGTAGCGCACTAGTAGAGTGCTTCTATGGCATGTAGGAGGCCCTGGGTTCAGTCACCAGAACTGCACAGAAAGCAGTGAGGTTT
This sequence comes from Sciurus vulgaris, assembly GCF_902686455.1. NCBI lineage: Eukaryota > Metazoa > Chordata > Mammalia > Rodentia > Sciuridae > Sciurus > Sciurus vulgaris. The sequence continues at coordinate 100,335,859 of NC_136474.1, forward strand.
TTTTTTTGTTGAGTCTGGTTAGGGTTCTCCAGTGGGAAGGATTGGAGGCATTTCAAGAACGTGAATTTAGAAGCCCCCCCCCCCCCAGACCAAGATGAGTGAATCCAGCTTCAAGAATGTTCTATTTGGAAACAGTAATTAAAACTTAGAGAAAAGTTATAAGAATAAGAATGATACAGAGAACAGATGTCCTGTTACCTTTGCCCAGATTCACTTGTGAACATGTTTTCCCCTCTTTGAGGTGTCCTCTTGCTGGTGCTCTGTTTTCCCCTGAGCCACTGCAGAGTAAGCCATACACCTTGTTACTCTTTTTACCTAAATAGTGTGCATTTTCTTCTGCAGTGCTGGGATTGAACCAGGGCCTTGTGCATGCTAGGCAAGTGCTCTACCTCTGAGCCACACCCCCAGCCCACTGTGTTAAATCTGAGAATATGGGTAGTCTCCTCTATTACTGCAGAGTGTATATTGGCTTATATGAATGCAGCACTGATAGGGTATTTTTTTGTCTGATCTGTCATGTCCAATGTTATTTTCCCCTTAAATACTAGATCACTAGAGTTGGGTATTGAATTTCATTGTTATGTCCTGTAATCTTCATTTAATGTGAATTCAGCTTTTAAACTGGAATTCTGTTATGTGATTATTTTCTTTCCACCCCTCCAATTTTTTGTGGTGTTGGGGATCTGACCATGGTCTTGGTAGGAAGGCAAGAGCTCTGCCTGTGAGCTAGGGCACTGTCCTTTGTTTGGTCTTCACTGATTAAATGCCAGTAACAGCTGTAGGTTTCACCCTAGAGGCCTTAGGTTTTGACTCTGAGTGGCGCTTGAACATGCTGATGAAGGTTTCCCTGGTGAACCTGAGGAGCAAATTGCACATCCAAGTTTGTTCAAGACTGTTACTGACAGAGACATCAATGCACTGCAGGGGAAACTGAGGGATTTCATGCCTTAAAGCTGTTGAGTTAGTGAGATCATTAACTATTGAGTTAAATAAGACTAATTCTTACTTTTGTGATGCTGGGGATTAAAACTAGGGCCTTGTGCTGTAGACAAGTACTCTACCACTGAGCTGCAGTCTCAGTCCTGGGACTGGTTCTTTTGGGGAACATTTTTATTTTTATTAATTTGTAGTTGTGTCTGTGTCTTATGAAATTTTTGAAAATGTAAGCAGCATAAAGGTTCATGATAAGAATTAGGAAATGGAGAGACTGGGGACCTAGCTCAGTTGGTAGAGTATTTGCCTCACAAGCACGAGGCCCTGGGTTCAATCCCCAGCACCGCAACAAAAAAAAAAGAAAGAAAGAATTAGGAACCTGAAAATAAGGCTCATTTATAACCATTACCTCAAAATATCTGTTGTTGTTAACATTGTAGTTTAAAAAAATGGAATATATTGTATTTCTTTTTCCTTGCAAGGATAGGCGTGAACCATACAAGAAGACATTGCATTAGCTTTATTTTCCTTTCACTGAACCTCGTATTAAATGTTTTTCAGAGTAGAGTTCACTGACTGACTTGCGTCACAGGGATCTCACGGGAAGGCTGTTGGCAGCTGGAAACAAGGGGCATTGCCTGTGGTCCTTGGATACCTGCTCTGCTTTCTGGTGGGATGTCACTGTGCCTTCACATCTAATTTCCACAGTGCATCTTATTTTTTTTTTTTTTTTGTGGTACTGGGATTGAACTCAGGGGTACTTGACTACTGAGCCACATCCTTGGCCCTATTTTGTATTTTATTTAGAGACAGAGTTTCAGTGAGTTACTCAGCGCCTCACTTTTGCTGAAGCTGGATTTGAACTTGCGATCCTCTTGCCTCAGCCTCCCGAGCTGCTGGGATTATAGGCGTGTGCCACTGTGTTCAGTGACCACCCCCCAGCCTCTCTTAGCAAGAGTTAGGACCTCACATGGGAGGTTGTCTGGTTCCTGTCAATAGTCTGGTTGAGAAATGAACCTTAAGGTGGATCTAAACCCTGCTACAATACAGAGTCTTGTGGAGAGTTAAGAAAATTTGTACTTGCTCAGTTAGACCAAGGCTGGCTGCATAATACGCAGGGCACACGCTCAGTGAACATTGGGCCTGGCTAGGCTCCCCAGCCTCTCCTTCCCAAATGCCTGCTGCTGTCTCCACTCCAGGGTGTGTTTAGTGCCTGGATCTAGGGTGGGCCTGCGGCCTCTGTTGGCTTGTCTTGCAGACACATCTTGCACTGCCAGTGCAGTCAGGAACGGCTGCCCCCTTGCCCTACCCTCGATGCCATGGCTCATGTTCCTTTCCAGCGCTTGTTTCCCACAGCATCTGTACCAGGCTCCCGTAGGAGGCAGCGTGGAATCTGGACCTCCTGACAGCTTGTTTACTGTCCCAAGTAAAAGCAGAATAGGGGAGTGGTGGCTGAAGGAGGTGGGGCACCGAGGGGAGGCAGAGAGTAGCCTCAGAATGGGTCTTGGAGGGGGACCATGTGTGCTGAGACCTCAAGTCCCTGGCTGTCACTCTGTTTTTCAGGCTCTTCCTTTCTCTCTTCCTTTCCCTCCCTCCCTCCTTCCTTCCTCCCTTCCCTCCCTCCCTCCTTCCTTCCTCCCTTCCCTCCCTCCCTCCCTCCCTCCCCTCCCTCTTTCCTCCCTCCCTCCCTCCCTCCCCTCCCCTCCCTCCCCTCCCTCCTTCCTCCCTTCCCTCCCTCCCTCCTTCCTTCCTTCCTTCCCTCCTTCCTTCCCTCCCTCCCTCCCTCCTTCCTTCCCTCCCTCCCTCCCTCCCTCCTTCCTTCCTTCCTTCCTTCCCTCCCTCCTTCCTTCCTTCCTTCCTTCCCTCCCTCCTTCCTTCCTTCCTTCCTTCCTTCCCTCCTCCCTTCCCTCCCTCCCTCCTTCCTTCCTTCCTTCCCTCCCTCCCTCCCTCCCTCCCTCCCTCCCTCCCTCCTTCCTTCCTTCCTTCCTTTCTTTCTTTCTTTCTCCTTCCTCCCTCCCTCCCTCCCTCCTTCCCTCCATCCCCCCTCCCCTCCCTCCCTCCCTCCCTCCCTCCTTCCTTCCCTCCTTCCTCTCCCCCCTTCCCTCCCTCCCTCCCTCCTTCCCTCCTTCCCTCCTTCCTTCCCTCCCTCCTTCCTTCCTTCCTTCCTTTCTTTCTTTCTTTCTTTCTTTCTCCTTCCTCCCTCCCTCCCTCCCCTCCCTCCTTCCTTCCTTCCTCCCTCCCTCCCTCCCTCCCTCCCTCCTTCCTTCCCTCCCTCCTTCCTTCCCTCCCTCCTTCCCTCCTTCCTTCCGTTTGTTTTGAGATGATGTCTCATTGTAGTGCCCAGGCCAGTCTTGAACTCCTGGGCTCAAGCCATCCTTCCAGTAGGATGACTCAGCCTCTCAAGTAGTTGGGACCACAGGTGCACACCACTGCACCTGGCTTTTATTTTAGCCATTCTTAAGTGTACAGTTTATTAGCATGCATTATGTTCACAATGTTTTGTAACCCTCCTCATTAACTATTTCCAGAATTTTTCAGTACCTGAAATAGAGATGTAACCATTGAGCAGTAACTCCCCACCCCCACACCCCCAGTCCTGGGTGATTTCTGATCTACTTTCTGTTTCTGTGACACTGCCTACTAGAGATGCTTCATTTCGTGGAGTTGGATGTAGTGATCCTTTTGTGTCTGGCTTATATCACTTGAGTTTTCAAGTTTCCTCTGTAAAATATTGTTCCTTTTTATGACTCAGTAATATTCCCTTGTATGGATGTACCACATTGTGCTTATCCTGTCATCTGTTGATGGATGTTTGAGTTAATTCCACCTTTTAGCTATTGTGATGATACTGCAGTGAACTTTGGCCTTTAAGTATCAGTTTCAATCTCTGTTTCCAGTTGTTTTGGGTAATAAGTAGGAGTGCAATGCCGGCCACACAGCAGTTCTGTTCAGCATTATGGGGAACTGCTGCATTTGTTCACATTCCCCCTGAGGACACTGGTGGTTCATGCTGTTGCCAGTCTTGGCTGTTCATTTCCTCACTCCCTGCCTTCTCCACCTTCCTACCTGTTCTGCCCTCTTTGCCTCTTGCTCTTCAGTTCTTTCTTCTCCCTCTCCTTTCCTCCCTTTCCTTCTTGGTGGGTGTGCAGTGGTATCTGGTAGTGGTTTTGATTTGTGTCTTCTTGAAGACAAATGATATTGAGCACCTTTTCATGTGCTTATTGGCTATTTGTATATTTTGGAGAAATGTCTATTCAAGTCCTTTGCCTGTTTTTTTTTTTTTTTAATTTTTTAGTTGTAAATGGGCACAATACCTTTATTTTTATTTTTTCTGTGGTGCTGAGGATCAAACCCAGTGCCTTAATGTGAGCTTGGCAGGTACTCTACCATTGAGCCACACCCCAGCCCCTTTACTTGTTTTTGAACTGGGTTGTTTATCATTTTGTTATTGAGTTGTAGGAATTTCTTTTTGTATTCTGGATATTAAACCCTTATCAGATAAAAGATTTGCAGCTATTTTCTCCCATTTTGTAAGTTGTCTTTTTACTTTTTTTTCCGTTGCAGTGCTGGGGATAGAACCCAGGGCCTTGTGCTTCCTAGGCTGAGCTCTATCATTGAGTTACATCCCCAGCGTTCTTTGGTGTTTTTGGGGATTGAGTTCAGGACCATGTGCATGCTTGGTAAGTGTTTCAGCACTGAGCTATATCCCAGCCCTTTTCACAGGGTCTGGTTGGGTTGCCCAGGCAGGCCTTGAACCTGACAATCCTCTTGTCTCAGCCTCCTGAGTAGCTGGGATTACAGGTGTGTGCCACTCTGCTTGGCCCCAGCCTACTTTGTTGATACCATCCTTTGGTGCACAAAAGGTTTTAAATTTGAAGACCAGTTTGTCTGTCTTTTCTCTTTTTTGCTGGGGCGGTGGGGGGTCCTGGGGATTGAACTCAGGAGCATTGAACCACTGAGCTACATCCCCTGCCCTCTTCTGTATTTTATTTAGAGACAGGGTCTCACTGAGTTGCTCGCTTTTGCTGAGGCTGGCTTTGAACTTGTGATCCTCCTGTCTCAGCCTCCTGAGCAGCAACTGGGACTACAGTCATGGCTTTTCATATTATATCTAAGAATCTGTTGCTTCATGAGGTCATGAAGATTTTTTCCTGTTTTTCCTGAGAGTTTTATTTTTGTGGCTCTTGTGTTAGGTTGTTGGTCTGCTTAGAGTTAGTTCTTATGTGTGATGTGAGGTGGGGGTCCATCTCCATTCCTTTGCATATGGATATCCAGTTGTTGTGGCACTATTTATAGAGACTCTTCCTCCTTCAAATGGACTTGGCCTCCTTACTGAAAATCAGCTGGTTGTACATGGGTGAGTTTATTTCTGGGCACTTGTATCCTATTGGTCCCTGTGCCTCTCCTTGCCAGGACTGTGCTGTTTGATCTCTGTAGCTTTATAGTAAGTCTTGAAGCCGAAAGTAGGAGTCCAGTTTTTTTTTTTTTTTTTTCTGTCTTCTTTATTGTTTTGTCTATGTAGGGCTCTTGTAATTTCATATGAATATGAGGAATTCCTTTCTATTTCTCCAAAGACTGGTGGAATTTAGTAGGGATTCTGTTGTGTATCACTTTGGATATCACTGACATTTTAATGATACTGCCTTCCTTCCAGTGAACATACTTGTCTTATTTACTTAGGTGTTTGATGTCTTTCCACGTTGTAATTTCCAGTGTTCTTTCCAATTGTGGTTAAATCCTTCAGAAGCTTATGGCTCCTTTCTTCCTTTAGGTGGAGTTGTGTTCTTGATTCCTTTTCACACTTTGATTGCAGATGTGCAGAAACAACTGATCTTTGGGTGTTGACCATGTACCGTTCAGCCTGCTGAATCTGTTGTTTCTCCTGGAGGCTTTCTGTGGATTCTTCAAAGGTGTGACTTTTTTTGACATAAGATCATGTCATCCATGAGTGGTTTTACTTTTCCAATGGGATGTTTTCTTTCTCATTGCATTGCTGTGATCAGTGGCGGCTGTGAAAGTGGGCACTCTTGTTTTGCTGCTGTGCCCAGGCAGGAAGGTGGTGTTCTTCCACTGTCAAACAATGTCACTGAGCCCCTGTATCCTGTTGAGGAAGTTTCCTGGGAACCTAGTATATATTGTGGAAGGCACTGGATGTTGTCACATCCCTTCTCTGTGTCACTTGAGGTGCTCTTGTCTTTGTACCCTGCGTTCTGCTGACATGGTGAGTCACGGTGATGGCCTTCCTTAGGTCAACCTTCACCTGGTCATGTGCAGTTGTTTTCCCTCTTTTGGATTTGGTTTGTAATTGTTTTGTGAGGATATCTGCATTTGTGAGGAATATTTGTAATTTTCTTTTCTTGCGACATCTTTATTTGGCTCTGGTGTCAGGTAATGCTGGCTTCAGTGAATTAGGAAATTTTTTTTTTTTTTTTTTTAAGAGGAATTGTGTTAATTCTTGAAATGTTTTGTAAGATTTGCCAGTAAAGCCACCTAGTCCTGGACTTTACTTTGTTAGAAAGTTTTTTTTTTTTTTTTTTTTTTTATCACTGATTCAATCTCTTGTTACAGAAATCTGAACATTTTGTATTTCTTCCTCAATCAGCTTAGGTGATTCATGTGCTTAGACTCCTTGTACTTCATCTGGCTTATCTTGTTTATGTAGAGTTTTTGGTTTTCTCCTTAGATCCCCTATTTCTGTAAGAGAAGTTGTGATAATCTCACTTTTATTTATGATTCTTGACTAGTCTAGTTAAACACTTGTAAATCTTTGATTCTGGGTTTTTTTGGCAGTGCTGGGGATCGAACCCCGGGCCCTGTGCTTGCAAGGCACTTTACTAACTGAGCTATCTCCCCAGCCCCTGATTCTGTTTTTACATCTCTTTTTTCCGACTCTCAGCTCTAACATGTAGCAGTTTGAGATCTCTGTCTTTTAAATTCTTGATACCCTGGAATCAGACTTGACCCCCAGAGCACTGAGTTAGGTGACATGGACTTTCCCTGGATTTTATTTTAGTGCTGTAAGGTAGTCCTGTGAAATTTTCTTTTTGTGGGATACTGGGATTAAACCCAGGGCCTCACGCATGCTAGGCTTGTCCCGTATCACTGACTTATGCCCCTAACCCTTTTCATTTCTATTTTGAGACAGGTCTTAAGTTGTCCAGTTTGGCCTCAAACTTGTGAAACTCATGCCCCAGTTTCCCACGTTTCTGAGATCACAGATCCATGCCACCACATCTGGCTCTTCTTTTCTCTTTTGGTGCTGGGGATTAAATGTGGGGTGCTCTACCACTGAACTGCACCCCCAGCTCTTTTATTCTGAGACAGGATCTTGACTTGCTAAGTTGCTGAGGGTGGCCTCAAACTTAGGATCCTCTGCCTCAGCCTCTTAAATTGCTGAGATTACAGGCATGGCCACTGCATCTGACTTGCATTTTCTCTTCATGTGTTTTGTTTACCTTCATCATTTTATCCAGAGTACTCATGGGAAATCTGACATTCTGACCACAGGTAAGTTGCTGAGGCTGGTCTTTTTTATGTTGAGTTGGGGTCTTGCTGAGTTGCCCAAGCTGGTCTTGAACTTGCAATCCTCCTGCCCAGGCTTTGAGCCTGCTGGGATTACAGGTATGCACCAATGTGCCTGGCAACAGCTGTCTTTTTAGAACTGGGGCTGGGAAAGATCTGCCCTTGTGAGTGTGCTGAGCACACTGTGCTCAGTCCTGCCACCTCTTCTGATGCTCCTCAGCCCCTTGTAGAGGGCCCCTCCCTTGAACAATGTTATCACCCATGGGAATGGAGGAGGTTCAGGATTTGGTAGCCTACTAACCAAAACACAGCTGTCACAAACTGCGAAGGGGGAGAGCTGAGTGTTGTTTGTGTGTGCCTGTGTGTTGCCCAGAGTGAGATTTCTGTACGGATCCTTTGGGTGTCAAGACCTTCCCAGGAGTTATTAGTTTCTCTGCTGGTCTGAGAATTTGTTAGCAAATGAAGCCCGTAATAAAAACTAAAATGTTAATAGATACTGATGTAATAAAAATACCCTCATTTATTTAAAGGTGTTACTGTTCCGAGCAGCTTTTGTCAGCCGGTGTGTTCTCCTTTTGTTTCAAGTACCCAAGACTCAGGCCTCGCTGAGGGGCTCCTGTGACCAGCTGGTGGGAGATGCTCACGTCCAGCCTGTCTTCGCCTCTCCTTGGGGCCACCACCTTTCTGTGTTTTTCTGTCATTTTTCTTGTTTCAGTGTTTTCCTTTTTTCTGTTTAGAGTTCATTTGTTTAGCTTTTTAATTTTTTTTTTTTTTAGGTGGCAGTTTAGATTTTCTTTTATCTTTTCTATTATGAATACCTAATGCTGAAACTCTCCTACTTGGATTTACTCTGTTGTCCTTTTCATTTGATTTGAAATATACTCTAGTTTCCTTAGTGATTTCTTCTTTGGCCCACAGATTATTTACAATGGTGTTTATTCATGGAAATTTTGGGTTTTTCAGATACTTTGTGTTTTTGGTACTGGGGATGAACCCAGCCAGGTGTGCTCTGGCACTGAGCCTCATGCTGAGCTCAGCATCGTTTGCGCTCACGTTTCTGATTTTTCTTACTGTGTGGTTTTTTCCAGTTTGTGTGAATTACTGCAGTGTGCTTCATGCCAGGTACCTGTGGGCCTTGGAGGGTGGGGCCGTTGTCGATTGGTCAGGTTGGCTGGTGCTGGTCCAGGCTTCCTTTGCTCTGCCCTGTGTTGAGAGACAGATGTTGGAGGCTTCAGCTGTAATTTTGAACCCGATTCAGTTTCTGTCAGTTTTTGCTTCATAAACTTTGAAATTCTTTTAAGTGCATACACATAACCCTTTGTCATTATGAAGTATCTTTCTGTAATTAATATCTTTCCCCCGAAATCTGCTCTGATATTAATATAACTCCTGTAGCTTTCTTTTGATTAGTGGTGGCATGGCAAATGTTCCCCTCCCTTTGTCTTTTAACCTTTAATCTATGGCTTTATTTAAAGTGAGTTTTTTATTGTACACACAGGATTGGATCTGCTTTCTTATCTGTTTGACAGTGTGTACTTCTTGACTTTGAATATTTAGATCAGGTGTGGGCAAATGGGGCCACATCTGTCTTGTTATCCCTTTCTATAAGTAAGCTTCATTGGAACACAGCTGGTTCATTGGTTCTTCACAGAGTTTGCTGACCTGTTGTTTGATGTGATTATTGACATGGTTGCATTGAGATCTCATTCCCAAGTTTGTTTTGACTTGCCTGGTCTGCCCACTGTTTGGCTCCTGCTTCCTCTTGGATTAGATGTTTCCATGCCTCTGTTGCTGGCTGGGCGTTGTTCCTGTCTGTCACACACTGTGCTGCCACCTTCACGTTTGGTGGTGGAACCTCTGGACAGCCTGCTATCATCCCCACCAGCTGCCCTTCTTGTCGCGGTACATTTAATTCTTCATCTATGTGCTGTAATTCTTACTGTGCATTGTTTTTATTTTAAACAGTTAAAAGGGGAGAAAGTTGTATTTGTCACACATTTGCCCTTTCTGGTACTCTTCATTCCTTTGTGTGAATGTAAATTTCCATCTTGAGTTATTTCCTTTTGCTGAAGTACTTTTTTAATATATTTTGTAGTGTTGGTCTGCTTCATTAATTCAGTGTTTTCTCTCTGAAGAAAAATTTAACTTCTGTGTAGAAAGATGTTTCTGTAGGAGTGGAATACTAGATATTTTCTCCATTTAGTGTTCTAAAGACTTTGCCATCTCCTGGCTGACATCGTCTCCCTTAGTATGCTGTCTGTCATGTTTGGTCTTCTGTGTTTGCAGCTCTGGAATTAGGACATGCCTTGGTTTGGTTTTCTTGGTATTTCTCTTGCTGGATCTACTGAGCTTACATTTGAGGGTTTATGGTTTTCACTGGGTTTGGAAAGCTTTGTGGCAGTGTGTCTTCTGTCTCTGAGAGTCCCATCACAGGGATCATCTTGTGGAGTCCTGGGTTCCTCCTTTCTGCTGTGTCCAGGCCCCGGGGCTTCTCCTGAACAGGGTCTGACCTGTTCATCTTGTCGCTGTGGATCACGCCTTTTCATTGAGCAGGTGCAGTTTGGGCTTTCATTTCTCTCATTGCCTTTGTGTTTCCTTCCTTCCTTTTTTTTTCCCCCCCAGTCCTGGGGATTGAATGTAGGACCTTAGCACACAGGGAATTGTTCTGCCACTAGCTGCACTCCAACTTTGCACTCCTGTCTTCTGTCATCCCTTGTGCTCCTGGTTTGGGTTAGACTTCGCTGCTGCTTTGTGTGACTGACATTTTTTGGATTTTGTGGTTTCCTTTAGATATAGTTTGAGCTTTGTTCTAGGACATATTTAAGGCACTTGGGATTTTTTAAGCCTTTCGAAGCTTGCTCTTAACTTATTAGAGTCCAGCACAGCCCAGGCTCTTTGCCACTGCAGAGGCAGTGCCTCTGTGAGGCTCTGCTTGTGCTGTGGAACCTGGGGTTGCTTCCTGGTGGCTCCAGCATCCCAGTACTGCACTGCTCTCTCCTTCCTGCTGCTCTCAGCTCCTCGTTTCTTCCCACTGTGCATGAGGACCTCTGGTTCAGAATCTCCAGGAGACCCCTTGCAGGCTTGTCATACAGTCAGTATTGCAGGGGGTCCCTATGTAGTAGTGCTTTTGAAAAGGTGATTTTGGGGGGATTTGCTGGGGATTGAACCCAGGGCCTCATGCATGCCATGCAAGCAGTCATGGTTAAATATGAGGTGTCCCTCAAAAGCTCATGTGAGAAAATGGCAAGAACTTTTAGAGGCAGATAATTAGCTCATGAGAGATCTGACCTAACCAGTGGATTAATCCACTGATGTGGATTAATTGGGGTAACTATTTAGGTAGGGTGTGGCTGGAGGAAGTAGGTCGCTGGGGGGCGTGCCTATGGGGTTTATATTTTGTCTCTGGTGGGCGGAGCACTCTTTCTTCTTCCTGGTAGCCATGTTCTGAGCTGCTTTCCTTCCTTGCACTGTTCCACTATGATGCTCTATTTCACCTCGACCCAAGCTATGCAGTTGGCCAACCATAGACTGAACTTTTGAAACCGTGAGCCAAAATAAGCTTTTCTTCCTCTAAATTGTTCCTGGAAGTTCTTTAGGGCACAGTGACACAAAACTAACTAAAACAAATGGGTACTGAGAAGTGGGGTCTTGCTGTGACTAACTTGACCTTGTGGTTCAGAAGCCTTTGGAGCTGGTTTGGTGGTGGTGGTGGGTATTTTGAAAAGATGCAAGCTAGTAAAGCTTTAGAATTGTAGGCATAGCTTAGTGGGTGATTCTGGTGGGAGCTTAGACCAGAATGCTGATAGAATTGTGGACAGCAAATACGGGCCCATGAGGTTTCAGAGGAGGACTCTATTGGGAATTGGACTAGAGGCCATTTGTGTTATGTTCTGGATAAGAAGTTGTCTGCATTTTATCCATGTACTGAGACTTTGTGAGGCCAAATTTAAAATGTGATTAGTAGTCTGGTGGAGGAAATTTCAAGGCAGCACATCATTCGGGAGGTGGCATGGATACTGCTAGAGGCTTTTTGCCAAATGTACTGTGATAATCAGGAGCAGAAAGCAAAGTGGAAAAGATTTGAAAAATTTGCAGTTTGACCAGAAAACTGGGGCTAGGGAAGGTGTGGTTGTTAAAGACATTACTGCCACTAAACAAATGCTAAATATTTTACTCAAAGACAATAGGAAAGATTGCTTGAGGGCATCTCAGGAATTGGCAAGACCACACCCATTTCAGGCTCAAAGGTGTAAAAGTAAAAATTCCTTTGGGAAGAGACCAGGGGCATCCTGCTTGCACAGCCGGTCCTAAGAAGTTTTTTGACTGTGCTCAGCCACCTACGCATGCAGAAGCAGTAGCTGTGGACCCAGGAGGCTTGGCTACTTCCTGAGATGATAGTAAACCTTGGTGTTGAGCACGGGGCTTCAGCCGAGAATTCAAAGGAAGGCCTAGGAGGCCAGGCACAGTGCCTCAGGGTTGGAGTCCCTGTGGGCTGCCCCTGAGAGGAGTGATGCATAAAGTGAGAAGGAAGCTGAAGCTGCAGGGGAGACTCCCAAGATTAAGACGTGCCAGTACCAGGGCACATCTGCTGAGGAAAGCTGCAGGAACAAGCCAGGAGAGGCTATGTGGGCCACATCTAGCAAGGCTTTAAGGGCGGAGCTACACAAGCCCTTGGGAGAGAACGGCACAGTGCCCTGGGCACCAGATCCTGGACTTGTAGCTACGGGACTTGTTTGCCCAGCTGGATTTCAGTCTTACTTTGGTCCCATCTCTTTTTTTTATGCCCCTCTTTCTCCTTTGTGGAATGGAAATGTTTACTCTGTGCCATTCTATATTGGATGTGTGCGACTTGCTTTTGATCTTTAGGGGAGAACATCCATGAGTTTGCCTTGAATTTCAGATGAGAATTTGGTCTTGGATTTTTGGGTAATGCTGGAACTGTTGAGACTGGTTACTTTTGGAAATAGACTGAATGTATTTTGCATTCTGAGGTGGACATAAACTTTTGGGGCCAGGGGCAGAATGTTACTGTTTAGATATGAGGTATCTCTCCAAAACTCATGTGAGACAAAGCAAGAATTCTCAGATGTAAACTGATTATATTATGGGAGGTATGGTCTGATCCGTGGATTAACTAGGGGGTAACTGTAGGCAGATGGGGTGTGGCTGGAGGAAGTAGGTCACTGGGGGTGTGTCTTTGGGTTTTGCTTTTTGTCCCTGGTGGGCAGAGTACTCTCTGCTTCCTGGAGGCCATGTCCTAAGCTGCTGTCCTTCACCGCACCTTCTTTCATGATGTTCTATTTTACCTTGCACCAGAGCTGTGAGTTGGTCAACCATGGACTGAACCTCAGAAACCATGAGCCAAAATAGACTTTTTTCTCCTCTGATTTGTTCCTGTCAGGTCTTTTGGTCATAGCAATATAAAGCTAACAAAAACAAGTCTTCTACCACTGGGACACAATCCCCACCCCAAAATAGTGAAGTTCTGCTTTGTGTAAGGCCATAATAAATTCATAATGGCTCTGGGCACTTCTGAATCCCTGGCTTCACTGTTTCTGGTGCTGCAGCAGGTTTTCATTTAACTGTGAGAATGCCTTCTATTTCTGGTTTAGTCCTTGGTGATGACTTGTCTTTTTGTTATTATTCTTTTTTTCGGGTTGGGGTTGGGTACCAGGAATTGAACCCAGGGGCACTAAACCACAGAGCCACATCCCCAACCTTGTTTTGTATTTTATTTAGAGACAGGGTCAGAGTTGCTTAACTCCTCACTTATGTTGAGGCTGACTTTGAACTCGCAATCCTCCTACCTTAGCCTCCTGAGTTGTTGGGATTACAGTTGTGCGCCACCATGCCTGGCTGTTATTTCTGAGTTGACTTGATATGTGTACCTCAGTGCAGTTGGAGCAGTTGTATTAATTATCATTCTCTGGTTCAACTCCTTTTTTTTTTTTTTTTTTTTAATTAAATTAAATTTTGATTTATTGTACATAAATGGGGTACAACTTTTCATTTCTCTGGTTGTACACCAATATAGAGTCACACTGTGTAATCATACCCGTACATAGGGTAATGATGTTTGTCTCATTCCATTATCTTTCCTCCCCCCAGCCGTCCCTTCCCCACCCCTCAATTCCCTCTACACAATCCATTCCTCCATGCTTCCCTTATCCCCCTTACCCCTATTATGTATCATCATCATCTACTTATCAGAGAAAACATTGAGCCTTTGGTTTTGGGGATTGGCTTATTTCACTTAGCATGATATTCTCCAGCTCCATCTATTCACCTGCAAATGCCATAATTTTATTCTTTTTGGCTGAATAATATTCCATTGTGTATATATAACACAGTTTCTTTATCCATTCATCTGTTGGAGGACACTAGGTTGGTTCCACAATCTAGCTAATGTGAAGTGAGCTACTGTAAACATTGATGTGGCTGTATTAATGTAATATGCTGATTTTAAGTCTTAACTCCTTTTTTCAATATTAAAAGCAACCTTTGATTGCAAGAAGAGCACTATAGACAGATTACTGTACAGAAGTAATCATTTCCCTAGAAAGAGAAACTTGGACTACCACATGGCCTCAGAGTCTTTGGCCCTGGCTCCCTATTGTGTGCCTCTTGGTGCAGTGTGCACGTGATGCCTGTGTGTGTGTGTGTGCATAGCGCTCCTTTCCCAGGTCTTGCAAGTCATACCTTCACTGCCTTTCTCATGTACCTCTGTCTTGTGTCGCTGGGTGGCAGTTGATGCCCCGTACCTGTTCAGGTTGTGCACTTTCCCAAACCCTGCTCACGTGTACTCTGTGGGTCTCAGGCCCCAGGCACCCTCCCAGGTGCATTAGCGTCTTGGAGATGGAAGTTGTGTAGAGAAGCTGTTGGCTTGTGTGGGACTGGAGTGTGCTCACCCATGTGGGTGAGCTTTGTACTTTTGGAGTCACATGGTTGCTGCAGTCCCAGGCTTTCACATTTTCCTGTTGACCAGGAGGTGGCACACCCACATTTTGAGGCTTGGCGGGCGCTGTGGAGTGAGGCTATTTCCTCCTTGTCTGTGCGCCCTGGGCACAATGGCCCTGTCCTGAGCTGAGTGCTGGTCTCTGAGTGGAAAGCCTCTTGGAGAGGTAGCAAGGGCTCCTCTCTTCTGAGGTGTTACTTTTCACAGTAGGTGGTTCATAACTTTTCGGGTTCATGGAGTTTCTTTTTTTCAGGTTTTTTGAGCCTTACATGGATTTCCCATGATTGAGTGTATTCTGGTTTCCATAGCCATAGGTCTTTTTCTAGGATCCTAGGACCCTAGATCCTGGACTTGCATCCAGGATCCTGCTAGCAGGCACTCCACAACTCAACTGCACCCACTCCCACCGGGTGTTGCTGCTGACCGCTGGAATGTGCCCAGGGTTGCACCTGGCAGCCTGTCCTCTGAGTACCTGCCTCGGGTGCTTGGGTCCTGAGCTTGCTCTCCCTGGACCCACTCCTTGGCAATTTGCATTTTTATGTGAACGAACTGCTGCTGCAGAGGTGAAAAGGGTGTGCAGGGAGTCTTGTGCAGCAGTTTTCACATGCTCTGGGATGTGCCCAGGGCAACGCCGGAAAATTTTCTTCTTTTCAACTCCGTGGAAAAAGAAGTGCCATGAGCCATGTGGACTGTAGACTGTTAACTTGAGAGCGCAGTGAGATGCTTCCCACGTGCTGCCTCCCTTGATAACTGGTCTTCCCTCTGGGAAGTACCTGTGCTCCTGCCCCTCCCCGCCTTCCTGCGGTAGTCGTCCAGGCTGTGGGTTCCCGCTCCCTGCTTCCTGTCCTGCACCCTGAAGGCGTCTGAGTGGGTCTTGCCAGCAGTGAGCCTCTGGGGTTGGATTCTCTGAGGCCTGCCTGACTTGAGGCTGAGGCTGGTGTTGGTGTGTGGAGCTGGGTGGAACTGGAGCCTCCCACGGAAGGCGAGTGTTCTCCACTGAGCTGCCCCCGGCCCTGCTCATGTGCCCTGTCAGTCGCAGGTGTGTGTGCCCTCCTTGCCACCTTTTTCAGTCGTCCTGGTTCACATGCCATTCCTGCCTCTTCCCCTCTCCAACTCTGTGTCCACCCTGCTCCTCAGAGGCCCTGGCGGTGCTTCTCAGGCTCTAGCGCGTTCCCCCAGCCAGCAGTGCACTTCCCTCCCTCACACCCTTGTCTGCACTTCTCAAAGGAGCAAGTAACTTTTTGAATGAAAAATAACTTGTTCCACCTGAGAAAAAAACTGCAGGTTGTAGTTCTTGGTTGAAATGTCCATCCTGAGAGGTAAGCTGAAAGCACACTTGCTTTCCTTCTCTAAGACAAGGACTGGTCATTACTGGGAGTGTTCATTTTATAGATGACCACAAGAGGGCTGGGGTTGTGGCCCAGTGGTGGAGCACTTGCCTTGCACGGGTGAGGCAATGGGTGCGATCCTTAGTGCCACATAAAAAAAAAATTAACAAAGTTATTTTAAAAAAGTGCAAATCATAAAAAAAAAAAAAAAAAAAGATTAAGGATGTAAAACCTCTCAGAGGCAATGAGACAACCAGGCAGTCCTTAGTCTTACAGGGTTAACAGACATACCAGAAAATTGGCCAGGACTCCAGGCTGTGCAGTGAAGATCTATACCTGGAGACTGAGGCTGGGAAGTCAGTACAGCCTTGAAAGACTGTGTGGTCAGCGGAGGTACCAGGAAGTCCGAACAAAGAGACAAGGTCACTGAAGTCATATTGCAGTGTCCCAGGTGGGGAGGGGCAAAGACCTCCACTAAGGGAACCTTTCTCTTTGTCTTTTTTCTTTTTGGTATCAGGGATTGAACCCCAGCTTTACCACTGAGCCACATTCAAGGTCTCACTAAGTTGCTGAGGCTGGCCTTGAACTTGGGATATTCCTGCCTCAGCCTCCTGAGATCACAGGCATGACTGTGGCGTCTGGCCTAGATACCTTTACTTCCTCAGGATAGTAAAATCACATCTGAAGGGGACACTTAAGATGGTGAGTAGGCTTGATGAGGAGGTGTGCAGGTCCCACTAGACCTCACCTCCTCCTGTCTTGGTGTTAGGAGGCTGGTCTTTGCCTGCCCCTCTGAGGCCCTCAGAACTGTGCATCTTTGTCCTCTGAGCTGGCCTGGCCTCTCTGTCCCCATGGACTACCTCCCTCACACTCATTCTTGAGAGTGGAGAGTCTTGTTCCTGTCTTGGTTGGGCTTTGTGTCTGATTCTTCTCTTGGAGGGTGGAGCTGATGGAGATGGTGGTGGTTAAGGATCAAAGCTCTTCTCCTTTCAAGTATTGCTGTTTCTTTGTTACTGCTTTATATGAGCTGCATATGCTTTAGAATCCTTTCCTGAGGTGGGTTCTTGTTTACACAAATGTAGTATTTTAGTCAGTTTTTCCATCTCTGTGACCTTAAGACCTGATAAGAACAGTTTTTTTTTTTTTCCCCACATAAGGGAGTTTATTAAGCAAACAGTGTCTCCCTGCAGGGTAAGAGAGAAAATGAGAGGAAAAGAAAGGGAACGAGAAAGGGCACGTGCCAGAGAGTGTGGAAAAGTGAGGAGGATAGAGAAAGTGAGTAGGAGAGAGAGAAGCATGAGAAAAGATGGCAGGGTAGCTACCGTGAAGCAGTTGAATTCCGCCGGGCTAACGGGACCAATAAAGGAGAAGGATACTTGCAAGCTGACTGATGAACCAATAGCTAGCTAGGATGTTCACAGACTGACAGTAGTTGGGAGGCGGGGAAATGGCTGCAACGGAAAGGGCGGGGGGAGCAGCTTTGTACATTACATTCCCCCGTTTCTGTTTTTATAAGAAAATCTTTTGTTCTCCAGTTCTTTCCGAAGCCTTCTCTCCCCTTCCTGCCTAAGTGACAGGGGCTGGTTTTGCAGGTGAGATGTAAAAAGTCCATTCTCCTTCCAGACTTCCAGAGGCAGATGGTTTTCATGGACTTCATTTCCTCGATTTGACTGATCCCCTATTTCTACATTAACTGCCTGTCCCCAATTCTGGCTTCATTCACCCCTCTAATTTTAGGAACTCCTTTGCTGTAGGAAAAGGGGGTTGATGACCGATCTGGCTTCTTTGAGCTGGAAGTGGGCAGCGTGGGCCAAGCAGTTTGGAGTTCCCTTTTTAGAATCAGGTTAATCAAGGGGTCCATGGTAGAAGTCTGGTTGGGGAAGAGCAGGTTGTACAGGCATCTGGGGATGGGTGCTTCTATGAGAGAAGAACAAAAAGACATGAGTACTGAAATGAGATTGATACAATATAAATGTTGCAGAATCTGGAACATGCCAATGAATGTCATAAAGATGACAGAAGTTAATAATTCCTCACCAGGGGAAGAAGTTGTTCCCATAACAAGGCCTAGCAAAGGCTGGAGAGGATAAGGCCTTTATTTGGGAACTTTAATATTGTCCAGGTTATCAGGAATGTAAACACAACATTCAGTAGAGATCTCTATACTTCTGTTACTAGCAAACATAGATTAAGCCTACCTGTGTCTGTAGGTCTTACACTGACTAAAACTTCTGACTCTGGCAGTCTCTCTTGATAGTTACCAGGCACATTTGCCTAAGAATCTCTCTTGTAGCTTTTAGTCTTTATTCTAGTGGGCTAACACAGGTGTACATCTTAAGTTACATTAAGTTAAGTATTATTTCTTTTAAGTGCCCAAGAATGGCTATATTTTGGTTTTAACTGTTTTGCTGGGTGTTTAAGATCAAGCTGGTCAAAGTGACCTGTACCTGACAAGAACAGTTTTGAGGAGGAAAAGTTTATTTGGTGCTCAGGGTTTCAGAGGTCCCAGTCCACAGATAGCTAAGGCTACTTCTCCGTGCCTGAGGTGAGGCAGAACATCATGGCAGAAGAACATAGCAGTCAAAGCAAAGAGAGCTCTCCGCTCACCAGGGACAAAATCAAACCCAAAGTCTTGCTCCCAGTCTTGCCTCCCACCACATCCTCTGCCTGCAGTCACCCCCCAGCTGATCCCTGTCAGTGGATGAGCGCACTGGTAAGGGTAAGGCTCTCCTAACCCATCCTTTCACCTTTCGACTTCCTTGCACTGCCTCACCTCATGCCCAGACTGTAACACGAGGTATAGATGCTTATTTGTCCGGAGGCCTCATCGGTTTCTTCTGTGATTGGGCTTGATCACTCCTGTACCTCAGTGCTGCCCTTGCCGGTGGCTTCACTTGTGTGTTTCTTTGCCCAGATGGATTTTAGGCGCCAGGTAACCTCATCAGGTCCTAATGAGTATTTCTTTATCTTTTGACTTTACATAATGATCATTTTTTCTACATTTTTTTGAAGGACCTTAAAGGCTTTGATCCAGGAGAGAAGTTCTTCTATAACACATCATGGGGAGATGTTTCTCTCTGGGAACCTTCTGGAAAGAAAGTGGTATGTATTTTTTATTTGGTTTTCAGTAGAGGGTGAGTGCGGGTTAGTCTGAAGCACGCCACAGGTGTTGGGATGCCTGGTGGGTGAGTGGGAGGGGGCATAGGGATTAGGAGGAGACACAGTTCAGTGTGGCCATGTAGGACTGCCGAGGCGACCGGACCTTTGACTTAGTAACTGTCCTAAGTTCAGCAAACCATGTCATTACATGTGGAGCCTCGCAATGCTAGGGCTTCTCAGCCATTGAGGGCTGCATGTGAACCGTGGCCCGAGCCGCTGCAGCAGAGTCGCAGTGTGGCTTTTGCCAGTGGTGTAGCTGTCGTTAAGGCCTTAGCCCTGCACACCGGCCATGCTGGTGTGACAGCCTGTATGCAGCAGGTCATAGGAGAGAGTAGCACAGAACTGTGTGCTGTGAGTGGCCCTCGATAGTGGTAGTCACCATTGTGTGTTGCTTCATGACAGGGACCAGTTCTGAGAGTGTGTCCTCAGGTGACTGCATTGTGTACTTACTAAGCCTGTGGGGGCAGCCCGCTGCACACCCAGGCCGCAGACCTCCTGCAGGTCACTCAGCCCTGCGGGCAGCTGTACAGGCTCAGTCGGTCTCTGCACTTTTGAACACACCTACATGTGGGAAAGGAAGACCAAACAGCAGGTAAAGATCAGAAGGGGGAACCCTGTGTGTGGATGGTACTCGCTGTGCACGGAGCTGTAGGACTGGGAGCTGTGATGGCCCAGGGCTTTGTGGACACTGGACCCACGTGTGATAAACAGCCCTAGCTTACCATAATGTTTCCATGCATAGACTTACGCGTGTAGGTGTGTAGATGTGCAGAGACAGCTGGTGTGCCTGCCCGGTGTTGAGTGACCTGTGTGAGGTTGGCCGCCCCCTGCCGGCTTGGGTAAGTAAACCCACAGACGATCTCACATCCTGGTTCTAGAAACTAAAATGAAAACACACCACTGGATCAGGGAACATGTCTAGTAGCTGGAAATCTCAGACTACCATACTGAAATGTGCAGCATGTGGCTGAATCTCCTTGCTGAGGGGCTCTGTGGGAATTGGCACTGTTGTTGTCCCATCCATCATTGTCAAATTGAGCCTGTCCCGGTTCACTTGCTGGTCCCTCACCAGTCCCTGTCATTGCTGGCTTTGGGGGCTTTGAGGTAAAATTCCTGTAAGTTATTCATTGTTTTGTAAAAATTTCTTCAGGGATGTTTCTTTTGTCCCACCCTCAAGTCCCATTTTTCAGTGTCTTGACCAGCTTCCTGGACAGGACATTCAGTTCTCTACTCAGACACAAGATTCCCCTGAAATCACCATGAGTTAATTATCTCCTATTTAGCACAGTTCATGGCTTTGAGAGACACCTTTTTTAAAAGATCTTGACATCTTGAATCCTAGGCCTCACTGATTCTTCTCACCTGAATTCTTAAAATACCCCACAGTGTAACAAGCAGTGTGTGTGATTCCAAGCTTTCATCAGGAAACATCCACGAACTCCTGCTGCAGAGCAGGTGACGAGCTCCGCAGCACCTGCTCTGGAGACGTAAGAGTCGGGGGTTCTGTTGCCCCGGGAATGTGTTTCTTGGAGAGAACAGGGCCTTGGTGTTAACAGACACCACTGAGGAAGGAGTGACATGGAGCCCCAGTGTCGCGTGGCGCCTGCTGGTCTATCATTGCATTTGCAGGTGGCCCCTGTCAGTCAGGCTCAGGGGACGGGGTTTAGGGACAGAGACCAGACAGTGTCAGAGCAGGAGAGTATTTAGTATGCCACACCGTGTGGCTTGTGGTGCAGCGAGTTCCTGGAGGGCTCAGAACAGAGCCCTGTGATGCAGCTTAGGGCAGTGGTCTCTAGGAGCTCCTGTGGGTGTGGTGCAGAGTGGCTCTGCAACCTGGAGTCTGGCTTGTGTGTGTCTGCCCCTCTCGCGGGGAGGCTTCTGTGCACACGTGGTTTTGTTTCCCAGGTGAGTGCTTGGGTGTGTGGCTGTGCCATTCCTCCCCACCCGCGGCGGGCATTGCTGTGGTCTTCAGATGGTGTGTGGCATGGGTGCCTCCCTTGCTCGGGTCTGCATCTTGCCCACAACTGAAGACCTGGAGCTTGTTGCCTTGTGTCTCTTGGTATCGGATGCCCTCTTTGGAAAGAGTTCATATCCATGGTTGTTAGAGCATCAGGTCGCTTGTCATCTTAGGAACTTTGACCTTGAGACATGGCTTTTGTTTTTGGGTGACTCCCAAGTTCGCATCCGCCTGTAGTGCCACTTGCAGTTCTGAGCAGCATCTTCCAAGGAGCAGAAGCTTGTTGTCTCCATGAAACCCAACCATCCGCCCTTTCCTTTCGCAGGTCTTGCCTGTGGCGTTGCGTTTTAGAAACTTCCTCCCGGTTGTTTTCAACTTCAGCAAAGGCTGGTGTGTGCTTATATCCGCTTCCACTGATTCTCTGTTGAGCGTTGTTTTTCATTGAAGTGCAGATTTTCAATACTGCATTTCATTGAGTAGAAGGTGGACCATTTTCAATGAACTACTAATGAAACTAGAATAATACTTAAAACAGTGTTGTACCTTGTACCAGCCCCAGTGGCTCGGGCCTGTCACCCCAGTGAATGGGAGGCTAAGGCAAGAGGATTACAGGTTTGTGTCTAGCCTGGACACTGGTGCGACCCTGTCTCTAAATTTTAAAAAGGGCTGTGTGCACAAGGCAGTTGCTTGCTCCTTACAGTTCTCAGACTGTCAGGCACCTGCTTGACGTGAGGCATCACCATCTGTTGGCTGTTAACCGTTTCTAGCAGTGGGAAGTAAAAAGACAATAACAGTGGGTCTGATGGATTGGAAGTCAGGTCAATTGTAGGTGAATTCCAAGTTCTAGAATTGGGAGTAAAATGACATAACCAAGAGAAATGAAGAGCTAGGGAAGAAAAGACTTTCTCTTACAGAAAATTTTTATTGCAGTTCAATTCAAAATACAGGGCTGGAACTTGTGGTTTCAGGGCATGGCTTGGGTGGGTCAGTAAGCTCTGAGTTTTGGGCCAGATTTTGGGTTTGTATGGTTGACAGGCTAAGTATATTTGTTATTTGTTAGGCCTGTTTTTTTAAGAATAATATTTGGAATGTGTGAAAATCCTGTGAAATTGGAGTTGGTTCCATAAGTAGAGTTGCACTGGGACACGGCAGCTGTGCCCATCCCTCACTGGGGCAGGGCAGTGTCACTGTTCCACTGTGGACAAGCCCCCCACCCTGGCCCGGAGTGAGCACTGCTGCTCAGGGTGGGTGGCGTTGGCGTGCACCACAGTGGGGAGCCCAGCTCTTTCTTCATTTGCCTAAGACTTGTCTTTTCTTTTGACAGAGATACCGAACAAAGCCATACTGTTGTAGCCTGTGCAGATACTCAACAAAGGTGCTTGCTTCGCTCAAAAACCATTTACATCGTCACCACGAAGATGAGGCTGACCAGGAGCTGGTGATCCCATGCCCCAACTGCACCTTTGCCTCTCAGCCCAAGGTGGTGGGCAAGCACTTCAGGATGTTCCACGCACCTGTTCGCAAGGTCCAGAACTACACAGTGAACATCTTAGGTGAGACTAAGTCATCTAGAAGCGACGTGATCAGTTTCACGTGTTTAAAGTGTAGCTTTTCGAACACCTTGTACTACAGCATGAAGAAGCACGTGCTAGTGGCTCATTTTCACTACTTGATCAACTCTTACTTTGGCCTGAGAACTGAGGAGGCGGGGGACCAACAGAAAGCAGGCGATGCTGCTTCTGAGGACAGGACCTCCCCGCCTGACCGGTACTACTGTAAAAAGTGCAGTGCCAATGCCAGCAGCCAGGACGCTCTGATGTACCACATCCTGACATCCGACTTGCACAGGGACTTGGAGAACAAGCTGAGGTCTGTGATTTCAGAGCACATCAAGAGGACGGGGCTCTTAAAGCAGATGCACATTGCCCCAAAGCCAGCTGCCCGGGTGGCCATACCACCCAGCAGCAGCGCCCCTGGCATCTCAGCACCACCACCTTGCTTTCGTCTTACCTTGCCACAGAGTGGCCAGAGCCCGGCTGTGGTGCAGCCAGTGACAGTGGCCCCGGGTTCTGCTGGGAGCCTGACCCACTCCCCGCCTGCGGTCGCTCAGTCCCATGTGACCCTCGTTTCCAACCCTCTGCCTGTGTGCCAGAGCGGCCTCTCCCTGCAGCCCTCTGCCCCCCAGCCTGTCCTTCTGTCTCACGGGGTGCCACTCAGCCAGCCCGTGAACCCCCCTGTGTTGCCCATCACCCAGCCTGTGGGGCCCATGAATAAGCCTGTTGGGAAGAGCGTCCTCCCCGTGAGTCAGGCTGTCCGCCCTGGGGTCCTGCCCCTCACCCAGCCTGTGGGACCCATAAGCCGACCTGTTGGGCCTGGTGTCTTGCCTGCCAGTCCCTCTGTCACCCCCGGGGTTCTGCAGGCTGTCTCTCCAGGGGTGATTTCTGTGGGTAGAGCAGCGCCATCGGGCGTCCTTCCTGCAGGCCAGATGACCCCTGCGGGGGTCATCCCTGGGCAGACAGCGACTTCTGGGGTCCTCCCCACTGGCCAGGTGGCCCAGTCAGGAGCTCTCCCTGTTGGCCAGACAGCCCCATCTCGGGTTCTTCCCCCTGGTCCGACAGTGCCCTTGAGAGTTCTCCCTGCAGGCCAGGTGGTCCCATCTGGCCTGCTCTCTCCCAACCAGACCGTCCCTGCAGGGGTGGTCCCTGTGAACCAGGGTGTGAGTTCTGGTGTGCTGCAGCTCAACCAGCCAGTCACACCGGGAGTCCTTCCTGTGGGCCCACCTGGGAGGCCTGGAGTGCTGCAGCTCAGTCCGTCAGTCAGCACGGGTGTCCTGCCCGTGAGCCCCCCGGTAAGGGCTGGGGCCTCGCAGAGCACCACCTTCCTCACGTCAGGCTCCATTCTCAGGCAGCTCATCCCCACTGGGAAGCAGGTGAATGGGATCCCCACCTACACCCTGGCTCCGGTGTCTGTCACTCTGCCTGTGCCCCCTGGCACCAGCATGGCCACTGTTGCCCCCCCGCAGGTTCCCGTCCAGCTCTTTCCCTCGGGCACAGGTACGCACGGGGCCAGTTCCCTGCCCAGTCTGCCCTCCCCACCGGTGCTGGTGAGCACTGCCCAGAGCGTGTTCGTTCAGGCCGCCCCGTCCGCAGCGGATGCCAACCAGGTGCTCAGACAGGCCAAGCAGTGGAAAACCTGCCGGGTGTGCAACGAGCTCTTCCCGTCCAACGTCTACCAGGTGCACATGGAGGTGGCTCACAAGCACGGCGAGTCCAAGCTCTGCCGGGTGTGCAATGAGCTCTTCCCATCCAACGTCTACCAGGTGCATGTGGAGGTGGCTCACAAGCATGGTGAGTCCAAGGCGAGCGAGAAGCTGGAGCCCGAGAAGCTGGCTGCGTGCGCACCCTTCCTGAAGTGGGTGCGGGAGAGGGCCGTGCGGTGCCTGTCCTGTAAGTGTGCAGTCTCGGAGGAGGAGCTCATGCGCCACCTGCTCATGCATGGCCTGGGCTGCCTGTTCTGCCCCTGCACCTTCCATGACATCCGGGGCCTCCTGGAGCACAGCAGGACTAAGCACCTGGGCAAGAAGAAGCTGCCCCTGGACTACAGCAACAGGGGCTTCCAGCTGGACCTGGACGCCAGTGGCAACCTTCTATTTCCCCATCTCGACTTCAGCACCATACTGCCGCGGGAGAAGCTGGGGGAGCGGGAGGTCTACCTGGCCATCCTTGCTGGGATACACTCCAAGTCCCTGGTGCCCGTGTACGTTAAGGTGAGGCCTCAGCCCGAGGCTCTGCCCAGGGCCCCCAGCAGACAGAAGCTGACCTGTCCCTTCTGCTTTGGCACCTTCCTGACAGCTGAGGCCTATGAGCTGCACCTCAAGGACAGGCACCACGTGATGCCGACTGTCCACACGATGCTCAGGTCTCCAGCCTTCAAGTGTATCCACTGCTGTGGGGTCTACACTGGAAACATGACCCTGGCGGCCATCGCTGTGCACTTGCTGCGCTGCAGGAGTGCTCCCAAGGACAGCAGCTCGGGCCTGCAGATCCAGCCGGGTTTTATTGAGAGCAGCGAGCTGCTGTTGGTCAATGGGGAAGTGATTCCTGATTCTACTTTTCCTGTAAAGAGGAAGTTGCCAGATGGCCATGTGGGAACAGATGACCAGCCGGAGCGGGAGGAGCCACTCCTTGTCCTAAACACTGAGGTAGCGCCAGGTCCAGAGAAAGGGACAAGTGTCGTGCCTCTGAAGAGACAGAGGAATGAAGGCAGGACAGAGGGACCCACGGCTGGCGATGACATGCTCCAGGTCTTGGTATTAGACCCTAAGAAATATGAAGGCCGTTCCTACGAGGACAAAAAGCAGTTTCTTAGAGATTATTTCCATAAGAGGCCCTATCCTAGCAGAAAAGAAGTAGAATTGCTGTCCTCGCTCTTATGGGTGTGGAAAATCGATG
This sequence comes from Sciurus vulgaris, assembly GCF_902686455.1. Classification (NCBI taxonomy): domain Eukaryota; kingdom Metazoa; phylum Chordata; class Mammalia; order Rodentia; family Sciuridae; genus Sciurus; species Sciurus vulgaris. The sequence continues at coordinate 100,361,164 of NC_136474.1, forward strand.
TGGCTGCGTTTTTTGGGAAAAGGAGATATATTTGCATGAAAGCAATAAAAAACCACAAGCCCTCTGTGCTTCTAGGCTTCGATATGTCTGAACTTAAAAATGTTAAGCACAGGTTGAACTTTGAATATGAACCACAGCATTCATAGGAGAGTGAGCCTCAGCCCCAGGCCGTGTGGTTCCTGGACATAGACTGCCCTGCTGAGTCCGAGTCCCGCCTGCTGCTCTTCAGGTGCTCGGAGAGACTTCTGCTGAGGAAGAGGAGGGTTCTTAGATTGGTTGTTTCCTGCAGTTGGGGTCTAACAGTTACTCTGTTTTCTTCTGTCATGTAAATTAAATCTTTTGGTATTCATGCACGTCTTGTTTTCCTAGTAGCTCAGTATTGGATGAACTGAAACCTGCAAGTACTTGGTTTTTAATTTTAGGAAATGTCAGCTTGTTGGAGAGTACTTGATCCATGGGAGATTCCTACAGACCTACAAAGTGGCGGACACAGGGTTGTGTCAGAGGAGTGCACCCTGTGATGTGTGCAGCTCCCTGTGGACACCCTGCATTAACTTCTGCCGGTTCTTCGGAAGCTGCTTGCTTATGAGATTATAATTCTGATTTAACACTTTTTCATATTTGTCTTGACGACTTTTTTTTTTTTTAGGTCATAACTCATAGAAAACCAAATGTTTTCATTTATTAAAAATACCCCGAGTCTAAGGTCTGGCGTGCAGCTTATCATGGAGCTTTGCTTATTAAAGTCACCGTAGGAGCAGAAGCACTTTCCAGCTCAGACTTTGGCAGGCCGTGCCTCACTCAGGTCAGCGGCTGCTTAGTGCCTTTAGAGTAACACCCCCCAGCGTGCTGCTCCAGCCTGAGCTGCTCCCAGGCAGGGCAGTGGCCTGGCGAAGGACCCAGAGCTGTCCCTGCGGTGGGGTAGTGAGGGTTGGGATGCGTGGCAAGGGGATCCTGGGCTCTCTCTGCTCTGGCCCGATGGTACAGGTGAGTGGTCAGGGTGGCTGCTGAAGTCTTCACCTGTGGTGTCTCAGGGTGTGAAGTAGCACGAGCTCCCAGCACCAGGGCCGCCCCACGGGGCTGAGCGGTGCTGTGGGGCACGCAGCAGAGGCCAGGACAGTCCTGGGAGGCCAGCAGTGGATTGCTTGCATGCAGTTGCTGTGATGTGTGCTTTTGAGGCGGTTGTGAAACTGGTCTGTGGCACTCGGTGTACTCTTGTAAATTCAGAGAGCTTGTTGGACTTTATAGTTGGTTTTTTTTTTTTTTTTTTTTTTTAACCTATTGTTTCAGAGTGTCTATTTTGAATTAAAATTTGTTACACCACTGCAACTAGAACTGGTTGATTCTTTTAACATTAAAAGATGCTGTGAGCCAGGTATGGTGGAGCTCAGGAGTTGAAGGCCAGCTGGGCAACATAGTGAGACCCCATCTCCTGAAGAAATGAACAAAAAATTACCGACTCATAGGAATAGTCTAAACAGGGACATAGATACACATTTATTGTTAAGGATCATTACTTATGTGAAAATAAGCATGACTCAAGGCCGATCACCAGTCACCACGTTGGTGCATTTGTAAATTTGTTTTTGTTACTGTGAGAAAGTATCTGAAATTGGGTGGTTTCATAAAGAGGAGAGGGTTATGTTGGCTCATGGTTCTGGAGGCCCAAGGTGGGGGAACTCACCTGGTGCCCTCTTGCTAGTAGGGGCCTGAGGGGGTGCAGGGCATCATGAGGCAGAGACTGATCCTTCTGCTCTCAGAGCCACCAGGGTCCAGGCTGAGGGCCTCATCCCATCTGAACCCTCCCAGAGGCCATCTGTGGGCCACGTGGAGGATGCAGTTCCTCTGCCTAGTGCCTCACAGAGGGATTAGGTCTCAGCCTGTGTGTTCGTGGGTGGCGCCCAGACCATAGTGTGGCTGGGGTTCCCTGTTTGTGGCACCCCCCCACAGTGCCAGGGAGGACACAGCTGGGAGGTGGGTGCCATGAGCTTTGCTCTTGCTGCCCCTGTGCTGGGTGGTGGAGTCTGGGTTGGCCCTTCTGCCTGCGTGTGTGCTGGGGCTCCTCAGCTGCCATACCTGCCAGAGAGCAGCAGCACACCATGCCCCGTGGGGCTGCCCAGTGGCCCCTGGTGAGGCAGAAAGCCTCGGGAGTGTGACCACCATCAGGACATTCTGATTTCTCACGCATTTTTAGCTGTGGTACAGCTTTCGATGTTGAATCTTAATGCTGTGTGAATTGCTAGTTACTAAGCAGATTTATAGGGGTATAGATAAGTAAAGCTGAGCTTTGGAAAGCACACGTGAGAGTTCTTGCTGATGTAATAATTTATTACTGAAAAATGACAATAATTTTTAAGGTCTGCCTAGAAATACCAGCTACTCAGTATTTGCAGGGAGATGGGCTGAAATATGGGCAGCCAGTCAGGCCCACTTGGCACTGCCATCAAGGTGCCTGCCCTGACCTGTGGCTGAGGGTGGGTGCTCAAGGGGTGGGCAGGGGTGGGCTTGTGTGCCTCCTCGAGTCCATGCAGTCTCGCAGGTGAGGACACGCTCGGGTGAGCTGGCCAGCTGCACCCGTTTGCTCAGGAGTTGGGTCTCCAGATGTGCAGGGCTTAAAACTGGAATGTGCAGGCAAACAGGCAAGCTCGTCGCCCATGTGTTTCTGCTGCCCTGGTGACATGGTCCTCAGCGGTGCCGTGCTTCTGCTGTAGCTCCTGAGCTTTTGGGGTGTGCAGGCTGCTGGACGTGGTGGCATGCACCCATGGACCCAGGTGCTTGGGACTGAGGCGGGAGGATCAGGAATTCAAGGCCAGTCCAGGAAATGGGCCGGTCTCAGGATAGGAGAGGGCTGGGGATGGGGCTTGCGGTGGAGCATTTGCTCAGCATGTGAGAGGCCCTGGGCTCCATCCCCAGCACTGAAAAACAAGACACACAGGCATCCTGACTTGCTCTGCCCTTTCTGGTGTTGACACTGCTGGTTCCCGGAACCCTTGCCTCATGCCTGGTGCCCTTCTGGACCCTGGGAATGAGTGCACGTGAAGCCCGCGTGCAGGGTACTGGCTGGAGAGCGGCGAAGCTGCACACAGCTGGGGTCAGGACTCCTACGCCCTCACCTGGGCAGTGCTACTGGAAATGGCTGGGCTCAGAACTGAGCCATGTCCTCGTGCTGGTCAGTGGACTGCTTTCCCCCAGCAGCCCTTTCCTTCAGCTCTGTGGTCCAGTTACACGGGCTCCGGGGCCACACCTACTGACCTGGGCTTCTGCAGCTTTGGTTGTTTCCAGGTCCCACATGCCAGTCTCGGACCTCTTCCAGTTCTCAGTGATTTCTCCTTATTATTAATCCGTCTTTAACTACAAGCTTTAAGTCATTTTGGCAGCACAGGTGGTAAAGGATTGAGACCAAAAGGGAAGCTCCTTTGAAATGTCGCAAATGTGCCCTGAGAACGCTTACTCAACAGCGTGTCCCCAGGTGAACATGCAGATCCTAAACCTAGGAGTTTGCAGTTTGTGACCTGTGTACCTCCTGGGAGAAGGGCCCGAGACACTCAGAAGTGTGAAAGACAAGTCAATATCATCAGGCTTTTGTAACAGTTGGGATGAGGGTTGAGCTAGGCACTGTCACCCTCAAAGCTCTAGGATCATCCTTCCCAGGACTGCTGTACTCTTAGGGGCTGCTCTGTGGGTGCTGGGGCTGGTGTTTCTCAGCCCTTAAAAGAAGGTACTCCCAACCACTTGTCCTCTTCTCTTTGTTCTCCTCCTCCTCTGTCAAAGGGCAGGAACTTCCTCTAGGCCGGGGTCTGGTGGCAGCAGTTTCACAGTGTCAGCTTGGCGTTGACTTGCGTGGTCATCACAGGTGGAAGCCACGCTCTGCTAAAACCTGAGGACACACAATCTGAGGTTTGTTGCTATGGCGATTTTCCTGGGCACAGTTTGCGATGAGTGATCAGATGATGGGGTCAGGGAGCTCCTCATTTTATGGTTCTCGAGGGGCTGTACCATTTGGAGTTCTGGTGTGTTCCATAAGCTCGAGGGCCTGGTTTATATGCCCATGTATCCGTGTGCTTCTGATTAATTCTGTAAGTTCACAGGTGGTCATTCTTAGTAGCATGATTAATTTATCAGTTTGTGTCTATGGTTGTGCCAGGCAGATGGTAGCTGTTTACTTTTACAAACAATGTGTGTAGTCATTTCACCTCAAAGGTTACACTCAAAATGGAGTAACTCCTGGCACAATACTGCTTTATAAGATAGTAACACAGGTTTAGGCACAGTCTGAGAGCTGCTGTTCTGCACACCATGGAGTCACTCAGGGCAGGCACAGCCTGAGAGCTGCTGTTCTTCACCATGGAGTCACTAGGGCAGGCGCAGCCTGAGAGCTGCTGTTCTACACACCATGGAGTCACTAGGCAGGCACAGCCTGAGAGCTGCTGTTCTGCACACCATGGAGTCACTAGGGCAGGCGCAGCCTAAGAGCTGCTGTTCTACACACCATGGAGTCACTCAGGGCAGGCACAGCCTGAGAGCCACTGTTCTACACCATGGAGTCACTCAGGGCAGGGTACAGCCTGAGAGCTGCTGTTCTACACACCATGGAGTCACTCAGGGCAGGCTCAGCCTGAGAGCTGCTGTTCTGCACACCATGGAGTCACTAGGGCAGGCACAGCCTGAGAGCCGCTGTTCTGCACACCATGGAGTCACTAGGGCAGGCTCAGCCTGAGAGCCGCTGTTCTGCACACCATGGAGTCACTTGGGCAGGCGCAGCCTGAGAGCTGCTGTTCTGCACACCATGGAGTCAGTTGGGCAGGCACAGCCTGAGAGCTGCTGTTCTGCACACCATGGAGTCACTAGGGCAGACGCAGCCTGAGAACTGCTGTTCTACAAACCATGGAGTCGGTAGGGCAGACAAAACCTGCTCTCCACAATTCCTGTCCTGCGAGGGAGGCAAGTCAGATTTACCCATTACAGATGAACCAAGCATGGCCCAGAGGGCTGAGTGGCTTTTCTTGAGTTGTAGTAGAGTCCTGTGTGCAGTCGCATCTTAGCTGAGACCACTTGCCAGCATGGGAGAGTCTTTAGAAACTGCTGAGCTGCATGTTATTAAGCAACTTCTGTGAGGAGAAACTAGAGAGCAGCCTGGTGCTGGGCTGAGGAGCCCTGCTGAGCAGGAGTAGGCGGGCCGGCTGCTCCACATTGGCATGCATCAGCTGGGGATGGATCCGGGTATAGTTCTGCTGGTGTTTGGCTTTCACATTCCCCAGCAGCAACGTTCTGCCCACTGGCAGGGTGCAAGCAAGTTCCTGGAGAGAACTGAGGTGGGAGAGGAGAGCAGAATGTCCTGGTGCGTGTGGTCCTCAGCCAGTGACTGCCAGCTGGAGCCTCGGCTGTGTGGTGGGAAGCCCTGCGAGGCTGGCACAGGAAGGGCTCTGCATCACTCCACCCAGGAGGTACTGGGTGCCCCGTGCCACAGGCCCTGCCTGCTGCCGTGGCTGCATGATCTTGGGTGCAGTCAGACCCCAGCCCCAGCTTCACCAGACCCTTGTGGCAGCCCTCTCCCAAGGCATTGAGGCAGTGGTAGCATTGGCTTTAGGCCCTGCAGGGGAGGGCTGCTTCCATTCTCTCCACCACAGCAGGTGGCCTTTGCTGAGACACTCAGGTCAGAGACGATGGGCCTGCCACCCCCACCAGCACAGTGTGGGCCCAGAGCAGAGTCCTGGCACACAGCTTCAGCCACTCGAGTCTTTCCTGCAGAGCACCTTGTGTGATCTGGGACTTTATTCTGAGCGTTTTCCTTTGGACGCTGAGTTTTGGATCCAGTTAGAAAATACCACAGTCAAGTTCTTTGTTTTATCCTCAGTGCTGGGGACTGACCCCGGCTTGTGCATGCTGGCAAACCTCTGCCACTGAACTGTGTCACCAACCCTTCTTATTTTACTTTGAGGCAGGCTTCAGCTTGTGACCCTCCTGCCTCAGCCTCTGAGATGATGGGATTGCAAGCACGTGCCACCGGGCCCACCACAGTCATGGTCTCCCTGGTCACCCCATCTACTTGCCACCCTTTCCTTGCTGCTCCTGCCTCCATCACTGGCTGATTCTCCACCTCCCCACTGGGTCATGTCGACACTGGGGGACCATGGTCTTGCCCTCGAGAGCTCCCAGCCCTGAAGCTGTGACCCTGTGCCCTGTCCATGCTGCAGAATGTGGAGAAGGCAGGCTGACTGGGGAGAGAGCTGGATCCTGGGTGAGGGCTGGGTGCTGGCGGTGTGCCCGTTTCAGGCTGGCAGCAGCACCAGGCAGCTCTGGGCTGCTGCTTCTGGGCAGTGCCCCCCCCCCCCCCCCCCAATTCAGGAGTGCCAGGTAGTAGCAAAGAGTTAGACTTCAGGGTTAAGTTCACAAATGGGATCAGACCAATAAGCTGGAAGGTTCTGGAGACATTTTGCTGAACAAACGTGATGTAAATCACCTTGGCAGTAAGTGGCCAAGAGCCTTCCTCCTGCTCAGTCCTGTGCTGAGGCAGAGCATAGCTGGGGTACAGCTGGCAGAAGGCCCAGCAGGCTGAGGAAGGCCCATGAATGAGGTGTGGTGCCCAGGAAGTGATGCAGGGGCGCATGTGGGGTGGTGGCCTGGGGATGGGGAGCAGCGTGTGGCATGCAAGGCACTGATGGACTAATGCATCAGGGGTGACAGAAGCAGGCTTCTTGCTGTGTTGGTGGACTTTGCTTCATTATGACCCAAACACCTGCCCAGACAACTTGGCTCACAGTTCCAGAGGTTCAGGCCATGGTGGTGACCCATGGCTTTGGGCCCACGGCGAAGGACCTCAGGGCGGAAGGGCATGGCAGAGGAGCGCCGCTCCATTCGCGCCATCCCGGAAGGTGGCGGATGAAGCCTCCCAGGCACCCCACCTGCCTACAGTCACCACCAGTCAGACCACTGAAACCGGGATGGACTGGTTGGGCTACAGCTCTCAGCGCAGCCATTTCACCTCTGGACGTTCCTGCACTAACAGGAGCCTCCGGGACACTCATCAAAACCGTAACACTTGCAGACGAGGAGAGGGAGACTAGGAGGGGAGTCCTGCAGAATAGATGGGAATGAGGTGTTGGAACTCACGCGGGAGAGATGGAGTGGCAGGGTGGGCACACGCGCCTGTGTGAGGACGATCAGGCGTCAGCACTCGGCTTGGAGCAGCTGAAGGACTCAGAAGTTCCTTTCACTTGCAGCTGTGGCTTGTCCAGTAAAAGGTTGCAGACAGTGTCCTCCAGGGGAGATGCTGGTGGGCTCTGGAGGAGGCCGGGTGCGCAGTCTCCGGGGAGTCACGTGGATGCTGTGGCTGAGCAAAGCAGGGGCGGCTGCTGAGCCTGAGTCCCGCAAGCACACAGGAGGCTCCCAAGCTCCGGAGGAAAGTGGGGGTCACCTTCAGTCTCGCTGTCGAGCAGACTGTCGAGGTGAAGGGTGTGATGCTGGTCAGTGAGTGTGTTCCTGAGGGCAGCCCAGGAGGTGGCCAAGGATGAGCAACTCAGGCCTAGGGCCGACTTCCTGCGTGTGTGTGTGTGTGTGTGTGTGTGTGTGTGTGTGAGAGAGTGAGATTCTCCAAGGCTGCCCCTGGGAAGGCCTGTGGCCGACTTCCTGCGTGCGTGTGTGTGTGTGTGTGTGTGTGTGTGTGAGAGATTCTCCAGGGCTGCCCCTGGGAAGGCCTGGGGCCGACTTCCTGCGCGCGCGTGTGTGTGTGTGTGTGTGTGTGTGTGTGTGAGAGAGAGATTCTCCAGGGCTGCCCCTGGGAAGGCCTGGGGCCGACTTCCTGTGTGCGTGCGTGTGTGTGTGTGTGTGTGTGTGTGTGAGAGATTCTCCAGGGCTGCCCCTGGGAAGGCCTGGGGCTGACTTCCTGTGTGTGTGTGTGTGTGTGTGTGTGTGTGTGTGTGTGTGTGTGTGTGTGAGATTCTCCAGGGCTGCCCCTGGGAAGGCCTGGGGCTGACTTCCTGTGTGTGTGTGTGTGTGATTCTCCAGGGCTGCCCCTGGGAAGGCCTGGGGCCAACTTCCTGTGTGCGTGTGTGTGTGTGTGTGAGATTCTCCAGGGCTGCCCCTGAGAAGGCCTGGGGCCGACGTCCTGCACGTACGCGTACTTCTAGGTGTGTGCTGCAGTGCTCTCTTGCATGCAACGCCAGGGGCTGCCCCGTACACCCAGGAATGGGGAGCACACCTGGCACCTCATCCTGTCTTCTGATGGCTGTTCTCCTTAGTGGCACCAGTGCTCCCTGGGGAGAAGGTGAGCGTAAGATGGACCAGAATGTACTCTGAGAATAGTGCAACAGAGTGCGAAGGTACACAGGGGCCTGGAGACACCCACTAGTCAGTCTTTTTGACATTAAAACAAACAATGAAGGTAATGGATTATAACTACAAAATAAAACAGGAGTCTATGTGTTTATACTGATGTAAGTAAATAAAGAATTCCTTAAGTTGACCAGGACTGTGAGGTACCCATGCTCTCTAGGCGTCTTCCCACAGAACACTCAACAGTTACCCAGGAAAGAGAACGGCTCTGTGGGGAGGCCCTACGGGTCCTCCTGTGGTGACTTGGCCAGACCCTTGGTGGAGGGCGCCCGGTGAGCCCCCCGCTGTCCTGAGAGGCGCACAGAGCTGGTGAAACTGCAGCCAGGTGCGTGGAGAGCACCACTGAGTATTCATGGGTGCAGTGCAGGTTCTCTTCCGTAGAGTGGGAAGCACGGCACCAACTCGCAGAGAGTGTGTGAGGGTAGGTGAAAAGACCAGACGGCCAGCCCTCGGCACCAATGGTCCCCGTCAGCATGCACGAGACACTGGTAACACATTTCATTAACTCAAAGGCAAAAAAATTTATTCTCTGATATATAAAACCAAAAAAAACTTTAATATATAATGACAAAGTTTTGTTGCTTTTCTTTTTTTAAAGAAGAAAATTGCAGAAGTATAGACTTGGGTAGAAAAATACACTTGCACAGCTCTTCCCAGCAGCCTGTGGTCCCTGCAGTTACCAGCCACAGGCACGAAGCTGAGTAAGCCTTGTTCTGTTCAAAACACGAATTCACATGTGTGTAACAACTTAACATCTGGTAAGAAATACAGCTTCCCTTCTTGGTAGTGGACACGGTTATTCCACAGACACTAATACCAGCAGAGTCCCGGTGAAAATGCATGTCCTGGTGACCCTCCTGGGCATTCTCTCAGCTCCATGGCATGTCTCCCTGGCTAGCACCTCCCCTGCTGCAGCTCTGAGTGTCTTGGGGGCCCCCCACGGGTGCCTCACACTGTCCTGTACTCAGGAGGTATGTTGCGGCCCCTTGCACAAAATAAGAAATTCAGACACAGGCAGAAAGCTACTCAGTAAAGGTTACTCTGCCCAAAAAATAATTTCCAGAAGGAAAATAAGTTTCTTTTCACTTAAATTTGGGACAAAGGCAGCTGGGCTGCCTTAAATCTTTCTGACCTTCAGGGATCAGGAGCGGCCTGCCACTGACCAGCAGGTGGTGCTGGACCACGTGGAGAGCGGCAGTGAAGTTCACGCCTAGAAAACCTGGAAAATACTCTTCCTGTGTTTGCACGAGACTTATTTGGCCAAAGTTTGTTCTCAAAGCAAAAATGTAATATTTTCTCCCTGACACTGGATTCAAGCAGAAAACACACTTCAAATAAAATTTAATTGAATCAAACATGAATAACCCTCTAAAAGTTCAAAGTGACAATGAATTTAATATTTGTCAAAACCATCATGTTCATGTGACTTGCTGGTGGTCAAAAGCAAGAGAACCCCTGCTGCTGACCACCATGGTAGGAATGGAGATCAGCAGGTGTTTTCCAACTGACAGGGAGAACTGGCTACTGCGGGGGCAGAGAACCCCACCTCTGGTGCCTGGGGCTTGCTGTGCGCCACCTCTTCAGGAAACACCCAAAAACCACCCAGGATGAGTTGGGCGCAGGGGCTATCAGTCGCACCTGGCTGTCTCGGCACCACCCCAGTCCTGCTTTCTGAGACAGCCATGTCAAAACCCACAGCTGCAGGGCTCCCATGTGCCCGCAGGCTCCTGGACTAGCCCGAATGCTGCGCCTGGGCTGGCACAGGCATGCGGTCTCTGTCCTCTTATAGTGGTCTCGTGCAGGTCAGTGGAAACCTCGCACAGCATGAGCTGAGTTAGAAATGTGAAATTCACTATTTGAAGAAGTTATTTTAAAGCTTAAATTAAAAAATGAAGTATTTTTAAAGTTTAAAAACTAAGTATTTCTGCACTCATATCTTTCACTTTCAGAGGCACTGGAACCTGCGTGGGGCCTGGCCTGGGGTGGGCACATGTCTATTAAGTTCTGGGCAAAATTCAGTAGACGTCGTGCAGAGTCGACAGAGAGAAGAGGCTGTGCCGCTGACCAAGGAGTTAGGGACCACGTCACATGAACGGTCCTCGTTCTGGGTGGCACATCATCAGCATAGTTCCTGCTGGGAGTTTTCTGCCTGAAATCACAGTGTCTCCTGGGGCCACCAGCTCCCGCGCCCCCTGCGTGTGACAGGGAGCACAGCTCACGCGGCCTTGCCTCGCAGCCTGGACCTAGAGAGTAATGGCCGGCCCGTGCTCTTCCACCCCGCCCTGTGGCAGGACCAGACTGTGGCGGGGGTCTGCCTTCAGGGAGCAGAGAAGTCTGTGGACGCTGCCATTGCTCTCCCGCCCGGCCCCGTGCAGGGCCAGGTCCCGCTGCAGCCTGTGTGTGAGGGTGCTCCCGTTGGCCCGGGAGAGGCTGCCTGAAGCTGCGCCCTGCATCCTGGGGACACTCTGAGGCTGCAGAGTGCCCTCGATGACGATGTCGGCCTCCTCGTCACTCTCCAGCTCCTCGGGGTGGAAGTTCTGCAGGACGTGGGTGGCCGGCAAGCTGTGCTGGCTGGTGGTGCTGTCCGTGGACTGGCCAGAGCTGCCGGATGTGCGGCTGCTGCGAACCACGTTGTTCCTCTGGTTGGCAGGCTTGACAGTGACGATAAGGTTGTGGCTGTTGGCGATCATCATGTCCGTGACCTGGTCCAGTGTCTTCCCTGCCACCTCGATCCCGTTCACCTCCAGGACCTCGTCATTCACTGCCAGTAGCCCAGTGCTCTCTGCGAGGCCCCCAGGGACCATGCGGGAAATGAAGATGCCTGGAACCTTCTCAAGCCCGTGGGGGGTGACCCGCACGCTGGTGCCGTCTCGGATGTAGAAACCCAGAGGCTTCTCGCAGCCATGCCTGTAGAGCCTCACTCGGCGGTGCGTCTCGGGGAGGATGTCCACGTCGATGATGGAGGACACAGGGCGGAAGTCGTGGGGCAGGCCAATGTCGAGGTGGGCACGCCGGCGCAGGCCCTCGTCCCTCAGCGTCACCAGCACCTTCTTCTTCCTGGATAGGGTGCCAGCCCCGAAGCTGTAGTGGTCTGCCTCTTCTGAAACAGCCCAGAGAGGGGACAGTGAGAAGCACGTCACACCAGTAGTTGGCAGAGCGCAGGAGTAGAGCCTCAAGCCACAGCGCCCAGGGCAGGGCCCGCTGGGCAGACCAGCCTTTCCCTGCTACCTTTAAACTCCCTGCTGGGTGCCCGAGCCCTGGCAGAACTGCCGTGAGGGCCCTGGAGCACAGACACATGGGTATGACTTAGTGTCACTTCACCACGCCTGCCACATTCAAGCTGAGGCCCCAGGCACACCTGAGTCAAGTGCAGGTGCAGGTGAGATCCCCCCACCTGACCCACAGGTGACCAAACCCAGCAATGAGCGGTGGGGGTGCTGAGGGCAGATGAGAACCTGCGCGGGGCCAGGGCCTGGGATGTGTGCTTCCAGGGGCAGAGGCTGGACTCTGTGTCTCACACAGCACCTGCCTCGGGGGTCCCAGGACAGTCCCACACCTTGGCCTCCCTCCCTGCACCTCAGCACCACGAGCAGCTCAGCCTAGTGGAAGACGCCTTCAGGACTCGGTTCTGCCTGTTCATGGTGCACGTGGCCAGATATGGGACTGTGGCTGCCCCAGTGTAAGGCTAGGTGAAGTAAGACAGGTCAGTGGACCGACCGACAGGCAGAGAGGGTGCCGAGGGCTCAGTCTAAAGGTTCTGAAAGTTGAAAGAAGACAAAGGGGTAGCCAGGTGGTGGCTGAGACCCTAGAGGAACATCTCCTGGTGTCAGAGAGAACTTCCTCCACACTTTCAGTTTTGACACAAGGCTCTGCAAGAGCGTGCTTCTGGGCCCAGATGGGGCTCCTCCCAGGGAACCCCTGACACACGGGTCGCTCTCTGTGCTGGTCCCCTGGAGTCTGTACCTTGTGGTGGCCTGCTCTACGTGGCTGGGGGGCTGTTCTATCCTTGCTGGTGAAAGCCTGGCCAGGACCTGTGCCCCTCACGCCCCTCCCTTCAGAAGCTGACTGTTCCTCAGACCTGACTCCCATCTGGCCAGACACGGAGGGGCAGCTGGCTCACGGCAGCCCTGCATCGTGGGTCAGGCAACACAAAAGGAAGACGAGGAGAACAAGATGCAGCGGTGGGGCCGGCAAGAGCATTCTCCGAACGCCACGCCACCAGAACTAGCGCCTTCTTGCCAGAGGCAAGAAATCGAAGCCTGCAGCAGCCGAACCCCATCCTCAGCTGCTCCCCACCTGCTAGAGGTTCCCGAAGGCTAGTGCACAAAGAAGCACTCAGTTGCGTAACCCAGGGCTGAGAAGAGGCTCTCAGACCACTGGCAGCAGCTGGCCATGATAAGATTGGTGGCCTTGGGTGGCCAGGCGGTGAAGTCGCCTGGGGCTACCCTGCCAAGGCTGTGCCTGGGGAGTGGTGCCCACCTTCAGCCAGTGTGTGGAGGTGCAAGGACACAGAGGGGGCAGGTTCCCAGCAGCCCCTGTGGCTGGGTCTTGTTCCCTTAGTCAGGCCCTTCTGCGCGGGACACACCAGGAGCCTGTCGCCACCTCCGCAAGAGCTGAGCAACGCGGGCATCTCAAACCACCTCAGTGCTGCTTCCAGGACTGTGGACGTCCAGATGCCAGGGACCCATGACCCCCGGCACTTGGAAAGGGGAGCACTGTGCAGAGCAGCCAGGGCTGAGCAGAGGCTGCGGGCTTGCAAGTTCTACCAAAAACCAAAGCCAGGCCTCAAGGCTCCGCAGGATCCGATTTTGCTCTAATGAATGGGATTTATTCTCACATTGTGTTCTCCATCTCTTACTACGGGCCCAGTCAAATAATGGGTACATTTTGTTGGTGTCTTAAAAAGTTCTTGTTTGCCTGGAGGTAGGGTTCTGCCTCTCCTCTGAGGCAGGTCGGAGAGAGCAGTGTCTGCAGGAGAGTAGCTCCTTGGCCTGGAGGTGCATCCGGGCTTCTGGCTTCTCAGTAGTCTCTCACCCTCCTCCAGCACAGAATCAGTCACCCTGAACAAGCCAATGTTGAGCTGCGTGGAGGAGCCTTGGCCCCTCAGGCCATGCTTCTTGGTCACTGAGCATGTGTCAACTAAGCCTCAGTCTTTGCCTGTCCCTGTGATCGCTGTGGTCTGCCTTGGCATCAGTCTCTGAATCAGCAGGGCAAGTGGGAAGTTCGGACTGCAGAACCCCTCACGGAGCTAAGCAGTGATGTGCCTGCTGTGGCACGCAGTGGTGCTGTTCCCCGGGCACGTGGTTCTGTCCTGGAGAAGACAGAGTTGCTGAACTGGGTTGCCCATACTGGGAGGCAAGTATCTGTAGGACAAATTCCCAGGCTATTTTTTGCTGGGTCAAAGGACTTATGCAGTTTAGTTTTGGTAGATGGTCCAGGTATCCTTTAGGTATGTACCCACCTATGTGCCCTGGAAATGGACAAGTGCTGGACCCTGGCCCATGGTGGCAAGGCTCACCCAGAGACCATGTGGTGGGCGTGGCACTCCTCAGGCCCCCTTGGGGGTGGGTGAGGCTGGAGGAAGGGGTCAGACTCAGGGTCCCTCCTCTACACCACAGTCACCTCCTTCGTGCTCTAAGACCTCATGAACCTGGGCCCCTAACCTTTGGCTTTTATTGCTGGCTAACACCCACTGCTGACTCCTCTGGCCTTGATCCTATGTTTCCAGCTCCAGTGACTTATTTAACTGCCACAGAGGAGTTTTAGAGAAAAGCCAGCCATTTTCTTTAGGGCCCAGGTGTCAACCTGGGGGACAACTTACTTTGCAGTGCAAGACATATCAGTCAAAACAAAGAAAGTGAACAATTACAAGTGGGCCCTGCTGGACCCAAGGACCTCGCCCCACTGCAGTCTTCTACATCATGTGGATGTGTGGGCACTCTGGCCCACAGGTGCTAGGAACAGGCACCTGGGGGCAGTCAACTTGCAGGCCGTGTGCTGCAGATGCATTTTGGTTGTGGGTGGGGCATCCAGGGGCTCAAAGTCCTAGAGGGGAGGTGGGTGCTATGTGCAGCCTGCACCAAGCACAAGGTTAGGTAGGCTAGGTGTCAGGACCCTTCCCTGACTCTGAAGAACTCAAGGGTCCTGGGAGAAGACTCTGTGGGAGCTTGGGCAGAAACCCTGAGACCCCCAGGCCTGCCCCACCCCCCTTCTCCTGCCCTGGCAGATGCCTCTCTTGGAGAGGGTGGTTTGACTTGGATGCCCTGACTACACTGCTCCTTTGGGAGACATGGAGGGAGAAGGATGAGTCCAGCAGAAGTGTATTCAGTGGATTTTCAAGGAATAGGCCATGTGTTCTCAAAGCGTGGTGATTCTCACTGAGCACAGACTAGCCAGGCAGGCTCTGAGCTGGGGCCTAAGGTGTGAATCTGAACCCTGGTCCAGGCTGTGCATTCTGAGCCCTGGCCTGGGAGCACATTCTGAATCCCAGAAAAGAATACAAGTCTGAGCCCTGGCTTGTGAGTTCTGAGCCCTAGTAAGGGATGTGGGTCTGAGCCCTGGCCTGGGCCATGGGTTCTGAGCCCGGCTGGGTGTTGTGCCGATACTCTCAGAGGGGCTATGCTCTGGGTTCATGGACTCATCCTGAGTAACAAGGGAGTACTGAACCAAGGAGTACGTCTACCACTGGCAGACAGCTGTGTCAGTGGAAGAGGAGTCTCTAGACAGGAGGTAGAAGCATGGGCTGCGTGGTGAGGGAATGTGCAGATGCCCCACAAGGAGAAAGGGGTATGTGTGACTCTGGTTCTTTCCAAGCTCCTGAAGAGTTGGCCTGGCCCTGGTTTTGCCTGAAACCCTTTCCCAGCACCCAGGGATGGGCATGTGTGGCTCCAACTGTCCAGTGAGCCCAGCCTGCAGCTGCCTGCCAGGGCCTCCAGTGGGGTTTCAGAAGGCACCCTGTTCCCCTCACATCACCCACAACATGTGAGCTTCATTAATCAAAATTCCCAAACTCTCTGAATGTGCACTTAAGCACTGAGCACATCCCAGGCCTTTTTTTTTTTTTGATATATATTTTTTTAGTTGTAGTTGGACACGATACTTTTTTAAAAATTTTGCAATATTAATTTTATTTGTATATGAAAAACCATTTGGTTAAAAATACAAATAGTATAAACTAATTTTTCAAACTTAACCAAAATGTTATGAAATTTACCTCAGTGAAGCTCTGCCTTAGTAAGTTAAAAAAAACTGTGAGGTCTAATATTCATCGTGTAAAACAAGCAGCAATCCATTAGAAAAGGGGTGCAGAGGAGGCAGATTCCTAGAGGTCCCACCACTCTACTGATAGCCATATTCCTAAAATCATCCTTCAGACAAGTTGGTTAGGTACTTTAAACCCTTTTAAAATCACTATTGAAAACAAAATAAGTGACTAAAGGGTTTCTAATATTGGCACATGAATTTCATGGATTTTAATCCAAAGGTCTATTGGAGAAAAAAGAGGTGCATAAGTATTTTTGTTAGGTGTGTGTTTCAAAGGTGTTGAAACAAAATCAGAATAAAATGTTTCAAAAATTATAGCAACAAAATTTGATTGAATCTTTCCTTTTTTTCATAGACATTATTACAGTGGTGAAGTCAAGCAAATACAGGAAAAGTTGCACTTCATACCTAGAAGTGGCCATGTAGTTAACTGTTGGCTGGCCCAAGACAAAAATGTTACAGAATTGATGTTGCCTTCTCCCACTCATCCACAGGGCTTGCTGTTCACATATCCATTAGTTTTATTCTCTGTTTCATATTTAAGTTGTTATTTCGAGGTGCAGTTCCCAGAGAGGGGTCCTGTCATTCTTTGAATCCTGGATGACTTTAGATTGAAAAGCCAAAATACTGGCTGCTTTTTCCTTGGCCCTTTCACTTTTTTGCATTGTTCCCCATGTTTTTGAGTTTAAACGCCAGGCAAGACAGTTTCACAGAACGCCTCTCTGGTTCAGTCTGAGGCAAACTCACACCATCACCAAATTTCTTCAGCAGTCTGCTCTCAATAACCTCCCCAGTCATCTTGTATTCTCACCTTGGAAGAGGGAGTCGCTTGAAGGCCAAGCCTGATCAAGAAAGCTAGAGCAAGGGCTGCTCTCAGGTCCCATCT
The DNA here is from genome assembly GCF_902686455.1 of Sciurus vulgaris. Lineage (NCBI taxonomy): Eukaryota > Metazoa > Chordata > Mammalia > Rodentia > Sciuridae > Sciurus > Sciurus vulgaris. The sequence goes on from NC_136474.1 coordinate 100,377,644, forward strand.
AGGGTGCCAAATTTATTGCCAAAAGTTTAGTCCTTATTCCACACGCCAATCTAATAGTGGGGACACAGTTTTGAGCAAAATAAAAAGATGATTTATTGCTTTGCTAGCAAGGGAGAAATAGGGGGCTCCCGTCCTAAAGTCTGTGATTCTCCCTATCACGATGCTTTTATTTTTTATTTTTATGCAGTGCTGAGGATTGAACCCAGGGCCTCATTCATGCTAGGTGGGTGCTCTACCACTGAGACACAACCCTAGCCCTCCCAGTCCTTATTTATATTGTATTTTGAAACAGGGTCTTGCTGAGTTACTTAGGGCCTTGCTCATTTGCTGAGACTGGATTTGAACCACAATCCTCCTGCCTCAGCCTTCCAAGCCACTGGGATTATAGGCATGTGCCATGGTGCCCAGCAAGACACCAGGACTCCAGGCTCACACAACTTTGTGCTGTGTGGGAGCTGCATTGTAGTCATCTTGCCAGGCCCGCTGAGGGGGTGTGGACTGTCCTGGGGCACATGGTGCAGCTTGTGGGGGTAGCCATCTTCTCCTCCTTGGCTCTTCCTGGAGGTGGTTTTTAAAGAACAGAATGATTCTTTGATTGGGAAATGGCACCTGCTTTTGCCATCTTGCTGAGGTCTGTGTGTCTACACGGCACATTTGGGCTTCTCTTGTCCATGCTGAAGGTTAGAAGTATGGGCCCAGTACTGTCCTGCTTGGAAATACTCTAGTTCATCCCTTGCTGCTGGACATGTGTTCAAACTCCATCTGATCTCACAGTGGTGATGCTGTGGGCCCCTGGGGACATCTCTGGCCATTTCCTTGAGGTGAATGCCCAGGTCTGATGGGACCCCTTCATCAGGACTCAGTGTATATGGTCCATCTCAGCAGTTTGGAAGTGTGCTGGGCCCTACTCATCCTCAACCACAAAAACAAATGTGGGTTAGAAGACCCATGGGCACTGGCTATGACTTCCAGTTTTGGGAGCTGTATTGTGTATGCCTCAGGGACAGCCACTCCAGTCCCTCAGCAGTGCAGGACCTTTGTTCTGCACAAGCAATGTCCAAGCCAGGCTTTGGGCGGGGGGACATGTGAATCCTGGGGTCATGGCAGCAGGTGGCCCTGTCAGGGTGGTTTCTGGTCAGGATGTGAGCTGGCAGGTGGGCACCTCCCTGCCAGCCTCACTTGCTGCTGGGCCTGCCTGCCAGCCCTGCCAATGGCCTTCACCACGGCCACCACAGTGAGGAGCAGCGGGGGAAGAGGGCCAGCTCTGCTATTCACCTCCCACTTTTTTTTTTTTTTTTTTTTTTTTTTTTTTGAGGGAGAATAGGTTTATTAGCATCACAGTTTCCCTTTTGCCATCCAAACATCCAGATCCAAGTTTCTTGGGTCAGTTGGCAGGTTCAACCTGGAGGCCACTAGAGTTGCCGTCCTCCAAGTACGTGAATGTGAAGGTGATATACAGACTGTGCTCCCAGCTTTCCATCATTGATCACAAGTCGATATCCATCTCCCAGGCCTTCAGCCTTTGCTGTCTTCTTGGCTACAAGGAGAAGGTGTCCTAGAAGCTGTTGGTCTTCTTCTTCAGCCTGGCTAATACGAGGAATGGGCTTCTTAGGAATGACCAGAAAATGCACAGGAGCCTGAGGGGCCACATCACGGAACACCAGACACTGCTGGTCCTCATATAGAATGTCAGCGGGAAGGCTTCTGTCCAGGATCCGGGAGAAGATGGTGGGAGCTGCTCCTCCAGGAGCTGCCTGCTGGGCCTTGGCCACTTCACTCCCGTCTGTCACACCTGCAGCTCCCCGGACCTGCGCCCCCCGGAGTCCAGAGACCGCCAAGGCTCTCCTCGCCGCGCGCACGCCGGCGGCTAGTACCACAGCCGCAGCCATTCTCCCGGAGCTGCGGGAACAACTCAGTCCTGCACCCAACTCACCTCCCACTTTCATTCTGTGAGCGCTCGACAGGGGCGCACCAGATGGATGCAGAAAAGGAGCCATGGAGATACTGTCTTGGTCCCCTTGGGAGCAAGAGGCTAGAGAAGGGCTCAGAACCTGAGGCAAGGTCCCAACTCTGGACCTTTCTGACTCCTCTGGCTTACCTGTCCTATGGCTGCTGATCCAGTTTTTCTCCACCTAGAGAACACATCTCCTTCCTGGGATCAGGTCCCAACTTCAATGCCATGAAGACAAGTGGGCAATGGGACCTTGGTCTCTGGCACGGCGCACCCCACTGTGCAGCCCCTGCTTGGGAGCAGAGGGTGCTGCTTTAGTACAAGCAAGGTTTTAAAAGAGGAGAGGAAGGCGGGAGGAGGAGGCAGGAAGAGAACATGCTTCTCGTCCTCTCGGGGACATCAGGTGACACGCTGCACATGAGCGCAGCTGTGGGGTGCAGGCCTACGCGCACCTGCTCCAGCCCCAGCAAGCCCCCGCTGTGGACCAGCCCTCCTGCCACAGCTAAGGGCAGGCACAGGATGCATGCCGGAGAACCATGCCACGGAGTAAAATGAGCTGGCACAAGATCCTGCTCTAAAGACAACAAAGCATCAACATCTTTCAGCCACGGATGCTGAAAAACAAGATGTGCGCACATGAAGAAGACCCAGGATTCCTGCAGCATCAGTGTCCTGACACGGAGGGTCTCATCTCCTCTCTGCCCTCACTCCAACCCACGCATGCCTGGCGTGTGGGCAGGGCAAGGTGCCCTGCTGGGGCCCTGCTGGCAGTGCTGCTGAGCACCAGGCTGCTGTCTCTGTGATGCTAGGGATGCATTCAGCATGCTGGGCAAAGGCTCACTAATGAGAGCGCCATGCCCCGCCCCCGCCCTGTGTTCCCCAATTACACTCTCCTCACTGGAGATCCCAGGAGGCCGAGAGCCCCGCTTGTAATAGACTTCCTGCCAAGAGAAGAGAACTCCCCACACACCAAGTCCTAGTTTTCACTCGAGCAGTCGTTCTGTGACTTTTCAGCAACAGGAAAACAACCCAGCAGTGAACAGGTCTCAGCTCCCCTTGGGTCCTGTGTCTGGGCACAGTGGTCCAGTACTCGCACTTGATAATGGAGACCTGTAGGTAGGCAGGAGCAGGTTCTGACCTGACGTGGTGAAGAAGCAGGAGAGGGGCTGACAGGACAGCACAAGTCTTCCCAGGAAGCACTGGCCCTGCCTCTTCATTATTTTCCTTATTAAAAATACCTACCCAAGTCCTGACCTGGTACAGCTCAGCAGCAGAGCGCTTGCCTAGCAAGTGTTACCTGGGCTGCATCCCTAGCACCACACAACCAAAACAAACAAAAAACAGCCCAAACCACCTGCTTTCACTAGAAAATGCTGCCCCTGCAGTCCCAGGCAACCCTGGCCTTCTGGTGTCTCCTCCAGCAATCGAGCTACCTCTGCAAAGTAGCCCTCAGCATGGGCCTCCCCACAAGCTCCCAGGAAAGCTCACTCAGCAAGGAATGGCAGCTGGTGTCTGTCCACCTGTCTCCAGGCTGCGCAGGAGGCCATACCACCCTGCTGCCCCATCACTAGCCACATTGGCTCTTTGTGCACATTTGATTTGAATTTCTTTTAGATAAAATTTACATAACATAAAATTCACCATTTTATCTATTAAAAATTTTTTTAGTTGTAGATGGACACAATACATTTATTTTTTAAATTTTTATGTGGTGCTGAGGATCGAGCCCAGTGCCTCACACATGCTAGGCAAGTGCTGTACCACTGAGCCACAACCACAGCTCATTTTATGTTTTTAAGGCCCACAGTTCAATGGTTTGGGGATGCTGTGGAGCCTTTATCTAACTACTAGACATTTTTAATCACACCCAAAAGGGATCCTTGCCTCCCATTGCCCTCCTCTCCACTGCTGGCTTCTCATTGTCTGCTATCTCTGGAGTCCCGTTCTGGATACTGCATTAATGGAATCACAGAGCACAGGGTCTTCTTCTGGCTTTTCTAAGTCCCATGAGCTTCCGCAACCCAAGGTTTCCATGAACTTACTCCACATTCAAATCCTTCCTCTCTTCATTTTTCCTGGCACCAGGGACTGAACCCAGGGTTCTCTACCCCTGAGCTATATCCCTAGTCCTTTTTATTTTTTATTTTGAGACAGAGCCTCACTAAGTTGGTGAGGCTAGTCTCAAATTTGCAATTCTCCTGCCTTAGCCTCCAAGTTTCTGGATGGTAGGCGTGGCCACCGTGCTTCATTTCCTTTTATGGGTGAATACTCAATTGTGAATAACACCCTCACTTGTTCATTCTCTCAGTCACTGAAGCTCCTTTGGGCTCTCTCTGCCTTTTCCCATATGAATAATGCTGCTGCAGATGTACGTGTGCTGAAGCTTGATGGTCACGTAGCAGCTCCAAGTTTGACTCTGTGTTGGTGCTGGAGACTGAGCCCAGGGCCATGCACACACGCTAAGCACATGCTCTTACCACTGACCATGCCCCAGTCCCAATTCAGCCTTTTGGGGACAGCCATGCTGTTTCCCATAGTGGCTGTAGCACTTCACATCCCTCCAGCAGTACAAGGGGCCTTGAGTTCCTGTCCATGTTTTCAACCTGATTTTGATTGGTTTGACTATAGCAGTCCTTGGTTTGACTTGTTTCCCTCATGACCAGTGGTGTCCAACAGCTTTCCATGTGCTTGTTAGCCATTTGTTACTTTCTCTGGACAAATGTCTGTTCAGGTCCTTTGCCCATCTCCAATTGGATTTTCTGTCTTTTTATTGCTGATATGGGAATCCTCACATGCTCTGGACCCAGGTCCCTGAGAAGGTATGTACTTTGCAAATGTTTTCTTCCAGTCTGTGAGATGTGTTTTTACTTTCTTGATCATGTCCTTTGACACACAGCAGTTTTAAAATTTGATAAGTTTTGATTTTGATACTATTTTTTCTTTTGTTTCTTGAGCTTTTGGTGTTATATTTAAGAAATCACTGCCTAATCCTAAGTCGTATCCCTGTGTATTTCTAAGCAACAATGGCAACTGTTGCCTGGCTTATAAAAACAGAAACCAAGTTCTTCTGTGCACCTGTCCACCTTCAGGGAGTGGTCCCACCTCAATGCCAGGCAGCAACAGAAGTCACCTAGAACCTGCATGATGCAAAACAGACCACCCACCACCAGTGCAGGAAGTCCCACTCTGAGAGATCAGCCCAGCTCCCAGTCTCCCCAGCTTCCTGTGAGTGTGATACATACTAGGAACTGTGGTGCTCTGGCATGAAAATGTCCATCATGCTGGATAAGAAATGATGGAGGGCCACTGAGGGCTGGGTTGTGGCCTCCTGGGAAAGGTCAGTTACAGAAAGGGTGGCCAGACCCCAGGGATCACACCTGGATGGGCAAGAAGGCAGGAATGGATGCCGCTTTTCTGTTAAATGAGTTTCTTCACATAGGCTCTTTTTTGAGTGGGGTGTCCCAACGTGGACACCCCTCCGTCTGCTAACAGAAGGTCATGTGGAGATGGGCACAGCTCCCTTGTTGGGTTTTGCTTTCAAAATCCCTAGCTACTGCTGTGTGGAAGCCCCTGTGCTCAGTCCTGGGGTGGTATCCAAACTGACAGAGGAGACTCAGTCCCCTGGTCAGGAGCAGGTACTGATGCCATGTGTTAGCTTTAAGACCTCAGTGGTACAGCACTTGCTTAGCATTCACAAGGCTCTGGGTTCGATCCCCAGAACTGTAAAAACAAAACAACCACCATACACCACCAACAACAGCTAAAGACCTCAGGGTACAGGAAAAAAATCCCTGGCTGGGCCAAGTCCAGAGCCACTGCCCACTGTGTGAGGCCTGTCGGCCCTGGGGAACTGGTTGCCATTTCTGAGTCTGGCCGTGACACCTGTCACTTGGGGCCACGTTGCCCTGTGAGACTCCTGGAAAACCCTAGGTCTGTGCCTGGCACTCTTACCTCTCATTCTCTGGCAAGTTTATGGCCAGTCCCGTTCTCTCCAAGCCCTGTACCCCACAAACCATGGACAAATGGTTATCATGGGCAAAAGGAACTGGTGTATGACTGGATGCCAGGGACTTCTGCTAGCAGAAGTCCCACGTTGGGACACCCCATTTAGAAAACAGTCACAGTTTGAAGGAACTCATTTAACAAAACCTATCTACTTCTGCCTTCTTGCCCATCAGAAGACCTCTTAGGCCCGTGGGAGCTGCCCACCTACCTCCTCCTCGGTCTTCACAACCCTGCAGCCATCACCTTCCCTGACAGGGGAACTGAGGGGCTGCAAGATGATGGCAGGGACTAGGTCCTGCCTCCTGCACTGAGGGACGCAGCCCTAGGGGCCCACCCTCTCCCAAGGCATACCATGCTTTACAAAACACGCACATGAATTCTGCAGCATGTCTCTTCAAGGACCTTGGGTGCTCGACACAGGCCAGGCTCCCGACCCAGCACTGGGAGAGGATGGATGGCAAGCAGACTGGATCAAACAGAGCAGAGGTACGCCATACCCTGCCAGCTCCCTATAGTCTAGCGCAGTGTCCCCGATGACTTGGTTGTACAGAGAGCTCTCAGCACAGAGTCCCGAAGGAAGCAGCACCCAGCAATTGTGCTGTGGTAAGTGTGAGCCACCACTGGCATCAGGCAGCATGGCCACCACCTTAGGCTCAGGCACAGCCATGTGGCCCAGGCACCAAAGGTGGTGTCCAGGCTGGTCCAGGCTCTCTTGCCAAGGATCTTCAACCTCCTTGCCATGTCCTTGTGGGACAGCGTGCGATAGGGTGAGCTTGTTCTCCTGTGGCATGGGCTTCTCGCAATGGCCTTCATTGCCTCCTGAACTCCTGCGGAACCAGGGCTTCAACACAAGAACCTGGGACCCACGCTGGCTGCAGTGCCCTGTGCACTGTCTCCCCTGCCCAGCTTCCTGCTTCCTGGGGCACAGCTGTTCTCCACTGTTCACAGCACTTCTATGCAGCTCTGTCCCTGTGGGTGGGCACCTGGCCACTACCAGACACCCACCCTTCCAGCTGTGCAGGCTCCAGCCGTGCAGGCTCCCACCAGGTCTCTGGGAAGTCTCTTCCTAGAAGCAGGGTTGGTGTTTGGGAAGCAGCATGAGACTCAGGCAGCTTCTCTGAGATCTCACAGGCAGCCCCCCATGCCTAAGAACCCCACATGTGCACCAGCCACAGCCACACTGGACAAATGCCCTGCCAGGCACTGAATGATCTTAGGCTGGTGGTCCTGGAGGAGGTGGCCTTTGCAGGAGGGCAGGTTGGCTGGCTGAGGGCCTGTGGGGGCAGCAACACACAGTGGGCATGTGCGGAGCCATGACAGCTACAGCTGAGAGAAGGCTGGGCAGGGCAGACAGGCAAGGGTTCTGGAGATACATGGACACCCACCAAACCCAGACACAGTGCTAGGGAGGCATGCTGATGAGGCAAGAGCACAACCCAAGGGACAGGAAGGAGCAGTCTGGCAAATAACCTGGTCACTTTCCAAGTATGTGCACATGCTTTCTACTCTGGGGAGATGTGTAGTCTCCCTGCCCAGCCTTTTGGCCATCTTTGCTCTGGGAGCACCTTGGGAAGGCAATTCCAGCCCTGGCCTCCTCACGATGGCCTCACAGAGCCAGCACTGGTGCTGTGGTCTGTGTGGGGCTGGGAGCAGACCCTCAGGGAGTTAGAAGGTATGTCCTTCGGCATAGCGCCAGAAGGTCAGAGAGCATCTCACCCATGGAGCAGGGCAGCAGCACAGAGTCAGTTGGTGTCAACAGGGGCAGGTGTGGGGGTGGATACCCAGAGGGGCCATGCTGAAGGGATATGGACATAGCAAGTGGTGAGGGCAGCTCAGGCCTCTGAGTGTCTTTTCCAAGAGCTGAAGGAGGACGACAGGCAGGCCCCTTCTCAGATTGTGCCAACTCCAAACAGCTCAGAGGGCTCAGGCTGTGGCTCTTCTTGCTGGGAGGGAAAAGCAGGTGGAGCCCAGCTGCAGGGAGAGAGCAAACTATGGAGGGCAAGTCCCTGTTTCATACATTTTTGCAGTGGTATGGAGAGAAGGAGGGGAGCTGGTCAGGAAGTACCAAGGGGAACTTGCTGCTCCCTCTCAAGCCTCCCCTGGGTACTGCCAGGAAGGGGGCATGGTGCCTGGTCAGCTCAAGTGGTATGGCCCACTGCACCTCCAAAGGAAGGCCCCAAAAGTGACTGTGATCATCTCTCTCTTTTTAAATTTTAAGTAGAGGGGAATGTTTTCACTTGGTAATCCCAGGAGCTGAAGTCACTCAGGTGAGTCACACTGAGGCCAGCCTCAGTGCTTAGGGCTCACTCTGGGCAATGGAAGCACACACCCATGTCAGTAGGTCACTGTCCTGAGCCAGCAGAAGGGCTGAAGAGGTTCCCAAGACCTACCACTGCCCCTTCCTATGAACCACACATGGAGGTCTGGCTTGAGACCCCCTCTGCCTCTGGGTAGACCTGCAAGAGTACAGGGCTCAAGCTGCCTGCTGTTCAACTCCTCATGGGATAGGACAGTGCAGCGACCAGGTGGTCCACCAGTTGTTCACATTCTGATTGGGAATGAAATGGTCCAAGAACACCTGGAGGTGTGCGAAGGCTCAGGTGGTATGCTGTCTGGCCCCAAAATGGAGTTGCCTTCTGGCAGTAGGTACGCACTTGGCTCCTGAGAGCTGCTGCAGCTGGGCCTGTCTCTGTCCAGGGATGCCAGGCCTGACACGAGCACCTCAAGGTGCCTCTGGCAGCAATGACATTCAGTGTCTGCAGAGAGCAGCACGGCTCCACAGAAAGGGCGGGGGGCCTGGCTGTGACAGAGGCCAGCCTACTGGCCTGGCCTGGTTGAGCTGGCTGCCTACTGAGAACTGCTGCTGTGACATGCATGTGCACAGCCCTGCTTACCTGAGGTCCTGCTTGGGGAGTTCCTGCTGGCAGAGCAGGGCTGGTATGGGTGGCAACAGCTGCTGGCAGGCAGGGACATGCAGTGGGAGGAGCAAGCACTGCCACACAGCACCCAAGTGGGGAACCTGGTCCACACTCGCACTCCAGGCACTGCGGGGGTCCCCCAGGCCAATCCCACCAGGCTCTGGGGTTCTTGTTCTCTGCCAGTGGCCCTGACTATTTCTGAGAGGGCAATTTCATTTTCAAATGTTCCCATGTCTGCCCAGATTCGAGTAATGGGCTGCCTGAAGCCACAGAGACTCTCATCTCTGTAGGAAGTGGGTGACCCAGCACCTCTAGTGACCTTGGCACTCCTACTCCTGAGACCCAGCCTGGCCTTTCCTAGACTGTGTGCCATTACATCATCCTCACACCAGCTGAGGGGCAGGCCAGATCCTGCAGGCCCAGGCCCATCTTCCCAACCCTAAGCCCAACACTAACCATGACACTGGCAGCCACTCACCACTCACCTGGGCTCCAGTCCCAGGGGACATGTAGTTCCTGTCACAAGTGGCTGGGCAGACACAGCTGGCATCTACCTGGTGGTGGCGAGGGGTGCTGATCAATAGTCTACATTGCATGCAACACCCCAGAATTACCCAACTAAGTGTCAGCAGTGCCAAAGGAGCAGCCCTGCCTCATGCATACACTGAGCAAAGGAGTGCTCTTTATGATCCCAAATCCAACTGAGAAGGTAGCTGAGAACCAGCCCTGGCAGGAAGGAGGCAAAGTTGCAAGGCTTAATGCTCATCTGGGTTCTATGCCCAAGGGAGATGCTGCAGATCATGGGGAAGTAAGAGCTTCCACAGGTGCAGAGCAAGCATGCCTGCGCCTGCTGACAGCTGGGAATCGACCTACACATTGCAACCACCCAGCTGAATCGACTTCCACGTAGTTCAAATAGGTCTCACTTTAAGGTAGTGCTTTTGGCCAGAGTATTTTGAAAACAAACACAAAACTGAACAAAAATAGCTTTCACAGGGCAAATAAAGGTGCTAATCCAACACTTCTTCAGTCACCTGCAAGTAACTGTGGCAGAGAGAGCAGCCTCAGCTCTTCACGGAGTTATTCATAGGGCATATCAAAGTTTAGATTTATTCTTTAAAAAACCATGTCTTATGCATGGGACAAGTGTTTCTGGAGACCTTCTAGACCAACGCTAGGTTTTATTTTTCAGTTCTGGGTGCCGGGCTGGACATGAGGCTATAGCTACCAGCCCCAAGACTCCTGAAGGCTCCTTGCCCTCCAGGCTCCAACTCCTGCTCTGTGGAGGGAGGTGTTTCTGCCTATTCACTTGCAAGTGGGCCCTGAGACATGCACCTCAGGAAACAGGAAGGCTCCTGCAGAGAAAACTTTCTGTCTGAATTAGGCTTCTGCAGGGAAATCAAGGAAGAGGAGAGACAGAGGAAAGGAGCAGATGTCAGAACAAGAAGCCAGGCTCATGCGCAGAAAGAGCACTGCCAGGCACAGGCAGCAGGAGCAAAGCGCCTCTCTACTGCACACAACTCTGCTTCCTGGACGCAGGACAGGTGCACCCTGGCCCCGGTGCACCCGGGCTGGTTCCCTCTGAGGCGGAGGCCCTCGACGCCTGCGTACCTTCCTTGGCTTCTCAGAAGTGCCACACGAGAACCAACCGTGAAGACTCCTACACAATTTTCAATCAGCAAAGAAGGGAGAGCACTTAATAGATTTGACCCTTTAAATGAAACCTCAACTCCTCCCCCAGGGATTTAGGGTAGACATGAAGCCATGCGTGTGGATGCCGTGGGTTGACATGCTGATGTCCCGTGTGCGGTTTGTGTGTGTGTGTGTGTGTGTGTGTGTGTGTGTGTGTGTGTTTGTGTCCCCGCAAAGCACTTTGGCTCCTGCAAGAGGCCTTTCCTTATACCATGTTAGTACTGAGCAGCCACTTTTCCTGGTCCCTTTTGCCTTCCAAGCAAATGACGCTAATAACCTGCCCCAGGTGATCCCCTCCTGGCAGGAGGTGGCCCCAGCAGCAGCAAGGCAGGCGGTGTTGGCCCTGGCTCCTCCATTCAGGGCAGGAAACAAGAAGCGACACAGGGTTTCCAGGGGTGAAGCGAGACTTGGAGCTGTCCCAGGCAGCTTCTTGCCTAACTTCTGCAGAAGCCACCAAGCTGAGGGTACACAGTCACACGGAGGCCTGCACAGAGCCCCCACAGCATGTTATTCACACAGGGCAAAAACGTGCGCACAGCACATGTCCATCTGTACAGGAGCAGATGCAGGGAGCTGGTGCAGGCCACATGCCGCGTGACTGCTCTTACATGGGGGTTCAGCAGGGGAGCTTAGCCAGTGGCCAGTGATGGTGGGGAGACATCCCCGCTGTGGGGTCTCAGATGTTCTGTGTGGTGGTGGCTGCGTGACGGAACGCACTGACAACCAGGAGAGGTAGGTGCTGGGTCTGCTGGCTTTAGGATGCGGCCTTCCCAGCAAGGGCTGTCCCCAGTAGCTGCAGCCTCAGACCCCTGTGAGAGACGTCTTCCCTCTGCCGCAGCCCACATTCTTCCTCATATCAGATTGAAGCCAACATTAAGGAAATAGTCTGCCAGTTTCTGCCTCCACCATACCACCTGAGGGGTGCCAGCATGCCTGCTCTGTCCCAGGACACCCCCTAAACTCCAGCTTTAGCCCACTAAGTTCCAGGTTTGCAGTTCTGTGGATATTGCAACAAAATTGACACAGGTACATGAAAACAGGTTGACTATCTTAACGTGAGCTTATTGTTCTCATGTTCCAGCATTCACCCTATACTCATCTCAAAAGAATAGAACACTAAAGATAGTATTTCTTTCAAAAGTCATAGTAAGTGGTACATTTGTTTTTCAATTTAAGTGTTTAAACATGTCCAACATCTGGGATGTGGGGACTTAACTGGGAAGCCTTCTGCCTTCCCCAGGATGAGGACCTTGCAGGTGTGCAGCCAGAGTTGCCCTGGGAGCCATACCAACTGTGCTGTGTGCTGGCCTGAGCTCGGGATAGACTCTGCTCAAGAGCCTGGCTCAGCTGTCCTGGCTGGTCACATACACAATCAGATACTACAAGTCTTATACAAACTGACCCTTGCTGTACATTTTGGCCTCTATTTTTGTTATCAATGAGGGTTTTCCATCACTAGAGACTGTGGGACCTGGCTCTGCACAGCATCCCATGGCTCTGCAGAGGGAGGTGCGGTCGCCAGGGTGACCTGAAGCCCAGTCTGCCTTTGCCTTCAGCCCAGGGCAAGAGGAAGGTGGCAAAAGGAACCTGTTCATCATTTATTGTAGGTAAAAGCAGAACCTCTCAGACACTCTCAGTAATTTGACAATATCATTTCATTCATGGCAATTGCACCTTTGATATGCAACTGACAAGTAAAACATCTTCTTTTCATATGAGGCAGAAAAGCTACAGGAAACCAAAGGAGGAGCTGACAGAAATCCAGACTCTGCTACCAGGTCAAAAGCAATCAGTTCTTGGCTCCTGTCACTGGGCAGGAGGGACAATCTGCAGGCCTGAGAGAGCAGCATCTGCCCAACCCCACAGGTTTCATCTCTTGCCCGCAGCATCCACACGAGGCTCTCCCTACACGGGAGGTGCAGTCCCAGAGCCTCAAAGGTGCATGAACTGGTGGTCAGCATCCCTCCGAGATCCAGTCACATGAAAGCCTGCCGGTGGAGCAGTAGATAGAGGCGCAGGCTGCTGGTGAGAACACAGAAGCTGAGAAGATGAACTCAGTGTCATGTCAGTGTTTGGACATGTCCCCTGGGCCACTCGCAGGTACTCTGAGCTGGAGACAGAGCAGGCAGCTGTGGCAGGAGCGGGGCATGTGCTGAGGACTGGAGTCAGCACACACACACACAGCGGCCCTTGCCAGGCCACACCTGCCTGCAGCTCCAGCTGTGGCTCCAGCTCCTGCTGCTGTTCAAGGATGCCTGTTCTAATATGTCCTTTTGGCATATTAGAAAAGCACAGTCCAGGACACCCACATGCCAGGCACGCTTGAGCTCTGCTGGGCACCTCAGCAGGCACCAAACGCCAGAGCCTGACTGAGGAGGGTGTGTGGGTGACTGACGCGCAGGAGCAGCTTTCTCTCATAAGCTCGCTGAGTGGCCGACAAAGGTGATTGTAAAATCAGTTTTAATTAAAGTAAATTAACTTTCATGATCTTTGTTTTCTATTTATACTTGGAGCCTAAGTTGCCTCAATGTGGTATCACCCTGAAGTGAACTTATTCCAGGCACAGGACCAAGGACCTTGGGCACAGTGGGACAAGCTCACGCACACACTCAAACATGTGAGCACACATGCACCTACGGCCCTGCACGTCCACACTCCAGGTGTGCATGCACACTGATCTGCTGCTGCTATCTTTAACCACAGGCTCACGGCATTCTGGCTGCAGTTGCTGTGCCTCCCGCTGTTTTAAAAGTACATAAAATTTTACTCAGACCTTCAAATCTGCATCTTGACCACCATCTTCTCATTCTGGTGTTTAGAAGTGCCTTAAGAAATTGTGGAGGCATCATGCCGTTCCTCTGCTGGCCTGAGGCTGGGGTCTTCTTCCCAAGGATGTGGCTCTGCCTGCTCCAAGGTCTCTGACCTTCAAGGTGCATGTCCTGCTCCAACCTGGTGAGCCGACAGCAGCCCAGGACAACAAGCTTCTTACTGTGAAAATTGTACTGTGGGACGCTGGCTTTACTGGTTTTAAAATTTTGCTTCTGAATGGATGGAATTGGTCTCCCAGAAGGATGCTGTGTGATCTCCATGTACCGTGGACCTAATCTGCCATATGCTTCTGTGAGAAGGACATGCAGCATGCTAGAGGTGGCCTTGGTGGCTAGCTGATCAAACCTAGGAATAGTGGGAGGACTGACTGGTCCCTTCATTGGTGCTGAGCAGGAACCCCCAGACCCACCTTCTCCACGCCCTTCCTGTACACACACACCCTCTGACTTCTTCTGTATGCTGAGAATCTCTGATGCCCAGATCTGTTCTGAGAGGTTGCTGAGAGTTGACCCTCCCTGGCCAATGTTCAACTTATTTGGGAAACCTAGGCCCAGGGAGCCAGGATGACTTGTGCAAGGCCATGTGGCTGTGGAGCTACAGAGCAAGACTCATTCCCTGGGTGTGCAGTGCAAGGGCGAGGCTAACCCAGTGAGCAGGACTTGGTGGTTCTGAGGGCCAGAGGGTGGGAAAGCCCTCTCAAAAAGTCAGCTCAACTGAAAGTGCTCGCAGCAGGGGGATGCCCTGGGCAGCAGGTCATACTCTCTGCAGTTCCCATCCCTCCCGGCTCTGCTGCAGTCAGTGTTGCTTTGGCCTCCGCACATGGGGAGTGCAAGGTGCAGTCCCCTGTGTGGGGTGCCAGGGACTTGGGGTCACAGAGGAAACCCCAGGGGGTCCTTGGGAACACAGACTGTGCTTCCTCAACAAGCACATTTTATAATGCAGATACAAGGAGACTGGCACCTCCTCTTGCCACCCCTTCCTGCCAAAATCCCTGTTCTAGGCACCAAATGGCAAATGGCCATGAGTTCCACTGTCCATGCCCCCTCACCCTTCCTGGGTGTGAACCAGGAGAGGGCCCCTCAGCCTTTCTTGACTCCCATCTAAAAGGAAAAACCCAGAATTCCTGAGAGGGAGCATGGCAGAGGAGGGCAAGGCCTCGCCAGGCACTCTGGGCTGCAGGAGAGCCGGGGTGGCAAGTACCCCACAGCTCCTCACCTCTGGAGATGACCCCACCATGCCCCAGAACACAATGGCCTCAGGTTATGCTGGAGGAATAGCTGCTGGGCACCACCTGGCCTGGCCCAGCTGCCTGTCCCTCCCAGACTCTGGGCAGGACCCTTCCAGGGGCCGTCCACGTGTCCTCCCACCCCAGAGCTGGCTCTGTGGGTCCACTGTGATTCAGCCTGCATTTATGCACCACTGCAGTAGTTACCAGAGAGCACAACTGTAATTGAAATAACCAAAAATAACTGTTGGCAGAAAAGCCCATACTTAGGGCAGGCCTACTTCAGCAATTCTCATTGCTGTGCTAAGTCACCAGCCGAGACTTTAGGAGCCCTGCAAAAGACTGGGGGCATCAGTGAGGTTCTCAGCTGTGGGCTCCACATGGTAGGTCAGTCTAAGACAAACACAGGGCACCTTGTGCGTGGAGATCACTGGCAGATGCTTCTGTCACCCTTTGAGAGGCCAGTACAAAATGCCAGTGGCAGAATGTCCCTCTCCTGAGCCCACCAAGAGGGCTGCTTATTCAGCAGCATGGTGGAAGCCCAGGGTCTGGCAGTCACCCTCAGTTCCAGATTGAGTCCTCAGGGTGGACCTCCCTGCCTGGCTCACAGCCCTGAGAACCAGCTCCTAGCATGTCCCCAGAGGCTCCCTCAGTCCCGTCAGAGTGGGCTCTCCCAGGAACAGGGCTGGGTGAGGACCTCTCAGTACCACAGGAACACTAAGTCGAGACTCCCTGTAGTGCTGATGTACCTGCTGGAGGCCCTTGCTTTAACCGTAGTGCAAAGGCCTTCAGAGATTGGCAACACTGAGCACCTCAGATTCCAGAGTGTTTCTGTCATCTCAAGGGAGCCCCAAACCACTGGCATCCAAAGACTCCACAGCTACCACCGAGGCTGACTTTCCCTGGCTTATGGATTATTCTAGAGTCTATTTATGCAAATACTGCTGTGGACATGGGTCCATATTGTCCCTTGGTCACGAGGGTCTCCCGCAGCTGTCTGTCTTCCCTCCATTCCTCGCAGTTCTCTGGGCTCCACTGACCCACAGAAAAACCAGCCAAAGAACCTCTTACAGGGAACACCTGGGTCCACACAGCAGCTCATCCCACAGCCTCTGCATGAGCTTCTGGGGTGCTGACACGCAGACGCAGGTCTCCCGCTACGACGGCACTTCAGGGACTCAGACTCGGGCACTCGAGTAACTGGGTCGACAGGCACTTATACCACTCATGTCCTCCAAGTCCAGCCAAGTGGGGTGGCCACACCATGACGCACAACTCAGGAGGTTGAGGCAGGAAGATTCCAAGTTCATGAGCGACTTGGTGAGACACTGACTCAAAAAATAAAAAGGGCTAGGGGTGTAGCTCAGTGGAAGACCACATCTGGGTTCAATCCCAGTACCACAAATAGAGAAAAAAGAAAAGGAAAAACAGGTTTGCAAATGCTCATGAGCAATATGAACGCATCTGCCAGAGGTCAGGGCTCAGATGGCCTGGCCAACGAGACGACTTTCGGATTTCTTTAGCTCCACACTTCTGATTCCACACAGCAGCAGACTTGGTGTTTGTTAAGTACACGTCTAGGCATGGACAACTGACGAGGGTGGTAGAGTGTCTGCTGGGGAGGCCGTGGGGTCAGGAAGAGCTTCTCCAGTCAAGCACCACCAGCCTCCTGATTAAAAGTGGTCACAGGTATCAACCCCACCCAGAACATCAAAAATTTGGGTTTCATGGTGCAAGAAGGTCATTGTTAACCACAAGAAGAGTCCCATTGAATCTTTAAGGAATCATTGGAAATCCTGTAAGGTGGTGGGGTTGCAAGGCTGAGGCAGTGCATCCCACAGAAGAGGCTTACCCTGAGGGACCCTCTGCTCATTCCAGAGAGCCAGGGTATCAACACCCAAGGCTCTTTGGGTGTCTGAGAGCCTGAAGTCCCCACTGAGGCTGTTGGTAGGCCTCTAGCTTGGGGAGGCCTTGGTTCAGCTGTCGTTTGGAAGCAGATCTGCATAGAAGCCCCAAGGTGAGGCCTCAACAGGGCTTGCCCTCCCTGAAGCCCATCACCCAGATGGAGCCAAGGTGGGGTGGGAGGGCAGATCCCCTGATACCCAGGAAAGACCGTCAGAGCCCACGGCTCCTCACACGAGGTGCAGAAAGCCAGAGAAGCTGGAAGGGTAGCCAAGGAGGGAGACCAGTGCTCTAGCTTGGAGATGAGTATTCCTGCCCTGCAGCACCCCACCCTTCAAGCCCTGGGCCAGACACTTCCTGCACTGTGCCTGGGCCGGGGCTGTCCTGCTTCCCTTTACTCCCTGGGAGGCAGAGAAGAGGGCTTGGAAGGAAAGCCTTGTGGCTCTTTCTGGGTTGGAAGGATCAGTGCTGCAGTTTTCTAGAGCCCTCCAAAGAAACACTGCCCAAGCCTGGAACCTACTGCCCAGGCAGTGTTTTCAGGGGTTTAGAAAGGTCAGGCACAGGTGGCACGTGCTGCAGATGGTGACCTCCACAGTGGCCCCTTTCCAGAGGGGAGGTGGAAAGTACACACAGGAGCCTGCAAGCAGCATGGCCCACAAGCATAATGCAGGCTGCTGACTAGTCACATCCCCGGTGCTTTGCTTCCAACGCTTGCCCTTCCCTCCCACAGGAGCCAGGAGTGAGCAGGAAAGAAGGAGCCACAGCAGCCAGGAAGCCCTGGTGTCTCTGCAGGGGTTGGTGCCTCCTTAGCAAGAGAAGTCACTCCTCAAGTGATCTGTCTTTTGGAGGAGTGTAATCCCTCACCTTTGATCTGAAACATCTGACAAGGCTGGACGCCAGTAATAAAAACACCCTGTGGATGTTTTATAGAAATCAGTTCCTACAGGCATGGAGCTACTTTCTGGAGTTTGGGAACACTGAGAAGACTGGAGCTTGGTGGTGGTGACAGCTGCGGTGTGGATGTGCTTGACACCACTGAAAAGTACCTGAAATGGCTAACAGGGCTCATTGTGGTCTGCACATTTTGCCACTATAAAAAGTACCTATTGTTTATTAGTAGCATGTTTAATGCTCTCCTTTGCATCCCCACTTTTCCGAGGGCTGTGGTGGGAATGCTGAAGCCTGGCAAGGCCACGTGGACACACCCAGCACAAGGACCACGAACAAGGCAGGAGCACACACGCCACATGAATGGAGTCCTCACCTCTCACCTCTGTGCTCACCAGTGCGACAGGATGGCTTGGGTGGATGAGAACCAGGGACAGGTGGCACGTGCTGCAGATGGTGACCTCCACAGTGACCCCTTTCCAGCAGGGAGGTGGAAAGTACAGAGATAAGGGCAAAAACAGGAAAAGAAACTGCTGTGCAAGAGGAAATCCAAATCTTGCTTACGTTTTTGGAAAAGAAGAGTTCATGGTGGAAATTTCTATGCCTCTGGATTCCAAGCCAGTGGAGGTAAATCATTTCTGCAATGACCTTCTCTACACTTGTGCATGGTAAATAGTGGCTCTCCTGGGAACACTGATTTCCTGCAGAAATGGTTTGGCCATGGGGCCCACTCCAGCTCCTAAGCTGATTGTTCTGAGCTGTGGGGAAAGTCTCCTTTTGAGGAGCAAAGCGACAGCAGAACACCTACACCTATCACCGGAAGGTGCAGTAGAAGCCCTGAAGAGCGGAGACACCACAGAAATTCAAACTTCAGCTGAGAAGAGTTTTGTTGCTTGACTTTTCCTGAAGCCTGTTTCATCACGTGCTAAGTGTGAGGAATCATGCAATGTGGTTTGTCATAAGCGTCATGTAACTTGAAGAGTCCTTGGTTTACAGTTAGATCAGTGTCTCTCCATGTTCTCTCCATGTTCAGGTAGCAGGTTGTGACTCTCTGTGTGCCTGAGTCATGGAGAAGCTAAGTCACAACCTTGGACCCCAGGATCCTGGTTCGAGGGTGGAGGGTCCACACTGCACACTTCACAGCCACAGTTTGGAGGCTCTGGTGTGGGGCCCAAGGCTCCACAGAGCAAGGAACCAATGCCTTTGGCGACACAGTTCCCTGTGTATACCTGGTGGGACTGGTCAGAGGTCCTCCTGGGGCCAGCTGCCAGACCACGATGCTGTTGCCTGAGCTGAGCATCAGGAAGAGGGTGGGCAGGAGACCAGTTCAGAGAGCTGGCCAGCCCAGCCTTGGTCCTGGGCCAGCCCATGGAGCTCCAGAGCCCACATAGTAGCAAGGTCAGGAGGAGTGTGGGGAAGCTGTGGAGTGTGCTGACCTCAGACAGAGCTTGGGAATTAAAGGAGAGAGACGGAAAGGAGAGGCACCCTGTGCCTGCTAGCCATGAGCAGTGGCCAGCAGGCATGTAGGAAGTCAGGAATAACTGTCCAGTTTGCCTGCCTGAACAGTCCACCCACAAGACCCCAGTATGGCTAGAGGCTGGGCCTCCCTGTGCTATGCCACGGCTGGTGATGCAGTCTTGCAGGGGCGGTGGTGGGGGTTGGTTTACCTAGGCAGCCATTCTAGAAGGCTGAAGAATTCCTCCAGCACAACCCTAACCGCCCCAGAAAGAGACACAGCTGTTACGTTATCTGAGGAGCATGTCACTTTGGGTTTTGAAAGATTCATTTCAAAGACAATTCCTGCTAACACAGTACTCTGAAAAACAATCACTTTGGCCCAGCTTATTATTGCCTAACCTTGAAAAGAAAGCTCAAAATTGGCACAGATCTAATAAGCACATTCATCCTCACACAATGAGCCACTCTTGGTGGCAGGAAAATAAATGACAATTTTAAGCCATTTAATACTTTGGCCAAGGTGAGAGCAAATTATCCCAGACCATGAGCTTCCAGGCCACAGTGACAGTTCTCAAAGGTGTGTCTTTTTCAAAGGAAGAAGAACCAATCCAGATGCTGTTCTAATGCTCTGCCAAGCAGAGGGATCCTGGAAGTGAATATTCCCGTTCAAAACACAAGCTTCTAACCTACCAGTTGACACCAAGAGAGAATCTGGTAAGTATATGAATGTGCCAACAGAGTGGCTGCTGCTGAGGACTAAGGCAGTCTAAATGGCAGTCAGCAAGAGACCCACAGCACTCCTGGCTCCTCACTACCAAAGGTACAAAATACGGAGCCTGGCCAGAGTGATCTCTGTAGTGTCCATGATATGGCCTTTAAGCAAAATCACATCCAGCTTCCTGTTACAGAAAAAGGCCAGGATGATTTCACCACCATGTCTGTCACAAGTGTGATCTCAGGGTTGGACTTCCATGGCACCTGGATTTCCTTACACATATATGAAAGAATGAACAGAAAAGACTTTTTAAAAACAAAATAGTTTACAAAGTGTTTAATGCTAGGATATGTTTTTGATACATTGTATTTCAAAAGCAAGAATCAGGGATTGTGGTTCAGTGGTTTGGCACTTGCCTAGCATGTGTGAGGCACTGGGTTCAATCCTCAGCAACACATACAAATAAATAAATGAAATAAAGGTATTATGTCCATCTCTACCAAAACAAGCAAGCAAGCAAACAAGAATCATCTGGGCATGGTGGGGTGGTGCATGACTATAATCTCAGTGACTTAGGAGGATTGCAAATTCAAAGCCAGCCTCAGCAACTTAGAGAGGCTCTGTTTCAATCAATCAATCAATCAATCAATCAATCAAGCTGCTCGGGATGTGGCTCAGTAATTAAGCATCTCTGGATTCAATCTCTGGTACCAAAAAAAGAAAACAGAACCAATGCAGAGAACATGGACTCTCATCCCATCACAGCAGGTGCCATGGCCATGGGCTGCTAGAACGCAGCCCTGGGGCTCAGCTGGAAGGGTCAGCTGCACATCTGGGGGGTGGGGCTGGGAGGCGCCTGGGCCCTCACTCCTCTGGGACAGGGCCTTTGGTCCTTCACTTTTCCCCCGCTGCATCAGCACATTCTCCCCAGCCCACTGCAGGGAGAAGCTGCGGGCGAGCTGTTTTCTCCGCATTCCCACGGTGGGGCACTGGGAGGTTTTTGCCTTTTGAAAAAAAATTAAACAAAACAAAACAAAACAAAAAAAAAAAAAAAAAGGAAGAAGAAATCTTCCAAACATGCGAACTTCTGGGCATCTGTGGCAGCAGGGCTCATGAGTCTTGTGAAGGGGTGACAGCCTGGCTTCCTGCCATCCCCATGAGCACAAGCACCTGAGGCCAGGTCAGCACTCACACCTTGAGACTCTAGGCAGCTCCCAAGAGCAACATGGGGAGGGGTCAGAAACTCAGTTCTCACAGCTTGCTGGGTGCCTCCTGCTGAGGAGGCAGCCCCCAGCTTAGATCCAGACACACAAGAGTCCAAGAAAAACAGGAGCAGGATTCATGTGCCTGAACTTGGACACTTCGCCAGGTCTGTATCAAATTCCCAACTGTCCTACACATTTTAGCCCGAAGAACATTCCTTATTACTTTTCCTAGCAACTCACCTAAGAGAAATCACACACAAATTCACCTTCGGGCAACTTCTGATAAATCACAACATTTATAAACACACTCTCCTTATTCCAGGAGCCCAGAAGAGTGCCCGGAATGCCCAGGCAGTCACAGATGCTGGCAGGCCTGTGACATGCCCCTCTGGCTGGGCAGGGTGTGGAGGTAAGTAGCAAGACCACGGGTTTGCTGGTGCTTGAGGGCTTATCTGATGGGTTAGTGGTGAAATGTTAGTGTCTGTACTTCCTGTTTATTTTGCTAAAAATAGAGACACTGAGTTTCTTCTACTGATCTTGGTCCTGTGCTCACTGGCTGGGTCAGCTTTGCAAATATTCCTGCACCTGGGGAGGGAAGGGGTGGCAGGGGCACAGAACACGGGTCTTTAGCACCCACCAAGTACTGGCTTGCAGGTGCCTCCTTGACCCTGAAGCAATCTGAGGATGCTTGAGAATACCTTTTGGACTAATGGGTTTAAAAGCATAAAGAAAAATAAAGAGGGTTACACAGGAAGTAAGTTATTCTGGAAACAACTGTCAGAATATCAATGGTGCAATAAAATGTTATATGTGCTTTCTTATGAATATATTAAGTAACACCATGTACAGTTCTTTTAAAATAACTATAAATACAAATGACATTTAAGATACCTGGATACACATCTCACATGATGTGAAGATGTCTGATTTCTCCTGGTGACAAAGTGACAGGTGCTGCAGAACCTGCGGGCTGCACAGGTTGCATCCCTGCTGAGGACAGAAGGCCATGTGCACAACTGGGCCCAGCAGTGAGGTGCAGGGTTTCTACAACCAGAGCCCTCCTGGGCATGCACAGGGGGTTCCAATTAGTAGGGGAAGAAATGATTTTAAAGATTTTGAACAAACATGACAATTAAAGAGCTAGAATTCTCAACGTGGTGAGGGTGGCTGACCTAGGGAGGTGAAGGCTGGAGGCAGGTCCTGAGCCCATTGAACTGGGGCCTGGACCAGGTTGTGTTGGGAGCCATCTTGGCCAGCCTTGGCTCTCTTCTACCACTTTGCTGAAATGCAGTGTAGAGTTTATGTGTCCAGAGGTCTCTGGGTCTAGAACATCTCATCACCCCAAGAAGCAGTCTGTGCCAGCTCTTCTTCCCTTTTGTGCCTGTGGATAGGTCATCCTGGACTTTTCATATACAGCTGACTCTCTTCCTTTGAGGTTCTTAGTGAACATGGAGCTGTGGGTCCCAGGGAACAACAGGTGGGTCCCTGCAGCTTCTGGGCATAACACTGTCACCAACTGGCCCATATATCACCTTGTTTTCTGTTTAAAGACACTGGGTTTAAGGTGCACTGCAGCACCATGAACACAAAACTCACGACCAGCATGTCTGAACAAAGCTTCTCCAAGCACAGTTCTTCCCCGTGAGGCACAGGGCATCCAAGCAGCAGGTTCAGGATCCCAAGAAGTGCAGGAATGTGGAAAGTGTGGGGCTGAATCAGCAGAATGAGGAAAGGACACTGGTCTATGGCATGAGCAAACGAGGAGCAGAGACCCCTTGTTGACCTCAGCTGGGAATGTGCAAATTGGCCACTTGAATTTCTTACCACTCTGTCACATGACCACAAAACCATAGCTGAGTATCGATTTGGGGTTACAAATAAATTTTAGCAGGCAAATTTGCAAATACAGAGGACTGAGCAAGGATGAACAGTAAGAGCTGCCATGCAGTAACCTATGTCTGGTGCAGTGCCCTCGGCTGATTGGGAGTTCATTGAGAGTCATGTGGCTGGTAACATTCCACTGTATGCATACAAGTCTGTCTGTCTGTCCATTCACCAGCTTATGGACACTAGGTTGTGTCTGCCCTTTGGCTGTTGTGAAAATGAATGTGAGCACTGTGCGTGGGTCCTGGTAGGGTGGGAGTTGTTCTCGTTCCAGTGTTTGCTGGGCTTACACCTACATCACCAGAGATGCTGGCCTGAAGTTGCACAGCCATGTCTTTGTGTGGTTTGAGGGAAGAGATTTTAGTAAGTGGTGGACAGTTGTGGGTTATTTCAATATGTATTAGGAGGATGGTGACTTTCATTTGTGATCATAATATAGATTCCTCTTAAGACATATTCAATAAGCTACGCCAGTGTGGAAAGTGACAGCATGCCACTCTGGTGTTGCTGCAGTGGAGGATGGTGAGCAGCAACTGGCCTCTTGATGCTGATGCCCGGAGGCTGTGAACTGTGAGCCCTGACCCTGGGGCCTCAGAACCCAATGACTTCAGTCACCAGTCTTCTGAGGGACAGATCGGCAAGCTGGTCCTAACATGAGGGCGTCTGGCTGTCCCCAGACATCTGATGCCTAGCTCCCTGCCATGCCTGTCGTCTCCAGTTGGAACCCACTGAGGAGGGTGAGAAGATGGCTATGACCCCCACAGCATGACAATGGGCCAGGAGACATACCTAGGCCCATCTTGCCTCGGTTTAGTGGTCCAGCAGTAGAGGCACCTTGCTCAGGCTAGCCCCTGCCCAGCTTCAACCCACCCTGCAGCCAGGGACAGAAAGACTGACTTTCTGTATAATGCATGATAAGGCCCATGTCCACAGCTGTCTATCCAGGGCTTTCCACTCTTGTCCTGCCCCTGGTGAGCAAGGCTGTGAACTGGGGCTGCTGTGGCACAGCCAAGAGTAACCCCAATGGGCTCAGGGTCTGGTGGGGATGGACAGCACCCTGACAGCTGTGAGTAACAGAGAGGAAGAGAGAGCAAACCTGAGGGAAAAACAGGTGAAGTCCTTGCAAGCAAATCAGAGCAGATTGAGACCAGCCCTTCTGAAGACAGAGAGTGCCACAGATTCCCAAGAGACGTGAAGGGGCAGAGAGTTCCAGGCAGGGATGAGGTGCAGGCAGCCATCCCAGGACCGGCTGGGCAGGGGGTGGCCACTACAGAGAACACAGTAAGGGGATGCCAGAGGCTGCACAAAGCCATTCAAAGACTGTGGCCGGTCCTGCTCCCCAGCAGTGGCCCTGGCTGCTGTCAGGAAGGCAGCTCTGTGTTGGCCCCTCAGACCAACAGCAGGGTCTGCAGACTCAGCCAGGTCTGCAGATGCAGAGGCTTTGATCTCATGCCTGTGACTCAGCCTGTTGTGAGGTCAGCGGTCTCCTGCTGTCCCTCCATTGCCATGAGTGGGAATAACAAGAAGAGCTAATATTTACAGAGCACAGACTATAAGCTAGCTCACTGCTCAGAACTGTACCATTGCAACTCAGTTTGCAAACAAGAACACTGAGGTACAGGACACAGAGGGCCGACCTGCATATGCAAAGCCAGTGGCCAACTTCCACACCTCAGCTCTCCTTGTCTCTCACCCCCATGCAGCTTCTTCTAGTCTCTGCTCAGGTTCCCCTCCATGGAGCCTTTCCTAAGTTACCAGAGAGTCACTTACAAGTAAGTACAAAACTGCAGATGCAGCATGCTGTAGTGTCACTTTGCAAGGGTCCCAAGGCCATTCTGCTTTGAGGCAGTCAGTTCTCACTGTGCACACAGCAGGTCTGTCCCAGGAGGGAGGACACCCTCTCCATGTCAACACAGGTCTGTCCTGTCCACATAAGTCCTCACTGTGCACACAGTAGGTCTGACCAGCAAGGAGGGAGAGTCATTACTAAATCAATTGTAAAAATGCCACTTTCCCAATTTCAAGTCTTGCCTGCAGTTCATTCCTTCCTCCAGCAGATTATTTTGAAATGACAAGGTTCTCCCAGACATCTTGAAGAGGAAACAGTCTCAACTGCACTGTGGGATGTGAGCCGTGTGCGGTCCCAGACGAGCACGCATCCGGCTTCCACCCCCTTTCAACCACCAAAGCTGGTCATTTATGTTTTCATAAAATGATATCATTGCAGCAAAGCTGGGCCTTTAGAGCTAAACATTAACCAAAGTTATAATTTAAAGCTAACATTTTGTTGCAATCTTAAAAGACATGGAGAATACACACTAGTGCCCTCAAATTTCATTCTTAGGCTACTGATGAATGGCCTCTTCATTACTGAATTTGCTTGCTTCCAGTTATAATACTGAAAGTATCAGTATTATTTTCCCTCAGTGTTTAAAAGACAGAAGTCAACACTATTTAAGGTGCAAGTTGCAGTTTAGCCATTGTTAAGCTGTTCTAATAAGTTAATGTTGACCAAAACGTTTAATTTTTTAAATCTCCTACGGGTTGGAAAACAGAATCTCATGGTCCTGTTACAGCAGTCAAAACTAAAGCCACATGTTTTAATAAGCAACTCTAAGCCACTCAGCCTCCTTACCTCGTTTCTGGATGAAGACCCTGAGCAGGGGGTTGGCGCTGGAGACTGCCTTGCAGAAGTTGTCATCGTTGTTGATGGGAAGCAGGTCCCCATGCACGTCTGCATAGCCAATGGTCACCTCAGTGTTGGAGATGTGGTGGGTGTGCACGACCAGCTGGTAGAAATCTTCAAACTTCCCGGGCTTGTGGCGGTTCAAGGAGAACCTTCGGAATTCGGCCCCAAACTACAATGCAAGAGAAGGGGGTGAACCAGAGGAAGGACAGTATGTTCATGGAGCAAGAGGCTCCTGAGCCTCAGCCAGGCCCAGAGACAGTGCCAGCTGCGCCACGGTCACTTAACTGACCATGAGCAAATGAGAGACCACCAGGCAGGGAGGGGCGTCAAGGAATGAGCCTGTACAGAGGGAGGAGCAGTGTACTGGCTCACACTGACAGGGATGCAGCCCAACTCCTGAGGACAGGATTGGAGAGTCCTTTAGGCTCAGTTTGTCAGAAAAGCAAGGTCAAGTTCACACAGACCTGGAGGGTGAGACTCAGGAGTCCATGCTGACTATAATCCTTCCTCCATTCCTCAGAGGTTCCAGGGGTGTCTACACAGTCCCACAACAGGGCCAGGAGATTCAGGCAGAGAAGAAATATCTTCCAGACATTTTTATAAGGGCAAGGTGAAGTCTTTATGAGTTTTAATCTTAAACTAGGAAGTGCCCTTATTTGATTTTTTTTTTTTTTCCTTTTTTGGTACTGGGATTGAATCCAGGCATGCTTTACCACTGAGCTACATGCCCAGTCCTATTCATTTTTATTTTGAGACAGGGTCTTGCTAAGATGCTGGGGATGGCCTTGAATTTGCCATCCTTCTGCCTCAGCCTCCTGAGTTGCTCGGATCACAGTGCCCAACTGATTTCCATTTTAATAGGACCAAATAGCTGCACTTCAAAAGGATCAGGAGTGGAAATAAATTTGAAAACACAGAGGAACCTAGTGTAAAGGACTGCTTCATAAGTCCAGGGAGATAGGTAGTGAGTTCTGGTCCCTGGCAAAAAACAAACCCAGAGTCTTCACAAGGCATACCATACTCTGCCTTTGAACTGTAACAGGTGCCCCACATGGGGAAATGCCCAGGCACCAACCCTTTTCCCACAGAGTTGCCCCCACTCAGTTGCCCACAGAGCTGCTTGCAGAGTGGGTGGCCACCTTCCTGGAGGATCCTGGCTCCTGTCCACATCACCTGAGGCATGCCACTGGCCCTCACCTGGCAGTAGGGACCTGCATCCCTTAGTACAGGTGAAAATCAACCCAACAGCCTCCAGAATGTACACAAGCTAGATGTCTGATGTTCACAGACACCTGCCATTATGCCATCTAGACACACAAAGAAGTCCTGGACAAACTCTCACATCACATGGGCTGTCAGAATCATCACACCTCAGACTGGGGTATGACCCAAGAATCTGTGTCTAACGTTCCCAGAAGAAACTGGTGCTGTTGGCCTTGCAGAGACCACTGTTCTGTGGGAATTGGCCACCAGACCCTAACTTCAAGGTGCCCTGCTGGGAACCAGTCCCCTTTCTACCTCCTGCAGGTCATCTAAAGCAAAGAAGAAAGCCTCTCCCACACCTGCACTGCCTTGGCATTTGACTGTGAGACAACGCAGCATTCTGGTTTGGGAAAAGCCACCTTCAGTTACTGAATCCTCAGCCCCCTCTACAGTCAGCAGGGGAAGCAGACCCCCCGAAAGTGCAGTGTCTGGACAGTCACAGCTCTGACGGCAGCTGCATCCTGCAAGTGCAGAGGAAAGGCAGTCACGGGGTGCAGAGGACGCCCCAGACTCCCTCTTCTGTTACTCAAAGAAGCATTACGTTCCTCCTCAGCACTTAGTGCCAGGGTGCACCATAGGTGGGCACGCCCTGTGGACCCTGAAGGCATCCCCACACACTGCACCAGGAGCACCTGAGGACCCCAAGGCAGCTCCACCCACAGGGATGCACACCTTCAAGGCACAGGGGACACAGCTTGCGACGTAAGTTTCATGTGATTCTCTTGGATTTGGTTATCCTATCAAGTCACACAACATTTATTTTACTGGGGCAGCTTCAAGCTGCATCTGGGACAACCCACTGCACCCCCCAAAGCAGTTTCCTCTCTGGTCAGCAGAACCTCTCTTCCCACTATCCATGACAGAATGCAATAGTGGGTGCTGGTAGTTTCTGGCTTCACATGTGGTTCTCAGAGTGTCCCCACAGGGCACATGGGAGCGCACTGTCTTCCCTCACCAGCACCCTCACTGTGGCCTCAGTGCTGAGGGCACCCAGAACACCCGCCTACAGTGTTCTGCTCCATTCAGCAGCTACTCGAAGATAGCTCGAGAAGTTTTAATGACTTCTCTCTTGACATATGTTCACATCGATTTGAAAAGAAGAGTGGATTCAGGCCTTTCTTGAGGCCAAGCAAGTCTCTGACAATGACCCTGGTCTTGCCCTGCTGCAGTGAGTAGGCCTCCCATGTTCAAGGTGCTCAGAGTGTCACAAGAGAGATGTGGAATGTGATATATGGAGCATTTTATTTAAGAATGTTGCTAGCATGGGACTCTAGATTAGTAGTTTATTTCCCCCATTATATCGGATTGAACCAGGGGCCTTCAAATGAAGGAATTAACCACTAACACATGGTTTCAGCACATTTACTCAAACTGAAAAAGCACATGGACTTAACGATCAAGCAATAAATCTCATATCAAGTGGCTTCCCATTATTGGCTTTCATCAAAATCAAAAGTTGTCCTAGTTGAACTGTCAGTTAATAGATTATTGAAACAATTTTAATGACAGACCACTTCACTCTCTTGTTTCTGGCAGGTGACCTGGAGAGATTTGCTGAGCGAGTGGGGCAGAAGCCCCTCGCACCCTGCTTCCACCTTCCTTGGGGAAAGTGTTTGATTGATCTGTTTGTGTAAACAAAGCTATGCTTTGACACCACAGTGAAGAAGCTGCCTGTCCAGCTCATGTAACACAAACACCCTCGTACAGGAAGGATTTTAAATGCTCACTTTGAATACAAATAATTCTTCATCAGATTTTGCAACTATATTGCAATCATGATTTGATAAGAACTGCAAAGACTCAATCTGGAATTTTTTTACTGTGATATATATACTTTGCTACTTAGCCATTATTCAGTGCACAGTTGAAGAATGTTAATCAGAGTAAATCGGATCTCTAGGACTTGTCCTGAGCACTGAAACTTCACACCAGCTTAGAAGAAGCTCTAACACAGAGTCATACAGTATCATGAGAGAACTTTTAATATCAATGTCTATAAATATTGTTGCAGAGAAAAGTATACATTGTTGTTTCAGGTAATTAAGTATGTATTATTAGGATAAAATAATAAAACAGAATTTCCTGGGAGAGTAATGAAAAGAAGGAATCAAGGAGAAAAAAAGCACATTTTCATGTATAATTTCTGATCGTTACAAAAAGCTCATCCATCCTATTTTAAAACATCTGCTGGTGGTATCAAATCACAACAGCTTTCACACATCACTCGCTATATTTAAAAGATCACATGTTAAAAAGCTTTATTTTTAAGTGAAATATTTACGGCATGGTGGAAATTATATCCTTTGTACTATTTATATTTCAAAAAACTTCAGATGCTAACATTAAAGTACATTATCCCCTATGGGACTTTTTGGTGCTGGGGATGGAACTAGACACACCCTCTGCCACTGAACGACAACCCACTAGTGGTAGCTGTTCAGAATTCTTCAGGGACTCACGGTGTTGGGAGACCATGCCCCAAGCCACTGTGAAGACTGGTGGGAGCATGGTCACTTCCACTGAGTCTTCCAGGGCAGGTTCATACTTGGCCTCAGACCAGGCACCATCCAACCTCTGCTGCCCCACACATGCTGCCAAGGAACCCACTGTCCTGCGAGATGATCTCCCTCTAAATCAGTAATCAAATTCAATCCAAGATCAGGACCTACTAAGAAAGGTTTTAGGGAAAGCTTATCTTGCTGTGCCTGGCGCGGTTGGCAGGCAAGTTAGTAGACAACGTATCAAAAAGCTTACCCCTACCCCTAGCACCTGATTCAGGCTCCATCATTTCCCCCTAAAAGGACGCAGGGCTCCCAGGCAAAATGGCTAACCCTAGGCAGGAGGCAAGAAATGAACTCTCTGCTTTCTGATAGC
The DNA here is from genome assembly GCF_902686455.1 of Sciurus vulgaris. Taxonomy (NCBI): domain Eukaryota; kingdom Metazoa; phylum Chordata; class Mammalia; order Rodentia; family Sciuridae; genus Sciurus; species Sciurus vulgaris. Next base: position 100,407,142 of record NC_136474.1, read on the forward strand.
AGTGTAAGCTGTTTTCCTTTGCCAAACTCTTCCACTGTGGTGTTCAGCCTTACCTCAAACTCTGAGGAATGGAGCTGGCTTTCTAAGTACTAAGACTTCTGAAACCATGAGCCCTCAAATAAACTTTTCCTCCTCTACAATAGTACTGGTCAGATCATTTAGTCACAGCAGCAAAAAAGCTGACTAAAATGAACAGAAAAAGAGAAAAGATTCAGATTACTAAAATCGGAAGCAAGTGGAGGCAATACTACTGACCTCGAGGACTGAGGACTCTATAGGCATTCCAGAAGCACCAATCAAATCTTGCACCCAAGGAAATGGGTCCTAGGAGAAGGGTCTGATTGTAGGAGAAGGCACAAGGAACATGAACCTGGGTCACCGAAGTACCAGAAAGCCAGGAAGTGCTAAATACATCCCCCCCAAAACATGCAGTGTATCAAAGAGAAACAGGAACCAATTGACAAGTTCCCAGTGGCCAAAACAAACTAGTGTTGAATTATAACTCAAAGTATAAAATAAATGTCCCTGAGTCTACAATGATATGAATAAGTGACTTAATAAATAAATGAAGTATAATAGACAGACCTCCAATGCAGAAGGACATCAAATAATTGATATGGACATAAGCCACCCCCAAGCGCAGAGAGCATCAATTCCCCACCTCCCACATGTAGGCCCAACACAGTAAGTTTGTTCCCAAGAGTACAGTGTAGAAGGGGAAAGAGTGACTTTAGAGTGGACACGCTTGGAAGACATCCTCAGCCAGAGGACCAAGGGCAGCATGGATCATGGTAGATCACATGGACAGCACATCCCTTAATAACAAGTGATAGAAGTGGCACTATACTATTGTGGTCCTCATCCCTGAAGTCCACAATCTCATTCTAACACTGAAAAACACCACAGACAAATCCCAACGGAGAGAGATTCCTCAAAATATCTGACTAGTCCTCAAAACTAACATCCAAAGCAAGGTAAGCCTGAGAAATTGTCACAGCCAAAGGGAGCAGAAGGAGACATCATATCAAATGCAGTGAGGTTTCCAGGACAATTGGATAACCCAGAAGACATGGACAGATTCTTTTAAAGACACAAATACCAGACTGAATCAAAAAGAAATAGAAAATCTCAATGAACTTATTACAAGTAAGGAGATTGAATTCACAATTTTAAAAATGCCCACAAAAGAAAAGTCCAGGCCCAGATGGTTTCACAGGGAAATTGTACCAAATGTTTACAAAATTAGTACCACTCCTTCACAAACTCTCTCAAAAAATGAGGAGGAAATGAGTCCCAATTTATTCTGTGAACCAGTTTTACCTTGAAAAAGAAACCACTGGGGCTGGGGAGATAGCTCATTTGGTAGAGTGCTTGTCTAGCAAGCACAAGGCCCTGAGTTCGATCCCCAGTACCACCAAAAAAAAAAAAAAGAAACCACTGGAGGAGAAAACCACACAACATCCATTAGGAAGAGTTGAAAAAGAGTCAGAAATATTAGTAAATCATAACCATTAACATCTAGAAGAACTACACACCATGATCAGTGAGATTTATCACATGAATGCAGGGTTGGTTTAACATCTGAAAATCAATGTCATACACAATATTAACAGACAAAAGTCACATGATCACCACAATAGATAAAAAATTAAAACACAACATCTTTTTAGGATGAAAATACTCAACGAAATAGGAACAGAAGGAAACTTCCGCATCCTCAGAGGGACTTCTATGAAAACACTGTCCACGCCATGTTCAACAGTCAGAGACCCATGCCTTGCAATCCAGATCAAAGCAAGAACCATCACTGTCACATCTGCTATCTAATATCGCACAAGAGGCTCTACAGAAACTATCAGGGAAGAAAACAAGGGCCACTGGACTGAAGGGAAGAAGTTGCAATGGCTCTATTCACAGAAGGCACACACTTATATACAGGAAATCCTAGGAATCTAGTAAAACATTTGCCAGTGCCAACAAATTCAGCATTGCTGCAAGACATGATATCAATATGCAAAAATAAATCATACATATAATAGCAATGAACAATCTGAAAATGAAATTAAGAAAACAATTCTCTTAAGAACAGCATTAAAAGGATAAAATATTTAGGAATAAAATTAACAAAAGAAGGGAAAAACTTGCACATGGAAAATTACAGAATGGTTTCAAAATATTAAAGAAGATCTAAATGGACAGGAAGATATTCTATGTTCATCGATTAGCAGTCTTAATATTGTTAAAATGGCAATACTGGGCTGGGGAGATAGCTCAGCTGGTAGAGTGCTTGCTTCGCAAGCACAAGGCCCTGAGTTCGATCCCCAGTATGGCAAGAAAAAAAAAATACTCCCCAAATTGATCAACAGGTTTAGTACAATCCCTATCAAAATCTTGGCTGCCTTTTTTTACAGTGATTGGCAAGATGGTCCTAAACTTATTTGGAAATACAAATGACCCGATGTATCCAATAGGCTCTTGAAAAAGAGTAGAGTTGGAGGCCCACACTTCCTGATTTCAAAACTTATGGTGTAGTATTGACATAAAGAAAGACATACAGATGATTGATGGGCTAGGACTGAGGCAGGGGGGAGCCCGTTGACGTCATAAGAATGTCAGGACAGTTCAATGGGGGGAAGAAAGTCTTTTCAGCAAACATGCTGGAAAACTGCAGGTCCACATACACAGCAAGAAAGCTGGACTCCAGCTCATTCCATACAGGGAAATGAGTTCAGACTGGATCACAGACCCAGGATGGGCCACACTGTGAAACTCAGAACACACAGGATTCCATTTTCAGTACTTGGGTAAGGTAATGATTTCTTAGATGGGATACCAAAAGCATAAACAACAAAAAAGTGGATAAAGTGTATTTCATAAAAATTTAAAACTTTTGTGCTTCAAAGGGTACCACCAAGTAAGTGGAAAGATAATCTGTGGAATGTGAGAAAATATTTTCAAATCAGATATCTGATATCTGATAAGTGACTTGTACTCAGAACATACAAAGAAATCTTAAAACTCACCAGTAAAAAGACAAACCAACCCATTAAAAGGTGGGCCAAGAACCTGAGTAGACATGTCCTTAAAGAAACGGACTCTAGAGAGCTCACAACATCAGTCACTGTGAAATGCAAACTGAAAGCGGGAGTCACTGCACACCGTGTGTTGAGCTGTGGTCCCTAGGGTGGTGCTAGTGTGAGGGACCTTGGAAGAGCTGCCTGGTGGGTGTGCCCCTGGGGACCATGGCGGGGGCCACCTTTACTTTTTGCTTCCTGGCTCATGAGAGTGCTTTGCTCCCTGCTGGGATGTTGTCTATCCACTAGCCCTGGGCAGGGGCTTGCATGTCAGCTTCCAGACCCACAAGCCAAATTTTCTCTTTACAAGTTAATTGCCTCAAGTATTTTCTTATCGTGATGGAAGTTGACTAATACGGTTATCATTTCAAATCCATTAGGATAGTTGTCATAAGAAAGATAAGAACATTTGGTAGAAATGAAAAGGGATCTGAACCTTTATGCTTTTTTGTAGGAATATAAAATAGTACAACTGCTTTGGTAAAGAGTTGGCAGTTCCTTACATTTTTTGGAGGGGTGGGGTGGGGTACCAAGGATTGAACTCAGGGGTACTCGGCTACTGAGTCACATCCCCAGCCCCATTTTGTATTTTATCTGGAGACAGGGTCTCACTGAGTTGTTTAGTGCCTTTTTTTTTTAAAAATATTTTTAGTTGTAGATGAACTCGATACCTTTTTTTATTTATGTGGTGCTGAGAATTGAACCCAGTGCCTCACATGTGCTAGGCAAGCACTCTACCACTGAGCCACAACCCTAGTCCAGTGCCTCAGTCTTGGCTGAGGCTGGCTTTGAACTCACAGTCCTCCTGCCTCAGCCTCCCGAGCTGCTGGGATTATAGGCATGTGACATTGCACCTGGCCAGTTCCTTAAAATATTAAACAGTTACCACATAACCCAATAATTTCAGTCCCAGGCATACATCCCCCCAAAATGAATGCACATGTTCACACAGAAACGTGAGTATGAATCATGACAGCATCATCCAGAATGTCCACCACTGAAGAACAGATAAAGAAAACATATGAGGATCACATCCAGACGTGACTCAGCCACAGGGAGGCATGCAGTACAGCCTGCACTACAGCAAAGATGAACCTCGAGAGTATTTGACCAGGCGAAGGCACCAGACACAAAGACCAGGTAGCATTTGTGTCCACTTCTGTGAGACACCCAGAGCAGGCAGTTCAGCAGAAGGAAGAGTGACGATGCTGCCACAGGCTGGAGGAAGGAGCTGCCAAGGGGTCTGAGCCCTGGGGGTTTCTTTTTGGGTGAATAAAATGTTCTAAAATTAGTGGTAATGACTGCACAACTCTGTGACTACTAAAAACCACTGAACTTTATACTTTACAGGTGTGAATTTTATTTCACATTAATTATAGCTTATAGAGTTGTTATTTAAAAAGAAAGGTTCACCTTAAAGATGAATTTTTTTTTAAAACAGTCAATTGAAAGCTGATTGAAAACCATGTTCATAAACAGGAGGAGGCTCTGGGAGAGCACTGAGTGGAAGCCCTGCTGCTCCAGACACACAGGAAGGACGAAGAGATGGGTCCCAGCACCTGCTGTCAGCACAGCCAGGCAGCAGACGGAAAGCCAGGACTCAGGGAAGGCAGGGCCTTGTCCTGCTGGGCTGCTGGGGAGGCACAGGATGTGCACATCGGCCCGGCTGGTAGGGCGAGCTTTTCCAGTTCAGATGGGTCGCAGCGTTGAGGGTAAGGAGGACAGAGGGCAGGCACCCGAGCAGGGTGGAACCTGCCTTCCCTTACACGCTGGTCTCCACCCTGACCCCAAACTGCTAGTGTTCCTGCACCTGCCTTCTCAGTGTGGAGCTGGAGTTGCACACTGATGACCCCTGGAGTCGCAGGGCTCTGACAACATGAGTCTATTCCCATACAGTGTTTATTCCCAAGGACAATACCTTGACATGATCATGATGATTTCTTATTTTCCAGGTCAAAAGATATTAAATATGTAAAATTTTCTTTTTCTTGATAGCTAAGGGGTAAACATACCTACATTTAAACAAATCCATTCTGTGTAGAAATATTTAATTCAGAGCATAAATGACTATAAAATATACACACTTTTCTGTCTAAAAGGAACAGAAGTCCCCAGTTCCAGCCTGCCTGAGACATCCTGAGTCCTGATTCAGCTGGTAAACCTCACTGGCAGGTCCCTTGCGGTGGGCTCACTTGGGCCCACTTCAGCGTGCTGCCTCGCTGTCTTTGTGGCCTCAACTAAATCATAAGCGTCTCAGTTGGAGGTGTCCTTCCAAGCCCCTCTGCTGGTGACTCGGGAGGGTGAAAAGCTGTCCCCGGTTACAGAGGGCTTAAGTCTAGGCTGGAAAGAAGACCCTTATTGCGGCCTGCTCCAGAGCTCTCTAGCACAAACTCAGCCACTTGCAGCCTGGCATGCATGCACTCTCACTCTGAAAACAAGGTCCCCAGGCTTCATCTCCAACTTAGCTACTATTTATTTAAAGGCTTCTTGCTGAGCCAGGTGCAGCTCCTGCTGGACATGGCCTCCAATATGCTCCTGAATCTGTAAAGCAGCTACCACCCTCACGCTGAGCCTGGCCATGTCTTCCTCGCCAGGGTTCAGAAGAGTAAGAACTATAAACAGTCCTGTCCTCATCAGCTGTTGTCCCATAACAGGAGGCACTTGGGGCCTGGGTCCTCTGCTGTCCTTCAATGACCTGAGGGAGGGGCCTCTTGCAGGTTCCATTGCTCCTGTAAAGGCCACGCCTGTTCTGCTCTCAGTCCCATCACCCTGTAAGCAGGTGGTGTGCAGTGACCAGGCGGCTCACCCAGTGCTTTCCTGGAAAAGGCTTTGTTTCCAGATGACCCAAGAAGGAAGTCCAGGGAGCACTCATCCACTCACCTGCCCCTGGCTCCACTGAAGTGGCGCTCCATGCCTGACGAACACCAGGCAGCCCTCCCATGCTTCCCTCAGCCAAAGGAACTCTGGGAAAAGAATGGCTAAGGACACCAAGCCACCAGGGCTCAGAAGGACCAGGTCACATTTATGGATGTACCTGAGTGACACACGTCTCTTTCCTTGAACTCACTCTTTACTTGATCTACTCATAAGTAGGAACTTATTCACTGTGCCAGTTTCTCCCCAAGTTGTGTTTTGGTGTTGACTTTATCCCTCAAAGCCTGGTGCACCTAGGCACTCAAACATAGTCAGTGGAAGAGGATGTTCTTGGGGCACCTCTTCACACAGGTCCTGTGCCGCACACCTGGGAATGTGAGGACAGGCAGAGGAGCCCTGTGTCCTCAAGAAGACAGAAGCAGAGCTGAGCAGGCTCACTGTGTGCTGGAAGGTGGAAGAGCGGGAGGCTCCAAGCCCTCGAGGAGGCTACTTGCAACAGGGACCTCTGCAGCACAGGGGTCACTCTGTCCTCCAGTCTCCTGAAGCTGGGTCTTGGTGTTCTCAGGTGCCCAGTTCCCTGTTGGTCATGCAAAGGAGCCTGTGCTCCCCACCTGTGGCCTGCTTTCCAACCCTCTCTTCCCAACAGCATGGCTCCAGTCCTGTGGATGCCAGCCCAGGTCCTCTGGCCCCCTTGGGCATGGCTGCTAGGGTGGGCCAAGGTCAGTCCTGTTCCTGAGGACAGCCCTGAGTCCCTCAGGCTTCCCTCCTGCACCTCCACATCCCATCACAGGTGTGCTGCCATGGGAACTCACCCCCACCCTGTCATTTCTGGTCCCAGAGAGGAACACGAGGGTAGCTGCCCTTGTTGGAGAGGCATGTGCCCCTGTGTGTCAGGAAGGTGCAGAGTGGGAAGAAGGAAGACTTGGGGGATGCAGGGGCAGGGACAGAGAGCCTCCAATGTGATTCAAAGGACCCTCCTTCTACCTAGCATTCAGCGCCCTAGACTTAACTCTGGTTCGACCTTCCGAGCTCCAAGGACTGCAGGCCCCCACAGCAGGTCTCCCAGGTTGTACTGGGGAAGGCAGAGTAACTAAGGGAAAGGAAAGGACCTGAATGGACTGCCAGGTCCCTGCATGCCACTGCTCTGGACCTGGGAAAATGCGTGGCCTCGTGGTCACATTTTACTGGGATGTTATCTTCAGGCTACTCTGCAAAGTGCTCTCTTTAGATATCAAGTTTATCTTGCATGAAAGGCACTCCCATCTTTCACACATGAAGGACCCCTCAGTCTTCATTTTTATGGTTCTATAGTCTTTTCCCCATATTTTTATTTTTGTATTATAATTATACATAATAATAGAACTTGTTTTTACAAATTCATACATGCATGTGATATAACAATGTAATTTGGTCAATATGGTTCCCCAGTATTTCCCCTGTCCTCCTTCCCCCTGATGGTCCCAATAGACTTTAAACAATCAGTGACGGTGCTGTTTCCAGGGCCACTGCCCTGGACCATGAGGATGCACCCCTAGAAGAGACCCCACCTCACCTGAGCTAGGTACCCTGCAACTTGTGAGGCCCCACCCTGAGACCCTTGGTAAGAATAATCGCAGGTCATCCCAAACACTTACAGAAATTCCCACAGAAAATGCTCATCAAAATATTTACAACAGTGAAAAATGGAAACTGTAAGAGGACATAAGTGGAAATGACATGTTCACAAAGATATGACGACTTCAACAGAAGTGGTGTTTAAAGAGGGTTTAAGCCTGGGCAAAGGCACATCCTCTAGTCCTCAAGCTTCCAGCCTGGGCAGCTTGGCTAGATTCTGTCAAGAGAGAGAAGGACAGATGAAAGAGACAAGGAATGAGAGCGAGAGAGAGAAGAAAGAAAGAGGGCTTAAAGAACTTCAGGAATTCTTTGCACTATGTGAGGGAGAAAAACAGAACACAATACTGAACTGGATGTGTGATCTCAAATGGGTTGAAAATTACTTTGACAGGACAGTAGAGGTTCAACACCCAAGCTGGGAATCCTGTCTGAGCCAGGGGCCTCGACAGACCAACAGAGTCTGGGCCTGGTGGGCCCCTGCAGGAAGCTCCAGCACCTGCTCCTGGGGGTGTCCCTTGAACCAGCAGTACCAGTATCCTCTGGAGCTACTGCAGCACAAGCCCTCAGCCCCCAGGTCTAAGGAACCAGACCCCTTCTAGAGCGAGGCCTGGCCTGCACTGTGATGACCGAGGACCAGGCTGTCAGCAGCTCATACACATATGAGCGTTTTCCATATCCATTCATTCAGCAGGGTTAGGGTGTCCTGAATGCCTGCTAAGCCTGGCCCCAAGCTGGAGTAGGTCCACGGTGCCCCAAAACAACCTGCCTTCAGGGGGCTGAGGGTGTGCTGGCCGGCAGGACGTCAAACAGTAGGCACACGGTTATAAACAGGGACGCCAGCAGTGCGGCTACAAACCCAGGCTCTGATTTAAACTGGGCGTGTAAGGAGAGGAAAGAGTGGATGTGGAGGGAGGGTTCACTGTGGCACAAGCTGATGGAGCCTGCACAGCCCCAGGGCCAGGGCAGCACAGGACAGCACATGGGGCCCATCGTGGGCAGGGAAGCAAGCACAGACATGTGCTGCAATGGACAGTCACCTCTGGTGTGTAGCTCTCCTTGGAGGTGGGTCCTGGGGTCACAATAGCAATCCTGGAGGAAGAAGGCTCACCTGTCTTTCTGTCCAGCACTAACCACAGAGCAATCTCAGACTGTCAGAGACCTGGCCCAGAGCAGAACCTTCAGGAAGGGGGTCAGAGGTTAGATCACCAGCCACACCCACACATCCAGGCTATGAAGGGTCTGACATGTGTGTGGTGGGCAGGATTTGCCCCGACCTTTGAGGGGCAGAACCTAGCAGTGTGTGTGCATGCACATATTGTATAGAAAACTGGAAAGAACGCTACACAGGAAAAGAGGAGGCAGCAGGCTAACAAGAAACAAGCTGTCAACCAACGAGCTATCTGTTGGAGTGTGGGACTGGGCAATGGTGTACCGTGGGATGACTTCCTGGCTGACACGTTGGGACACATTTGAAATCGGGCCACAGGCTGTGAGTCAGACAGGGTGGGACCTGGCCCCTTCCTGTGCCTTGTCCACCCACTATGGCCCAGGGTGATGGTGGTGCCGTGGTCACACCTATAGAACTGTCTGGGCCATTACTGCATGGTGCATGAGATGCCTAGGAACCTGCTGGGGCAAGAGCCCACCTATGCCCCATGCGTCGCTTCTGTGAGGCCATGCACCCTGCCCACAGGCCTGCTGTTCTGGCCTTGTGTGTGCTCTGCACCCAGGGTACCAGCACTGCTAACATAGGCTTGGTTGGTGTCGGGAGAGGCCCAGAGATGATCCAGACCACAAAGTCAGTGCTAGGCCTCAGGTGCATGCCCTTCAGTCCTGACACCAAGCCTATTTGGAGAGGTGTCACTGTCCCCATTTCACAGACCAGAAGAGTAAGACCTAGCTTATAAGTCACAAAGCTGGTAATGAAGGAGCAAAAGTCATATTACGAGAGGTGCTAAGACAAAACCTGCTCCAGTGGTGGGGGGGTGGTCAGGAGTAAGGGACACCCCAGAGGGGAGAAGACAACTGGGTGTGGATGAGAAGGGCTCTCTACAAGGGAGCTCACAGTGTGGGCTGCTCAGAAGCTGGGCACAGGAAGGCACAGAGAGACCTGGGGGCCAGCCAGGCTTGGGCTGCTGGGGCCTGCTCATGGGATTTCTCCAGGCCTGCCTACCTCCACTGGGCTTTCCCGAGAAGTCATTCCACGGCTGCAACCCTGGCCTGCAGAGGAAACCGCGCACATTCCAACATGCACTCATGATATGTGGAAGAGTCAGGTGGTTTCCAGGTTAGAGATGCAGAGGAGCTGAGTGAGTACACGCTGGATCAGGCAACTTACAAACTCAGACAAAAGGGCCAAGTCAGGTGGAGCCAGGCTCCAGGTCCGCTGGTATTGTAACTCTGGACCATGTGTTAAGCTCTGAGCCTGTGCTCCCTGGTAGGACAGGGATGAGGGTACATTTCTTGAAAAGCTGCTGTGTGATAGGAATGCATGCTGGGGCTCACACTGTGTGACATGGGAGAGTGAGACCTGCCCTGAGCTGCTTGTTCCCTGCAGGCCTAGGGAAGCACAACATGCCTACTCTCAGGTGCTGAGCCTCAGGACCAAAACTTGCACATGTTTGTGTGTGCATCTGTGACAGAGTCAGCTGTGGGGCCTAGCTCACACGCTGTGAGCTAGGACTGGTCTTTAGCTGAGCACGTGTCCTGACTTCTGAGGAGGAGCCTTAGCTTTCTCAGCCTGTCCCTTCCACTGTGGGAAGGCAGCTATTTTTAAGGCCATTTTCAAAACAAAAAGGCTTTATTGTAACTCCATGAAAGACTGGACCCTGCAGCTCTGGGTGGAAGCGGTGCTCTCCGGTGGGCCTCTGCTAAGTAACCTTCTGTGCCAGGAACTGAAGGCTCAGTAATACTCCAGACCAGCCACAGAGAGCCACTGCAACAGAGGAAGTGGGTAAGGGGGCCAGGCCTGTGCTCCTGGTGTGTACTCCCTGTATCTGCCAGATAGACTGCACAGGGCCAGACGTGCCCACCAGCACTCATGGCAGGATCAAAGGCCCAGACTGCTAAGGAGAGGGGATCTCACAGGATGCAGGAGGCATTTAGGAAGCGGCCCAGCCCCAAGTCGGTGTCCGGAGACAAGGGAGGGAGGCAGCGGACGCTGACCTCAGCACTGCAGGTGTTGTCTGTTTCTCTGGGGGTGGAGGCAGGGATGATGAACTAGATGTATGCAGGATGGTGTTGCAATTCAGAACTCCGAATGGTTCCGCCTTGTTGAGCGTCAGGGGATACTGCCTACCATGTAAGGTGTCATGAGCAGCAACAGAGACCTCTGCACCTGGCAGATACCACTGGAGAGAGGAGCCTAACATAAAGCTTCATTCCAAAATGCCACCCATGCCTGGACCCTCCTGTGCTCAGGTGGCAGCTTCTCCCACAAGCCTGACCAGGGTTTTGGAGCAGGAAGGGGCCCACAGAAACAGGCTGCAGGAAGAACCTGAGGCAAAATCACAATGGCACACCTCAACCATTAAGTAACAGGTGCTAATCCTTGGCCAGGCCATGAACACTTCCTAAGCTGACCGAGGTACCTTCAAGTTCCTTGCCCTTCCCATAGCTAGTGAGGCCACATGCCCCTTGGGGGACAGACCTCGCATGCAGGGCCCCAGGGCTCATCATCTTGTGAGGCAGGAGTGGGGCTTCCTCAAGGCCCTGCTTCTCATAGCAGTGGCTCCCTGACATCTACAGCCCCTGTTGATAGACATGGGGTCACCCTGCAGGCAAACGATGCCACCTCCTGCAAAGAGGCATGTTCCTGTGAAGTTTTCAGACATAACCAAGCACCTAAATGACATGGTCCAATTTCAGGAACAGCTCAGCTGCAGAACAGACCTGGTGGCGAGTCTGGGATCATTCTTCATCGCTGCCTCAGTACTGGTGTTGATAGGCCCCAGGGGCTGCAGTCACAGAGTGTGGGCAGGGGCCACTGCCTCCACAGCAGGCAGAGAAGTATGCTGTGTCCCACAGTGACACCCTATCAGACCAGTGAGGAAGTGATGTCAGGACTGTGGGCAGCCAGTGGCACAGGTCCCTCGCCCACAGAGAGCAGAACACCAATATGCCTTTCATTTTGGAATTCCTCTAGGATAGCTGCCCACTGCATTAAGGGTCCCAGTTTCCCTCTTGGCCCTTTCACACCAACATACATCCCCAAAAGAAGCCAATGAGGGGAAGTGTTCTGGGTCTGGGTGCTTTAGTTCATCCATCCTGTCTCAGCAGAGATCTGCGGTCACAGACTGAACCACGCCTTTGACATAATCCAGCCTTTGACAGGAATACCAGTGAGGTAAGGTAGAAATAAGACACATTCACTCAGAAGGCAGGACTTTCAGAAGCAGAGAAGTCCCCCACATGCAGCAGCGACATCCCCAGCACAAGTGCAAGAACGGAGCCATGTGGGAACTGAGAAGGCGGAATGAGCAGAACTGTCAGCTCTGACCCAGCCCACTTCCCCACAATGCCCCGCTGCTGTGGATGAAGAGATCACCAAGACACTCAGAAGTCATCATCACCTCAGCATTGAATAGAAGGCTGGAACCTTCACACAGCAGCAGGGGACCCTAAGTTCTGCAGAACATACTCTTCCTGATTTCCTTTAATTGATCCACAAGTACTTAAGAAGTGTGGTTAAGTCTTCCTGGGACTCCTGTGCCCTCATACCTGACACAGCCACAGCTTCACCCTAAATCCAGGCAGGGGCCAGTCTATGCACACAAGTAAAGACAACCCTGGTGCCGGGCTGCAGGTGGGACCAATGCTGAGGTCACTCCCACAACACAGCCAGAGCACAGGTAGCATGGAAATGGAAAAGGCGCTGAGGTTCCAAGTGCTTAATGCTTTGGATGGACAGGCTGTGAGGGAGCTCAGGGAGAGGTGGGGCAGGGCAGCACAGCCTGGGCCCCAGGAGCAGGGAATGACAGGGTGGAGCAGTCCCAAGTGACTGCCCAGGAAGTGGTCAGCTCCTCTATTCCCAGTGGGTGGTCTTGGCACCCAGGGCTCTGCTGGGGGAAGTGGGCAGTGCTGGATCCTGGAGACGCAAAGCGGCCATGCAGAGCACTGAGAAAGTCAGGAGACCCAGCAGCGGCAGAAACAGCAATGGAGTTTCAGCTTTCTAAGTTGTTTTGTCTTGTTGAGCTCATCTTCTCCGGCCCTGCCCTGCACTGACCCATGGCACAAGCATTACCCACCTTTACAAGCAGGGAGGGGACAAGGCACTGGCATTTCTCTGAGATGCCCTGACAATAAGCCAATTGTAATTAAGTATTCATCACCTTCTTCAAAAAGTAGGTTATTTCCTAAAGTACCCTAATAGCTAGTAACTAGTAGCTAACAGGAATATCCAGTCATTTCTCATTTGAATCAACTTGACAGACATTTATTGGGTGCCTACTGTATACCAAGCACCACTCTTCACGTTAGATGCTGAATTTTCCCTTGGCGCATCTGATTCAGGAATCCTGTTAATTTCTGGCCTCTCAGCATACTAAATCCCTTGAACACATGAGGGGAAGACTGAAAAGTCCCAGAGTAGGCAAGGTCCAGACTGGAGCCTAGTACCCTCCAGAGGAGCCAACCCCAGACCTGAGCCAGCCCGCCTGGCAGGCCTCTCTGTCATAGAAGAGAGAACAGATAAGAGCAACCCCAGGGCTTCAACATGTCAGCTGCCATTGCCCAACAGAGAGCTAACTGGGCTGCCCTGGAGTGTCTGGTTTCACAAAGATATGAAGTTAAGGATTTGAATGTCGGGATAAAGGACCCCACCACCCAGCCAAATCTGCCCACTCACTTGACAAAGGCAGGGATGGTGTTGATCCTGGTTGTCCTTGTACCCCAGCAAAGGTCCTGTGGCTGGCATGTAGCTCAATAGAGGAGCAAGCAAATAAGCAAATGAATGGACCAAGGGTAGGACTGGACTTCATAGAACAGCCACAAAACAGAGGGCTTCCCTTGAAGGTTTGCAGCAGGAACCTTCTATGGTATGCAAGAAGAACAGAGCTTCTTCTCTCTAAAGCACAAGGCTCATTCCCCAGTGCTTCCATGGGCTCTAGATCTGGACAGCCAGGGCCTCCTATCCTACACAGAGGCAGCTGGGACACCTGCATCTATGCCTTGGTCTGGGCTTCCTAAGAAGAGCCGCCAATCCTTTTCCACCAATAGCAGACCGTGGCCCAACTGAGGATGCTGGAGTCAGGCTGTGTGTTCTGTGGGATCTAGGTCCTGTGCTGAGCTTTATGACCCTGGGCAGGTCAGAGGCTCCTGTGGCTCAGTGTCCTTTTGTGTGTGATGAGGGTGTGAGAGAGCCTTTCTTACAGGTTGTGACAGGGATTGATGAACTGTTATTTGTACTTGCAATACATTTGGCACATATATGCACATAAATATGGAGGTACATTAAATAAATGTTAAGACATGTTGTAGAATGTAACCTTTGAACAGCAGGCAGTGTTCAGGGTAGCTGTAGAGCAGGGCTCTGGTGTGTGCTGGGAAGAGACTGGCAGGGTGGTGGTGAGCTGAAAGGAGATGGCACCTCCTCAGGCTCCCAGGTTCATGTACAGTTGAAATTTGTCAAGAGGAAGTGGGAGCCACTAGACTTGGATTTGACATGGAAACAGCCAGCTGGACAAACCCAACTGCCCAGCTGTTCTGCCGGGGTCATCCCCAGCTCTCTTTCCTTGTTTTCTGTAAAGGTCCAGGAGACGCCTATACAGAAAGGTCAGGATGTCTCTCCCTTGGTTCTAATTCCAGACATGATTCTCAGACGTTGAAGCATCTGAGGCCTTGAACGGCTGTGTTAAACTGTGGACACCCTTCCCTTCCATAAAACTGGGAGGATGTTGCCCTGTATCTGAAGTTTTCTGCGTCCTAGGAAAGGGCTTGACTCCTTGCCTGGATGTGGTGCCCCAGGAAGGCCGTCAGAATGCTTCACCACAGGTCACAGACCCACAAGAGGTGGGCAGCCTTCTGGGTGCACTAATGCCACCATACCCCCAGACTGACGTGCTACCTGGGTTCCTGACAAGTCTCCTTTGAATGCCATTTCCCAGATCAAGTCCCTGAACCTGTTTGAACACATACGTGCACAGTACAGCAAACCAAAATCTTAAGAGGGTGTAGCTGACACACAGGTGAGTCAAACCATGTCCAGGCAGTTCTCAACTAGCCCACGGAAGGCAAGTCCCCAGCCACTCAACAGGAGTCTGGCCTGGGCTCTATCTTACCCAGTGTCTCATCCCAGAAGGAAGGGTGTGCCCCTGAAGTACCATGGTGGCCAACGAGATCAGCTAGTGATAATATCTTGGGGACCAGAGGAGACATGCTAATATAAGACACTGTGCCCAGCTGTCCACAGCAGACTGACCAGCCAACATAGGATTGGCTTGTGCCAAGGTGATCCTTATACCCCTCTTCAGGAGGGGCAGGGCTAGTGCCTAGAGCAAGGCCCTTAGCGAAAGGACACCAGCTTCACTCAGCACCACCTGCACTAGCAGATCTCATAACTAAAAAATAGCACTGATAGGAAAAAGGATACAGGACAAGAGCAGACAATTAGAAATAGATATACAAATAGCCAACACATATGAAAACCTTCAACTCACTAATAGCTGCAAATTCATCCAAACAATGGGACATGGTTTTATTTATATAGTTTGGAAGGTATGAAAAAAGTCCAGTATTGGGAGGAAAAGAGGAGAGAGAGATGGATAGACAGATATCAAACAGCATAGAAACTGGTAAGAAGAGACTGCCCAGAACATTTGGCAATATGTATTAGCCTTAGAAATGTGCATACCAAGCGCTTATCTAGCATGCAGGAGGCCTCAGGTTTAATCCCAGCATCATACACACACACACACGAAGGCCCAAAAATGTGTATACCTTTCTTCCAAGTAATTTTACTTCTAGGGATTTGTCCTAAACAAACAATAAGAGCCCTACACTGACTTAACAGAACCCATAATCTTCATATAACACACACATGTACATTTTTTATATGAAGACTTAAAAGCACTGTTTATTATGAAAAAAACTGGAAGTAATCTGAATGTGAGATTGGTTAAATTAATTATGGTTTAGACATGAGAGGGGTCTGAGGAACTTTTCAGCTCTGATCTCGAAATGCCAGAGGATCCTGATTCACGGCAATGAGCTCTTGCCATGGTGGGCTCTGCTCAGTCTTGGGCTTCTCTCACATTCATTGTCTCCTTTCATCTTGGAAGGTAAGCAGATCAGATATGATGTCCATTTTACACGAGACAACTGAGGTTGGGAAGGGTTTAATGACTTGACTGAAAGCCCCAAAGGCAGCAAGTGGCAGAACCCAGGTACACTCAACTCCTTGACTGCTATGCTTCCGTGGTGCTCCATCCAGGCTGCGTTAGGTCCTACTCTCATGAAGTTCTGCTTCCTATATAATGATAATAGCCACTGCGCAGAGGCGGACTCCACAGAAAGAAGAGCCATGCAGACCCTCAGACAAGCAGCAAGTCAGGCTGTGTGATAGGAGATATGACAGCTAGATCAGGGGACTCAAGTCCATGAGGCCTCCCATGTACTCCCAAGTCTAAACTCCAGCTCTGACACTCACTGCTCTTGAATTTGATTGAGCCCACGGGGGTGGGAGTGGGGGTGGGAGTGCACCTCTTTACTGAGCAGGGCTGGAAGAGGCAGGCAGACTAACACCCCATGGACAGGCAAAGGCAGATCCCTACTCCAGTCCCTGGCAGCCTGCACAGGCCCAGTTCCAGAACTGCAGGGTTAGGACCAGTGAGAGCACCTCCTCCAAATCTGACCTAGGGCCTTGCTATGTTTGAAAAGACATCACACATGGCTACTGACCACCAAAACAATGTTCAGTACTGACCAACTCACTTAAAATGAAGTAGCCATGCACAACAGGCAGTAGGAGGGGTCTTGTGATGGATGTCCCTATACCTGGACTAGGCTGAGGGCTTCGAGCACTCAGCAATGTGCTGATATCCATAGCCAGCACAAGCCACACAGTGCCAGTCACATAAGATGTCAGCTTTGGGGGAGGCAGGATGAAGAGTCTTTGGGTCTCTCTTCTCTCTCACATCTGCTTGTGAACTATGATGATCTCAAAACAAGAGGTTAAGAAACATCAAACACTGGTGCCCTTAGTGGCTACTGTAGGTAGCTCAATGGGGCAGTTTCTTCAAACTCCCTCTGGTGCTATGGGTCCTTCCTTCACAATTCATAGATGGTACACTGGATATAGGGGTTTGGACAGAGAAGATGGGCATAGGGTAGGGACCACTGAATTAGCATTTGGGGAAAGGGCAGGCATTCAGAAAAAGACAGTGTTATCCCAAGAAAATCCCGCAACTCCCTGCAACTCCAGACCGTGGCCATGCCCCTTGCTAGGTTCTCCACCAACCCCTGCGGAGGCCCTGGAAATCCTACACCAAAGGACCCTTTGGGCCACCACTAGCCCAGGATGGGACTCCCCAGAGCCTAGGCGTGAGAACACGGGCCCTGTGCCTAAGGTGAACATAGAGTTGGGGGCAGAGCCCTCTCTGGGTGGCTCGGCCCCTTTCCCACCACTCCGGCAGCTCCACCTCACTTTACCGAGAAAGGGTGCGCAGCCAGAAAGGGTGAGCGGGCCACTCACTACTCTCAGGCAGTAGTCAGCAAAAGGATCAAGGGCCCTGTACCACAGGGCTGCGAATAATTGCAGCTCCTCCTCTGCTCCCCCGCCCCGCGCCCACCACTGAGACCCTCCCAGACAAAAGAGTCTGGGGAGAAGAAGCCGCCCCCGCAAAGGGCAGAAGCGCCAGATCCTATCAACCAATTACCCAGACACGCACGGCACCCGCAAGTTAGGGCACGCTCGGCCCGGCGCAGGCAGCAGGAGCTGGGGCGCGCCCAGGGGGTCTGGGTCTGGCTCTGGGGTGCGTCCGGTAGCGGGTCAAGGTCTGGGCGCGCGCACGGAGGTGAGGGTGCTGGGGCCAGGGGACCGCCCCAGACCTGGGGTCTGACTGAGCTGGGGGAGCTCCCGGGTGAGGTGTCTGAGTGGGCGCAACGTTTGAGGGGGGTGGCTGGATCTCGGCCAGGGGCGTAACTCAGGGTTGTGGGCTAGGGGCGCGACCAGGGCCAGGGAATCTGGTACCCGGAGCCAAGTTGGGTGCCGGGCCAGGCCCTCCTCCCGGAGCCTGCGACCAGTCTCCTCGCGGGTAAGGAGGCTTCTTCGTAGGAAGGGGCCCTCCCCAGGCCCCCAGAGGCCCTTCTACAGCCCGGAACCCGAACAGCCCCTGTCCCCCAGTTCGCCCCGGAAACGCCGCCCTCCCCTAACGTGTGGCGCGCCCGGGTCGCCTCTCACCCGTGGAACAAAAGAGCCCCTCTCGGGGAGCGGGTCTGGAGCCTGCACGGGCTGTCCGATAGCCCTCGGCCCCAACAGGATCCTCCCCAGGCTGCCAGGCTTTGTGTCTGTGCAGGGGGCGGGAAGAACGGTCGGGGTCCCCAGTGCACATCCCACGGACACAGCGCGCAGCGGCGCGCGGCGCCCGAGCTCGAAAGTTGGCGCCGGTCGCCTCCCACACCGCTCCAGTCCCCCTCCGCGCGGAGCCGGATCGTTTGCCAGGGGAGGGGTGCAGATCGCGGGGTCGGTCCTTGGGGGCTTACCTTGCTCTTGACTTCCACCGCGCTGCAGTCGTAGAAGCGCAGGGTCTGAGACTTGTGAAAACTCCGGTTCATGGTTTCGGCCCCGGTCAGCCTCACTTCGCCCTCGCTGCTCAAGGGCCGCAGAAAGACTCTTGGGGACGACGCCCCCGCCGTCGGCCCCGACTCCGGCCCCGGCCCGCGCTCGCTGGAGCGACGGGTTGCCTGGAGTGCAGCGGGCCGGAGCTGGGCTGGCCGCGCGCCTCCGGGACTCCAGGGGCCGCGCGCGGGAGGAGCGCGGGGACGCCGGCGCGCGCCGCCCTGCCTCCCCACGCCCCGCCTCTTCGCCTTCCCACGCCCCACCTCCCTACCTCCCCGCCTCTCCGCGCCCCGCCTCCCTACCGCCCTACCTCCCGGCCTCCCCAAGCCCGCTTGCGCCCCGCCTCCCTACCGCCCCACCTTCCCGCGCCCCGCCTCCCCTCGCCCGGGAGGACCCGGCTACTCCCCGACCCGACTGCGGTTCACGGTAAACTCAAGTTTCTCTGCGATCCCGAAGCCTGGGATTCATTTTGTTTGCCTCCACCAGGCGGCCTGGCAAAGGAGTTCACTTGCCGTTGTCTTGGGTAATTATTAAGAAGGGTACTAAGGAGAACCTGCGGAGGCCTGATCTCATTTGGCATCACCTGCCTGCACTAACTGCCAGGCTGCAGGTGGGAGAAGGGTCTTCAGGGGGGCGAACTCCAAAAGTGCAGTCATGCACAGGCCAAATGAAAAGGGACAGGAACAGGTCAGAGTGCCTCTCTGATGAGAAGGGAGATTTGAAGGCATCTAATAGAAAAAAGGGAGAGGTTCGGAGAGAGGTGGCACGGATTATTAGCAACGTCTCTGAGGACTTGTTAATAGGCAACTGAAAGAGGGTGAAAGAAACCAAAATACAGCCTGGCTCTTGAGGAATTTGTGAAGACTCTGGAAAAGACAAGGCACGGGGTTTTAAAAACACTGTTACAGGGCTGGGGTAGAGCGCTTGCCTAGCATGTGTGAGGCACTGGGTTCGACCCTCAGCACCACATATAAATAAATAAAATAAAGATCCACTGACAACTAAAAATAAATAAATAAATAAAAACCAAACAAACACTGTTGCAAATTGGACTGGACGGTCCAGCCCTGTACTCCCAGCTACTCAGGTGCCTCAGGCAGGACTGCAAGTTTCAGGCCAGCCTGGGCAACTTATCAGACCTTAGGTCAAAAAAGAAAAAGGGTCAGGGGTGTGGCTCAGTGGTAGAGCACCCCTGCATTCAACCCCAATGCTGCCAAGCAAACAATAACGAAAGAATGTTGTGTTCTACCAGTTTTTGTAATCTGCAGGCTACATAATTATAACGTTGCTATAACCTCATCGCAAGAGAAACCTGGAGTATCCAAGGAGGTGAAAGCAGAGTGAGATCCCTGACGTGGTGGGATTCCACTCACCTGAAACCTGGGTGCCATAGGTGCCCACCACCTCTCTGCATGTGTGTGACCATGCTATTTGTATAGTTTTGCAGCCTGCTTTTGCCACCTCTTGTTGCATAATGAACATTTTCAATGTGTTCTTAGAAAACACATCTTAAACCTGCATATGTCATAGGCATGATTTATGATCATTCTATTTTTACTGAATATTTAAGATGTTTCCAATGTTTAGATTTTATATAATACCCTGTTTCCTGAATTTGTTTATTTTTATCATTTATTGAAAATCAACACCTAAAAATGCAATTATTAGGCCATTAAATACACATATCTCTCAAGCATTTGGTACAGATTGTGAAACTGCATTCCCCAAAATTTAATTTTCATTTAATTTTGCTATACATTTATCCTGTTACATGCCAGGAGGTTAGTGCTAGGGACTATGGCCATAAAGGCTCAGAGTTACAATCCCTGATCATAAGAGACATGCCAGACTGGGCAGAGGGTCAGATTTATAGGCAGAGTCCCAAAGAGATCATGTGGGGTGAGTGAGCTAAGAACAGTGCCAGGGGGGCACACTTCACAGCAGCCTGGCAGAGGAGTGACTTTCTTTGAAGGGAAGCTTCCTAAATTGAATGCAGTCTTTGGCCTCCTGCAGGGTCACAGGCCTACCGTGATCACAGGCTGCCCTCTCCAGGAAAACCTTGTTTTGTGGGTGGGAGAAGCTGAGGAGCATCATGAGGGATGAGCTCCAACCCACACATTTTCAAGTGGAGAGATGGACAGCATTCTGGAGGGGGAGGCGGGAATTGCAGGCTTGGGCTCTCGGTAACAAGCAACCCTTCCATGGGTAGGTGGGATTTAAGTGCCCCCAGGGCCACCTGGTGGGGCACCACGCTCTCCGAAATCCTGTGGGAACCCTGTGGCTCAGAGCGTGGCCAGGCCGACATTTTCACAAGGCTCCTCAGCAGGGTCCCACCTCCCCTGCTGAATCAGAGCTGCTGAATGAGGTCCCCAGCACCCAGCTCTTAATCACTGCTGCCCTCAGGACTTGTTTGGCATGAGAAACAGCAAGAGGATGAGGAAGCTGCCAGTGCCCAAGCTGTTTCTAGCTGGGACTAAGCATGGTTCTCTGGGCCTCAAGCCTGACACCGGGTTGGGTGTGGATAGGCACAAATCAGAGCTTTCAGCAGGAAACATTTTCACATTTTTTTTTTTTTTTTTTTTGGGTGCTGGGGATCGAACCCAGGGCCCTGTGCTTGCAAGGCAAGCACTCTACAAACTGAGCTATCTCCCCAGCCCCACATTTTCACATTTTCACATTTTGATCTCAGAGTTAAAAGCAAATGCCCCACGGTCCTGGCCTGAAAGCTCATCTTTCCGCACAGCTGTAGGACCTTGGGTGCTCACTTGTTGATGAACTAGTGTCAGTCAGAGAGTGAGAAAGAAAACAGTCAGACCTACTCTTCCTCAAGCCATCGCTTCAAAGAATCCATCAAAACTGCTGACTAAAGCCAGGTGTGTGGCATGTGCCTGTAATCTCAGCCCCCAGGGAGGCTGAGTCAGGAGGGTGTCTTAAGCCCAGGAGTTTGAGGCTGGCTTGGGCAGTAAATGAGACCCCATCTCAAAAACAACAACCTACTGCTAACTGAGCACAGACCCTGCAGAATGCATGCTTTGGGTTGTCAGTATATAAAATGAAAATTGCAGGAGACTTCAAAATCCCAAACACATTGGTTAGAAAGAAAAGAGATTGGCAATTCACAAAGTTTTCTGCTTTTCAGATAACAAAGCACAGAGAGAAGTTGTATTTAGGATCCCTGGTAACAGAATAACAGGGCTAAGGGTTGGGCCCATCTACTACTTGTGGCAGAGATTGGGCGTCAGGCCAGGCCACCTGAGCAGGAGGTGGCCTGGTGAGGTGCAGCAGTGGTGGAATCTTGGTGGGCACAGTGAGTCCCACACAGGAGGGTTGTGCCCTACCTTCCCCCAGGGGCATATCTGTGGTCAGGACACAGGGTGTGCTGCTAGCTGGTGGAGACCAGTGCTGCTGCTGAAGATGTAACAATGCCCAGGACAGTCCCACAAAGAAGGGTCAGCCACCACTGTGTGTTTGCTACTGCCAGAAGTCCTGGTCCCTGCCCATCCCTCCCTGTCCCCAGGAGGTGGGCTGTCTGCAACTTGGTCAGGTATAAAGACCTTCTGTGGTCCACCATCAGTTGGTAGCCTGGTCCCTGGCCTTGGTAGTCAGGAATAGAAGGCACTTGTCAGTCTATGACTTCCCTGGCTCTGAGTGGCCTGCACTCTGTGCCAAGATATGCTCAGAGGTTTGCTCTTCAGTAGGGCTTGGGCAGGCCAGACTCTCCCAGTTCCATGTCCTGCTCCAGATACCTTCAGTACCCTGCAAACAGTGGAGCAGAATCTGCACGACACCTGTCCCAGAGCAACCTCAGTGCCAAATTGAGGAAATTCATCCAGGCTAACATAGTTGTCGCTTGATATAAGGGATTTCCACACTTCCCCTATGTCCTCTGCATTTCAAAAAGTCTGCTGAGCGTGTGCCTAAAATCAAGCCACTGAAACTGCAACACAGTGATGGGAGGGATGGCTGTGGACCCACCCTGTCTATACAATCTAAGGCAGCTACCCTGGAACAAACCTGTTGTGAGACAGATGCCATGTTTCTTGGATCCTCAACTGTGGACAGAGAGGACAGACCCTCTAGAGGCTCACGTCCAAAACAACCCCTTTAGTAATGTCCCTGTGGATGTGGCATGTGCCAGAGAGGGTGATACAGGCATTTGATTTCCACAGCTTAACCTCAGTATCTCAATGCAGAGGAAACACAGGTGCGTTTTAAGGAGGCTGTCTGTGGACAGGCGCAACACTGGTACCCCTGGCCACTGTGCTTGACCTACCTTTGTGTGTTTTGAGAGTAGTCCTTACATCTGAGGCCCAACAAGAACAAATCCTGAAATAAAAATTGCAACTGAAGCTATAAAGACACAAAATTCCCTAGATGTTGTTTATTGAGAGCCTGGTGTGGTGGGGCCAGTTAGTACTCTACTGTAGGTACCTACTACAGCCTACAGTGACTGCCCCATTTTACTAGGGAAACAGGCTTTGAGAGGCCAATTCAAGGCCATACCACTGGAGGCTGCAACACCGGGGTCTCAGCATGGCTCCCAGCTCTGGCTTTACCTTGACTTGGAAGTCCACGGGCAGGATTTGTGAATTTGAAGAGATGTAACAGCAAAACAACAAAGCCAGGGAGTGTTCTGTTTAAACCTCAGACTGTTCAGGTAAAAATTAAGTGTCATGTTTTCAGTGTTTCAAATCCAGGCGTCCATAGGGGTGCAGTGGGCACACTCACTTGAGCAACAGCTGTGCTAGAGGACACACCATGTTAGCCTTCTTCTGTTGGATCAGGTGGAGCTTTTTCATCTGCTGCCCACAGTCCTGCTGCTGCTTTGGACTTGGTCACAGGCAGAGCTGGGCAGTCTGTGCATGGCATGGTGAGAATTCCAGAGGTTAGAAGTATACCCACCCAGTGAGGTGCCACCCTGCCAGGCCCTCCCCACTTCCACCTCTCCACTGATGGAGCTTCCTCTTCTCCCCAGGCCTCTCCTGCCTGTAGGTTTTCATAGATTGCTAGTCTGGTAGACATCTGCAGGACTCCTTTTTTGGGTTAATTTGGAGTAACTTGCTGGGTGTGTTAGTGCAGAGTCTGTTTGCCATTAGGTGTCTGTGTGGACACAGCATTTTCCCCAGGACCTGGAGGGGCTTCAGTTGATTTTTTGGGGTCAGTGTACAGCATCACAGGTGACCTCTGGGATGGGTCCTGGTTCCACTCACTCATGCTCTGCCTTGGTGTCCTCACCTGTGAAACACAGGTAACCCTGCCCAGGTCTGTTCTGGGGATGGATGTTCAAGTGCTTTCCAAGCTTAGAGGCACCTGTGTTTCTGCTGCTACCGCACAATAGGATCAGGTGTCACCTTTCCTTCATTGGTACCAGGCAAAGGAGGTCCTACACTCTCAAGCACCCCGGGCAAGGGTCTCCAGAACTGTAGGGTATGCTGGGGAGGCCAGGATGTGGGGTTAACACAGGAGAAGACAAGACAGGCCTGGCAGGACCAGGAGCAGGAGGCTGCAGGGCCAGTGGTTCCAGCTTGTGAGCACAGATGGAGCAGGAGAAACTAGGGCTCTGCTACACCCAGCTGCCCCTCTAAGTCCCATATTTTCACCCCTGAGTAGAAGCCATGGTAGCTGCCCAAGCCCTGAGACCACTGCTGAACTCACAGTGAACATGCAAATTAACATGGTGCTGATGTGTAACCTGGAGCCCAGGATGAGAACTGGTTTCACAGATGCTCAGCAGGCTCATCCCTGACTGCATGCACAAAACTCCTGCTTTTGGAGGGGCAAAGTCTGCCCTCACTCAGCATCTCAGATGCGGCACTTCAGGGAACCTTCTTTCTTTCTGGCTATTTGCTTCCCACTTCCACCTCCTGCCATCCATTAGTCACCCCAGCCTTTAGCTTCCTGTAAGGACCCGAGCTTGCAGACTCCTGTGGACATCTAAAATGTGCAGACCTGAGCTGCCTTCATTTTTGGTCCTTGAGCTGGAGACACCAAGCAGGAAAAGTTGGCCTGCTGTGAAACTAACAATAAAAAATCACAGGCTCTGCTGTGCCCTGGGGTTCCTCAGCACTTCAAAGAAATGTGCACAACACAAGACACATCTATGCATTAAAATGAAATTGTGCTTAAAGAAATCTCATTAAGAACTTTCTCTTTGAAGATGATACTTCGGTGTAAAAATCCCCTAAGAAAATGTGTTTTTGAAAGCAACAAAAATGAGATGAAATTATAAACACAAAGTATCCATTTCAGGGGTAGAGTCCTTTTTTCCTATTGCTTAAGGGGGAGTGACCAGAGGATTCGGCTGAGATCCCCCTGCAGCCAAGCCTGTCTCCATCAGGGTGTGCTGGGTGCACCAAGGGTCCACAGCTGGGAGGGTGCTGGCGTCCCTCATGTTCTGGTGCTGTTAAGGCCTAAGGTGGGCAAAAGCACAGAGGGGGGTGGCAGGTAGGAAGACTGCATAGGCCCCACAGTCGTGCCTCAAGCAGGCCCCAGCACTGGTCCGTGGCACTGGGAGGATGTGCAGTCAGAAGTGGCCTTCACCAACCCTAGGTGCTGCCAAGCCCCACCTCCCTGCTGTCGCTCATCCTGTCTGTGTCCCTCTTGGGGCCATTCTCTTCCAGTGTTCACCCCCATCCAAAGGGCCTCCTGTCTCCCACCTTCTGGCTGACTCCACCCACCTGTGGGAGTCCCTGGGTCTGAGTTCTCCTGAAAGCTCCTCTGGTCACACTGTGCTCCTTTGCTCTCCACCTCCGACCTCACACTAGGCTGACAGCCTGCACTGCTGCTGCAGGCTGGTGGGTGCATGTACATTCTGGAGTTGTCCTGGAACAGTGGGCTCAGGATCCTCAAGGAGCAGAAGGGCCCCATGGCCTCAGTGAAGGATGTGACCTGGGGTGAGGGACTCATGGAGGTTGTTCTGTGGAAGTGGTACTGTCTGATGTCACTGCCTAACCAGGTTATGTGAATGTCATATGCGCCAGAGGCCTAGGCAACAAAATAAGTGGCTAATTCCCAGGAAAGAATCAGTTCTTTTTAGCCACAAACTGGTTCATGTAGAATCAAAGGCAAGGAGTAGACATGGTGGGGTCATCTCAGGAGGGGCAGCAATGGGATGAGAGCTGGGTGGCGCCTGCCCTGAGCCACATCCCTCTCTTGAGCCATGTCCCTCCCAGCTCCTGCTCCAGTGTTGGGGCAAAGGATTGAGCTGTTTCTCTGAAAACCTCCTGCCACTGTGGAAAGTGTATAGGCGCATCCCAGAGCCTCTTGATCTGCCCCCAAGTACTTAAAGTATATTTGTGAGTGATTGTATCTTCAGTGATAGGATTGTTTCGAAGAGTCATCTCTGCCAACTTATTAAATACATTGTCACCAAGACTCTTAGGCTGAAAATCTGTTGCTACAATATATTTCCTAGAAAACACTCTCCAGGGCACAGGTTTTAGATAATAGGAGAGTGTCAGGACTCTGAGCCCATGCTGAGTGCTCCCTGTATGGAGCAGGAGACACTGGCACAGCCACCTGGAAAGACTACCTTTGCTAAAAGAACTGACGCCTCACCTGGTCCCGCAGTTGCCCAGTGGGAAACTAAGGGCAGGATAACCAGGTGTCTCTGCCTTCAGTTTGTATTTGTTTTCAGATCCCTGCTCTGCTCTGTAGGGAGGCATGTTAACCACTTAAGGGTCATTCCTCTAAAAATTAGTAACACAAAGTTTATTAGCTCTAAATTTACCCAACCTCTCTCATCCCCTTCAGGACTGAGGCCAGATTTACAGGTAAATTTGCAGCCTCCTGTTTCAGACAGGAGTGGCATTTAGAAGTCTTCAGTCATTGTCTTATACCTTTATAAAGTCACCCCATAGTGAGACTGCATTCTACCCCCCAGCAGGAGCAAGCATCTCACAGGAACCGAATTGAGACCTCAAAGATAAAGACTGCAGAGCCAGCACTAAAGAACTGTCAACCAAATCATAGTGTGACCAAGGCCCTATTCTTCTTCTTTTTTTTTTTTTTTGCGGTACTGGGGATCGAATCCAGGGCCTTGTGCTTGCGAGGCAAGCACTCTACCAGCTGAGCTACATCCCCAGCCCAAGGCCCTGTTCTTCCTCCATTGAAACCTAAGGCTCACCTCAGCACCCCAGCGATAGGGCTGAGGAACCTGCCCTCATGGTGACTTCCCAACACAGTCACATTGAAATTTCCTTCTCAGCTCCTCAGTATTGCCTTTGGGGCCCTGGAGTCTGCCCTCTGGTCCAGGAATCTATAACAAATGACACTGCTTCAGTTGAAATTGGCACAGTGAGGCTTTCCCATCCCACTACCACACGAGTCTCATCCAAAGGCACATTTATTCTTACTAGGCTTTCCTCTGCACCTGCTCAAAGAGGCCTCTCTGTCTTTTTGGTGAAGTGATCTTGGAACCTCAGGAAACTTCACAACCAGGGACTCAGCAGCATCTCCCTGGCAGATGCTCGCTCAGCCTCAGCAGAACACATTCCCTGCATTCCAGAGCCATGTGGAAATCATTGTTTGCATCTGTGCATTTCTAACAGAGTGGCTCTGTTGGACGCCTTAGGACCAGTATGGGGCTCCTACCTTCATGGGTTGCAGTGTGGAACCTGCTTGCTGGTCCATGTAAGCTGCAAGCATGTGCCCAGATGGGAAGCTGACAGACAGGCAAGCATCACCCAGCTGTCTCTGGTTTTGTACTACAATCCCATAGCACACATTCAGAATATAAACAATGTATGTGGGACACCCTGCCAACTGTCCTGGTTCTTAGGGTCACACCAAGCATGGGTTAAAGTTTCAGGATCTTTCTTTATTTTATGAGTTGATTTAGCAAACTTTTCACTGCCAGGTTGGGGAACATCTGAATGTGACTTCCTGCAGAAAAGTGTGGTCAACACCTGTGTCCAACTTTGGTTCGCTGACACTGTTGTCTCCTGTCCCCTACCAAGGCAGTTGGAAGTTCTTGGGAGCAGCCCTTCTGCCAGGCTGCCACCCACCATTCTGTGCTGGTCTCTGGCCCTTCATCTTTTCCTCTGAGAGATGCTCTGTGGATAACCCTCCTCCTCCCAAGATTCTCCCTCTGCTTCTCTGGTTTCTTGCTTTAGGTACAACGTGCCTGAGAAGTGAGCAGCTCAGACAGTTCCTACTCATTCAAAAGGCCCCTTTCCTGGTCTTGTGCTCCATGTTCTCCATGGCCTCAACTCTGTCCTTCCCATGCATGTCTCACTGAAGGACTCCTGGTTCCTGCTTTCTCACTCCCCATCCCTCCTAAGCAGAGCCAACTGGCTGCTGCTCCCATGTTACTAAAACACCTCTAGCTGAAGCCATGACTTTGGCCAGTGACTCCTGCCCAATGGACTCATGGGCCCCTCACTAGTGGGGTCTCCTAGGGGCATCCAGTGACAGGCTTTTCCATGTCTCCTCTGGCCCAGCTAGCTGCCCCGTCCCACCTCACCTCCCAGCCTGCTTTGCCTCCTGGCTCCATGTGCTCCTGCCTCCTGGGGATCCATGTGACCTGAAATCCCATCAGTGCACCACGGTCCTCCTGCTCCTCACACTGCTCACTGAGGGTTCAAACCCCTGAACTTCGCCTTCTCCCAGTTCTCTCCTCTGAGTTCTGAAGCCTGGGGACCAGAACCTGGGTGTCTCAGGAGCTCTGTGGTTAAACAGGGTCAGCACTTCACTGTCCATGGCCTCCCTTTCCACAAACACCTGTTGCCCTGACCTGCCTCTGCAGAGACACATGGGGTCACCCCATCACCAGCTCCTGCTCCCTGTCCCCACCAAGGTGCTCCCTCCAGGCCCCTAACCCTCCTCCTGGATGGCTCTCAGGACTGTTTCCTCCTTGACACGCATCTCCTTTCCTCTCAGGTCAAGCTCTCATGGGCTGTCACCTGGCTGGCTTACTCGAGTCCCCAGAGACTGGCCCTCCCTTCTGCCCACCCTCCAACTTTTCCTTCACAGGCCATCAGTATGGTCTTGTCACCTTCTTCTTATGCCCTCTGTTGCTTCTTGTTGCTTCCAGGAAAGCCCTAGTCTCTTGACACAGTACCCAGGGACTCCAGCCCAGCCTCCCACCTCCCTCCCTTGTGTCTCCAGAGTGAAAGATCCTCAGTGTCCCCAATACTCCCTGCACCCCAGCAGATAGCACCTGCCACACGGATGCCTGCAGAGACATGCAACACTCAGTCTGCAGTGCCCTCTTGACACCCATCCAGGGCTCTGCCTTGGCCTTGTAGGTCAGGCACCCAGCTCTGGGTGCACCATGGCCATGTGCTGTGATGTGGGGCACCCCTGGAGCTATCTTGAAGAACTGGGACAGTTTTGCTCCCCAGTTGATTCCTCCACTCCTGCTCCTCCCTCAGGAATAGACCCAGCCTGAGGACTGTGGACACCTTCTGCACGAAAGAAAAGGCAGGAAGAAAGAAGCAGTGATGTTCGTGCTTGTGGGTGTTTAAAATTTCCAGTTCTCATTTAATTATTCCAAGCAGGAATTAATAAATTCTAAGACCACTGTATAAATGCAGAGACTGAAACTCTGAAAGGTCAGTTAACTTCCTCAAGGTTTCACAGCTGGAACATCTGACCCCAGGCATGAACACTATGAAGCCCACTTGCCTGTACCCGCCTTCCTCCCTTCCCACTTCTCCACCCACAACTCCACCCGGTGGGACACGCAGGCCCCCCCTCCTCTTCCTCACAGTTGGGCTGGGGCCTCCAGGTGCAGTAAGTCGCCCGCTGCCCTGCTGCTCCAAATTTGCCTCATGCTTGTCTCTCCAGGTGCATGGTTCTAGGAAAGACATATCTTCTCACTTTCAGACCTAACTCCTCCTACTATCTAATCCTAAAACACCTGTTCAAAAGGCCTGAGAAGGGCTGGGGAGATAGCTCAGTCTGTAGAGTGATTGCCTTGCAGGCATGAGGCCTTGGGTTTGATTCCCCAGTACCGCAAAAAAAAAAAAAAAAAAAAAAAGGCCCGAGAGGAAGACTGTTTCAAACTGGGAAATACTACATGGAACCAGGAAGGCTAAGATAATGCTTCTTGCAACACAGTTTACCGTATGGCTTAAATCTAAAGTAATTGTAAGGACATGTACGGAGTTTGCTACTCTTTTTTTTCTCCCACTTTTTTTATTGGTGCATTATAGTTGTATATAATGGTGGAATTCATTGTTACATATTTGCCCATGTGCACAATATCACTGTTGGCCATTATCATTCCCAGTATTTCCCCTTTTCTGCCCCTTCTATCTCCCCCTGGTCCCTTTCCCCTATTCTACCGATTTCCCTTCGAATTTCATGAGCTTTCCCACCTCTCTTTTCCTTTTTCATACCTAACTTCCACATACCAGAGAAACATATGACCTTTAACTTTCTGACTTTGGCTTATTTTACTTAACATACTATTCTCAAGTTCTATTCATTTTCCCAAAAGTGGCAAAATTTTATTTAAAAAGAATTCTGAATAAAAACTCCATCATATATATGTATCACATTTTCTTTAACCAATCACCTGTTGATGGACACCTAGGCTAGTTCCATAGTTTGGCTATTTTGAATTGTGCTGCTATAAACTGGGGGTGCACATTCTGCTCTAGTATGCTGACTTTAATTCTTTAGGATAACTACTGAGGAGTGGTGTAGCTGGGTCATATGCTGGATTCACATCAGTCTTTTGAGGAGCCTCCATACAGATTTCCATAGTGGTTATATTGATTTACAGTCCCACCAACAGTGTAGAAGTGCTCCTTTTCCTCCCATCTGCTTTAGCATTTATTATTATTTGTATTCTCGATGACTGCCACGCTGGTGTAAGATGAAATCTCAGTGTAGTTTTGATTTTCATTTACCTAATTGCTGATGATGCTGAACATTTTCTTGTGTATTTGTTGGCTATTTGTATTTCTTCTTTTGAGATGTGTTTGCTTAATTCATTTGCCCATTTATTAACTGGGGTTTTTTTGGTGTTACATTTTTTAAGTTCTTTATATATTCTAGATATTAATCCTTTGTCTGAAGAATAACTAGCAAAGATTTTCTTCTCTTCTGTATGTTCTCTCTTCATATTCTTGTTTCTTTGCTGTACAGGTTTTTAATTTGATGCATCCCATTTATTAACTCTTGGCATTACTTTCTGATTTTTAGGGGTCCTATTGAGAAGGTTGTTGCTTGTGCCTATATGCTGATGTGTAGACCCTACAATTTCTTCTAGGAGTTGGTTTATGGTCTAATTCCTTTGATCTGTTTTCAGTTGATTTTTGTGTAGGGTGAGAGACAAGTGTCTAGTTTCATTCTTGTACCTATGGATAGCTTGTTTTCTCAGCACTATTTGTTAAAAAGGTTGTTTTTTCTCCCAGTATGTTTTTGTCAAGGATCAAATGACTGGAGGTGTGAGTTTGTCTGTGTGTCTTCTACTCTGTACTGTTGGTCTATGTGTCTGTTTCTATACAAGTACCACACAGTTTTTGTTACTATGGCTCTGTAGTATAGTTTGAAGTCAGGTATTATGATGCCTTCAGCATTATTTTTTGTTTGTTTGTTTAGAATTGCTTTTGCTATTCTGGATCTTTTATTCTTCCAAATGAATTAAAAATTTTTTTTTTCTAGTTCAGTGAAGAATGTCAATTGGTAGTTTGATGGGGGTTGCATTGACTCTGTATATTCCTTTTGGTTGTATGGCCATTTTAAGAATATTAATTTTGCCTATCCATGAACATGGGAGGTCTTTCCATCATCTTGAATCTTCTTTAATTTCTTTATTCAATGTTCTAGAATTTTCATTGTAGAGGTCTTTTGCCTCCTTGGTTATATTTATTCCTATGCATTTTATTTTCTTTGAGGCTATTATGAATGGAATAGTTTTCTTTATTACTTTCTCAGTAGATTAATTATTGATGTATAGGAAATCTACTCTTTTTTTTTTTTTTTTTTTTTTGTGGTGCTGGGAATTAAACCCAGGGACTTGTGCTTGACCAGCAAACACTACGAACTGAGCCATATTCCAAGCCCAGAAATCTACTGATTTTTTACATTGATTTTGTAACCTGCTACTTTGCCAAATTTGTTTATTAACCCTGATAGACTTTTGGTGGAGTTTTTTTCTTCTTTCTTTCCTATTTTTATCCCTTTTATTTCCTTCTCTTGCCTAATTGATCGGGCTAGAATTTCTAGCACTATATTATATATGAGTAGTGAGAGTAGACATCTTTGTCTTGTTCCAGATTTTAAAGAAAATGCTTTCAGTTTTCCCCCATTTACTGTGAGGTTGACTTTGGGTTTGTCATATATACCCTTTTTGGTGGTGTTGAGGTAGTTTCCTTCTGTCCCTAGTTTCTTCAGTGCTTTTGTCATGAATGGATGCTGAATTTTGTCAAAGACTTTCTCTGCATTTATTGAGAGGACTAAAGAATTATTGTCCTTAGTTCTATTTATGTGATGAATTACACCTGTTCATCTGTGGGTATTAAACCATCCTTGCATCTCTCATATGAAATCAACTTGGTTATGATGCACAATCTTAATATGTTGTTGAACATGATTTGATAATATTTTATTAGTTTTTTTTTTTAAATCTAAGTTCATCAAGGATATTGGTCTGGAGTTTTTTTCCTTGGTGTGTTCTTATCTGGTTTTGGTATGAGAGTGACACTGGCTTCATAGAATGAATTTGGAAGTACTCCATTCCTTTCTATTTTGTGGAATAATTTGAGGAGTATTGGCTTTAGTTCTTCTTTAAAGGTCTTGCAGAATTCAGCTGAGAATCCATTTGATCCTGGGCTTTTATTTTTTGGAAGGCTTTTTTTTTTTTTTTTAATGGTTTCTGTATCATTATTAGTTATTAGTCTGTTTGGGTTTTCTATGTCCTCTTGATTCAGTTTTGGCAGGTTGTATGTGTCTATTTCTTCTAGGTTTTCAATTTATTGGAGTATAAGTTTTCAAAATAGTCCCTAATGTTCTGCTGGATTTCTGTGATGTCTGTGGTTTCTCTTTTTTCATCTCTAATTTTTATTAACTTAACTCTTCTCTATTTTCATTTTGGTTAGTTTTTGGCTAAGTGCTTATCCATCTTGTTTATCTCAGAGTTAGCCATTTTATTGCACAAAGTATGTCCACTGAAAGCCCATTTCTGTGCAAGGACAAGCCTGCATTTACTTCCCCTTGGCCAGTCTTTCATGTCCTGCTCCTGCAGCTGCTCTCTCTTTTCAGTAGCATCCACTGGATTTAGACACTAGAACTTCTGCTGGAACCCAGACAGCTTGGTGGAAAACTCTGTGTCCAATGGGAGGACAACCTGGCGTCTGTGGGACAGGGAACCTCCCTGGCAGTAAGGAGGTGGGGCTTAGTTCCCCATGGGGAAGGGCCACAGGCAGGAGCAGTGTCCAGGGTCCAGCCAAGTGTAGTATCTGTCCTGCAGTCTTCCTTTCTACTCTCATGTATGCGATGTAGGAGTACCATTCCACCTGTTAATTGGTATAGTTCAGTTATTCAAAATCAGAGGCAGGGGCTTGGTTGTTTACTCAACAGCACTCAAAACTCTTTGCATTTTGACCCAGGCTTAGACATGATTCCTAGACATAACTTTGCTGCAGTCCCAGCCTCAACATCATGTATAAACTCCATGCCTATCAGCTTCCAGCCCCATCATAGTGCTGGGCCAGTCTTAGATGAAGGAAAAATAAACCTACCTGCATCGGGACACTGGGAAATCTCAGATCCCAACTGCAGGCCTGAAAGAAAGGTTGAAGTCTTGAAAGGGGCAATAGCAAATGAGGGCATTTACTGTATATGCTTGTCCAAAACTGCGGGGTGTATTGAAGTATGTGTGAGTACCTATGTGGAATTATGTCATGGCTGCAGTGGCACAGAGCCTGAGCACAAGTTGAGTGTGTAGCGAAGTCTGCATAGACTCTAAGCTGGCTGAATCTTGGACTGGGGAGCAGAACCCACCCCAGAGGGTGGCAGTGCTGCAGAGCCCCAGAGCGCTTTCCAACCCTGAAAGACCCAGCTGCTTGCCGCCAGTCGGGCAGGGGCAGGACAGCACTGCCAGCTGCTGGTGTCGGTGGAAAACTACAGCTCAGAGGCATTAATTCACTTGACCAAACCAGGCAGGTTGGGCCAGGGTGCAGTGGAATTAGAACTCAGAAATTGCGACCTGGAATGCAGCCCCTTTTCCCACTCCAGCACCCTGGTTGACTTTGTATAGCTTGGGGAGGTCACTTGTCCTGCCCAGGTGCAGCTTCAGGGGTTCCAGGTCTCCATGCTCTGCTGCCAGAAAGGCACCCTGTTTGTGTTACCCATAGGAGATACCTGGCAGGGTGGGAGCCAGGTTGTAGGTTACTGAAAGGTGCTCGACCTATCCTGCAGTGGAGACTGTGGGCCTGATTGCCACACACCATGGCTCTGCCCTTTCCCCTCCAGGATCCCCAGACCCAGGAGGCTCTTACCTGCTGTGTGCTGGGAGACTCTGCTCTGATCACCCAGAGGACACCTGCAGGATTTCAGTGGGTTGGAACTACAGTTGTTAACCTCAGGACCTCTATGGCTCAATGAAAATTAAGGGAAAAGTAAGCTGGAACAGGTTAACACCTCTGCAGCCTCTGGACACTGAGAAAGTCACCCAGATGGTGTGCAAACCCTGGCAACTGTTAAAATCAGAGCACATATGTGAAGGAGCTTCCTTCTCCTAGTGACATCCCTGGGAAGACACTGTGGCCTGGGCTATCTGGTGGCAGTGTCCATAGTGAGGGCTGCCTGTGTGCAGAGGAAGCAGTTCTGTTATGTTCTTTACTTTCTCAGTTAACATTTTAGCAGGACTTATTTTACAAAAGTATCCCTAATTGAGGCTTTGGCCACTTGCCATCATAGCGTGTCAAAATACTTTGTTTGGATTGGGGGTGTTTCTTGGGAGAAATCCCAGGACAGAAAGGGGAAATAGAGATACTACCACAGGATGGGACAGGAAGGGCAGGGAGGGCAGGGAGGGCCCATCATCTGAAGCCACAGTGGGGCCTGAGGGCAAGAGCTAAGGCATACCTCATTGCTTGCTTTATTTTTGGTGGTGGCAGGGAATATCAGGGATTGAACTCAGAGGCACTCAACCACTGAGTAACACCCCCAGCCCTATTTTGTATTTTATTTAAAGACAGGGTCTCATTGAGTTGCTTAGTGCCTCACTTTTGCTGAGGCTGGCTTTGAACTTGCAATCCTTCTGCCTCAGCCCTCCTGAGCAGCTGGGACTTACAGGTGTGCTTCACATGCCTGGCATTGCTTGCTTCTGTTCATGTTCTAATGTCTCTTTTTGTTATAGTGTTAAAGTACTTGAGAAACGTTGATTGAAAAGTTGATGTATTAAAACTCAAAATTACTTTAAGTGTAAATATTGTATTTGTGTCTGTTAAAAGAAGAATCTAATGGATGAGGTGGAGGTAGTGGAGGCGTTACCAGCATATGTGAGGGTCTAGGGTTCAATTCCAGGCACTGAAAGAAAAACCAAACCAAACCAAACACACACTGGAAAATTCTGCACTATAAATTCCTACTATTATCAATAGGTAAGTGACGAGCAAAGAAAAGGAAGGAGGACTTAAGATTCATTAATCACATGCAATAGGTGCTCCTAGTGTGAATCTGATTTGTTTATATCTAACTATAAAATTAATTTAAAATACTTGGAAAAATCTGTGTATTGACTGGGCATATGGAATTAAGGAATTATTCCTGATTATTTCCAATGTGAAAATAATATTGTCACTGCCTTAGAGTTCTTCCTATTACATGACTAAAATGAAAAAAAAATTTAGATGTGGAGGGACACACACGTATTTTATTTATTCATTTTATGTGGTGCCCAGGATCAAACCCAGAGCCTCACATGTGCTAGGCAAGTGCTCTACCACTGAGCTACAACCCCAACCCCTTGACAAAAATTTTTGTACAAGAAGCCAGATGATACTGGGGTTTGCTGAGTGAGCCTGCTCACAGTGAGGTGGACTGTCTGCCAAGTCCCAGGATAATGACTGTTTGGGCAGTCACCTGGCTGCACTACTCAGAATTCTTGGGGTACTAGGGCCAATCTGCAGCCTGCAGCACCTATGGACCCAACAATATGAGTTTTGTAGACAAAATTCTGGACCTCACCACCCAGAATAGTCAGGGTCCCAAATCTCTTAGGAGCCTCTGCTGTGAAGGCTGCAAGACAGAAAGCCAGAGTACACTGCCCTACACTGCTTAGAATTCCTGGGCATGCCCATGTGAATGCACAATCTGCAGCTCCCTTGGTCCTCCATGGTAATGACTGTGTGGGAAGAACACTAGGCTACACTAGCCAGAATTCTTGGGGATGAATGGGCAGCCTGTAACCCTGAGAGCTTTCTCTGTTGTGGGCTGCGTTGGTAGAGCATTAGATGACACTACTTCAAATCCTTAGAATACCAGAACAAGCACGTGGGCTGCAGCTTTCATCACCCTCTTGGTAGGGGTGTGCAGGCAAGACACTGTACTACATTACCCAGAATCCTCAGGTGTGGCAGCTCCCTGGATCATCTGTGGTGCGCAGGCAAAACACTGGAGTACATTTCCCATAATCATTAGGGGGCTGTAGCTCCCAGAATCCTCTTTTTGAGGACTATTAGGCCAGAGAAGTGAACTCTACTACCTAGAAACCTGGTGCAGGGGACTGTCAAGGAGAATGTGCAGCCTGCAACTCCCTGAGATGTTCACTGTGAGGACTGCGCAGGCCGAAGGCAGACTACAGTACTTAGGTAGGGTAGACTGCACTACCTAGAATAAGTGGCCCATGGCACCCAAAGGACTGTAAAATTAGGACTGCAGAACTGACTAGTGTCCAGAATTCTTGGGGGGGGGGGGGGTGGTTCACAGCCACAGGAGCCACCCTGGTGAGGCTGTACAAACATAGCACCAGACTACAGTTTCCATGGTACTTGGTAGACCTGCAGCCTCCAGAGGCCTTCACAGCAAGGACTGCATTGTAGAATACTGGATTACACAGTCCTGATTCCTGGGGCTGCCAGAGCAGACGTGATTGCAGCCACCTTAGGCTTCCAGATTGAGGGCTGCACCTGCAGAACAACAGACTGTGCTGCCCAGAAATCTTGGGGACCTGCATCTTCAAAAGGCCTTCACACTGAGGGCTGGGTGGTAGAGTGTCAAAATGTACTTCTGGTTCATATCTCCCAGAGGGCTCTTGGGTGAGGGCTGCATGGTCAGAACAGGACTACTCTGCCCAGTGTCCTCTGAGGTGCCTTGGCCAGCACGTGGCACTCAGCTCCCATGATCCTCTATAGCAAGGCCCTTGTGAGCGGGACACCAGCCTATGCTGACCCAGATCCCTGGGAATGCTGGGTGAATGTGCAGGCTGTGGCTCCCAGAGGCCTATATGGTGAGAGATGGGTATGTAGGACAGACTGAATTATCTAGATTGCTTTGGGGCAAGGGTGGGCATTGTGGCCGTCAGCTTCAGAGGCCTCTGCTGCTAGAGATGGGCTGGTAGGATGGATGGAACTGTCTAGAACTGAAGCCAGAATTGGGAACAGGTAGTTAGTGTAGAAATAGGGGATCGGGTCAAATCGAGGAAATGGAGGGCATAAAATCATCTGCCTCTGGAAGTTGGAAACTGCCCCTGGAAGAATGGAATGTCAAGGAGCTCCGGAGCCCATTGATTACCAAATTTACCTGCCTTTATCAAGAACTGCAAGCCAGGAGCTGCTAATTAATGCCCCCTGGGCCCTTGCCTGCCTGAATCACCTTGTCCCTCCCCCTGACCATGGCTTCTCACTTAATGCAAAACCAAGCCTAGTCACGTAGGCAGGAAGGAGAGATAAGGGGGGGGGGGGGGGAGAGAACTAGAGAACAAAAGAGAATTTAACCTATAAAAGATGTAGGGTGCGCTCACTTCTTGGGACTTTAGAACATCAGCCATGGCCCCCTTCTCCCTGCCGGGAGGGAGAAGTCGGTATTATTAGCTTTAAATAAAACCTGCTTAATATGCTTGCCTTGGCGTGCTTCTCTAGTGTTCAATCTTCAACATTAGAAGGAGAACTCGTCACCGGTAAACGACGGTATCAGATTGACCTGGGGCAGGGAGGTGGGGTTCTGCCTGCAGCTCCCATAGGCTTCTGGGGGCTCTGCTTCTGAGTGCAGGTTCTCCTCATCTTAACAGTGGCCACCATGGGCTGGCATTCGACTTCTTAAAACCCATGATCTTAAATTGGGGCAGTCCCTGGCTAAGTCGCTCTGTCTCAAAGAGTACAATTCCGAGGGGCCTTCCACCTTTGGCAGGCGGGTGACCTGTCCGGGGCCTCCCTGCGCTGCGCATGTCTGCGCCTCTGCCGGCCTGGCTCAGGCTGCTGCTGGAGTGCCGGGCGGGGTGCAGGGAGGGGGCTCCCGGACTCTCTTTCTCCTCTCCTGAGATTCCACTCCTCATGATGCCACAGCCAGGTCTAGCTACAGCAGTGGGAACAGATCGTGTTCAGTAACTGCTGAATAAGGAAGAGCTGAGGTTCACCACAAGTGGGCAGTGAGCGGCTCCTCTGCTGGGCGTGGCCGACTGGGGGCGTGGCCCGGAGGGGCGGGGCGTGGGCGCCATCTTGGCCCTCTGCCCCGCCTCCTTCAGGTGTGGCCTGACCCCGCCTCAGAAGACACGCGGGATCCCGCGGCAGGGATGGCCAGAGCTCCTTCTCCTCAGAGCAGCCTGGGGACCCTCGTGGGTCATGTCTAGAGGGTCACCTGTAGCTCGCTTCTCCTCAGAGCAGCCTGAGGGGACGCTTGGCCTGGACACCTTCATGGGTCATGTCTAGAGTTTCGCCTGGAGCTCCATCTCCTCAGGGCAGCCTGAGGTAAATCCCTGGCCTGGGGACCCTCGTGGGTCATGTATAGAGGGACACCTGGGGCTCCTTGTCCTCAGGGCAGCCTGAGGGGACAACTGGCCTGGGGACCCTCGTGGGTCATGTCTAGAGGGACACCTGGAGCTCCTTGTCCTCAGGGCAGCCTGAGGGGACAACTGGCCTGGGGACCCTCGTGGGTCATGTCTCCAGGGACACCTGGAGCTCCTTGTCCTCAGGGCAGCCTGAGGGGACAACTGGCCTGGGGACCCTCGTGGGTCATGTCTAGAGGGACACCTGGAGCTCCTTGTCCTCAGGGCAGCCTGAGGGGACAACTGGCCTGGGGACCCTCGTGGGTCATGTCTAGAGGGACACCTGGAGCTCCTTGTCCTCAGGGCAGCCTGAGGGGACAACTGGCCTGGGGACCCTCGTGGGTCATGTCTAGAGGGACACCTGGGGCTCCTTGTCCTCAGGGCAGCCTGAGGGGACAACTGGCCTGGGGACCCTCGTGGGTCATGTCTAGAGGGACACCTGGAGCTCCTTGTCCTCAGGGCAGCCTGAGGGGACAACTGGCCTGGGGACCCTCGTGGGTCATGTCTCCAGGGACACCTGGAGCTCCCTTCTCCTCAGGAAGCCTGAGGTAGATGCCTGGCTCAGGGACCCTCTTGGGTATGTCTAGAGGGACGCCCGGAGCTCTCTTCTCAGCGCAGCCTGATGCAGATTCTTCTAGGGATGCCCAGATCTCCTTCTCCTCAGAGCATCCTGAGGGCATGCCTGGCCTTGGGAGCATCATGGGTCATGTCTCCAGGGACACCTGGAGCTCCCTTCTCCTCAGGAAGCCTGAGGTAGATGCCTGGCTCAGGGACCCTCTTGGGTATGTCTAGAGGGACGCCCGGAGCTCTCTTCTCAGCGCAGCCTGATGCAGATGCCTCTAGGGATGCCCAGATCTCCTTCTCCTCAGAGCAGCCTGAGGGAGCTGCCTGGCTTGGGGACCCTTATGGGTCATGTCCCTATGGCTGTCTGGAACTCTTCTCCTCAAAACATCCTCAGTGAGAGGGGACACTGAGTCACGTCTCTAGGGACTCCAAGAGTTCCCTTCTCCCTAGGGCAGCCTCAGGCAGATTCTGGGCTTGGGGACCCTCATGTGTTCTGTCTCTAGGACACTCATAGTTCCTTTCTCGGAGCAGCCTGAGGTAGATGCTTGGCTTGGGGGTCCTTGTGGGTCACGTCTCTAGGGATACCTGTAGCTCCATCCTCAGAGCAACCTGAGGGAGATGCTTGACTTGGGGACACTGTGGTTTATGTCTCTAGGTGTGCCCAGAGATTCTTTCTCCTCAGATGAGCCCCAGTCAGACTCCTGGCTTGGGGAATCTCATGGGTCATGTCTCTAGGGTTACCCAGAGTTCCCTCTTCCTCAGAGTAGCCTCAGGCAGATGACTGGCTTGGGGATGCATGGAGCTTCCTTCTCTTTAGAGTAGCCCCAGGGAGAGGTGGAAACTTCTGAATGGACTAGTGGTAGGTGAGGAAACTGTGAGGAGGGTGAATAGAAAGTCCTCATCCTGGGCCTGAGAGCTGAGAGGAGTCTGGCTGTAAGCCTGTTCTCTTCCCTTTTGCAGCAAGGTTCACCTTACAGAAGGTCCCCTTCCTTGATGCTGTGACCTTCAACATAATGTGGCTAGCCTGGGTATTTTCTGAGGAACTTGGCATGAAGGAAGGAGGAATGTTGAGGGAGGGTCCTGAGCCCAAGAGGGTGGGGCCCCAGTGCACTCCATTACTTGTTTTCCTTAATGTTTTAATGGTTTGTTTTTTCTTTTTTTTAAATTTATTTTTAATTGTAGATGGACACAATAACTTTGTTTTATTTATTTGTTTTTGTATGTGGTGCTGAGGATCAAACCCAGGGCCTCACACATGCTAGCCAAGCGCTCTACCACTGAGCCACAACCCCAACCTGTTTCATTTTTTCTTGCAGTGTTAAAGTAGTAGAAAAATATTTAAAAATGCATGTTAAGCCCACTAAGTTATTTAAGTTTAAATATGTTATTTCTAATGAAGCCAGAATTTATTAAAATTTTATTTCTCAGCTTTCATGAAACCAAAATCAACCAAAAATTTTTTTGGTTGAAAAAGTCAGTTTAATTGACAGTATTTGTATATTTTCCCTCTTTAAAAAATGTTTTTATTTATGCATTTTAGTTATACATAATAGTTGGGTCCTTTTTGATGTAGGCATACATGCATGAAATATAATTTGCTCCATTTCATCCCCAGTACTTCTACTTACCCTTCCCTCCTGCCTCCCCTTCAATCCCCTTCCTCTACTCCAACTGACCTCTACTTTCATTGGATCCCTCCCTTATATTTCCTTATTTCTTTCTAACTTCTACATCTGAAAGAAAACATTCAATCCTTCACTTAAAACTCTGGCTTATTTCACTTAGCATGATGTTCTCCATTTCTATCCATTTACCAGCTGATGCCATAATTTCATTCTTGTTTATATCTGAGTAAAACACCACTGTGTTTACATCTGATGATGCAAACATTTTCTTTATCCGTCCTGTTGATGGGCATCTGTTCTGGTTGCATGATTTGGCTATTAAGAATTGTGCTGCTAAAAACATTGATGTGCCTATATCACTATAGTATGCTGATTTTTAGTTCTTTTGAATAAATACCAAGGAGTGGAATATCTGGGTCACATGGTCTAGTTTTTCAAGGAATCTCCATTCTGGTTTCCAGAGCGGTTGCACTAGTTTGCAGTTCCACTAATAATGTATGAGTAAACATTTTTCCCCACATCCTCCCTACCATTTATTATTTGTATTCTTGATATTTGTCATTCTAACTGGAGTGAGATGAAATCTCAGTGAAGTTTTGCTTTGCATATCCCTGATTGCTAGGGATGTTGAACATATTTTTTCATATATTTGTTGGTCATTTGTATTTCTTTAGAGAAATGTCTGTTTAGTTCTTTTGCCTATTTTTTGATTGAGTTATTAATTTTTTGGTGTTAAGTATTTTGAATTTTTTATAAATTATAGATATTAATTCCTTGTTGGAAGAGTAACTGGTAAAGATTTTCTCCCATTCTGTAGGTTCTCTCTTCATGCTCCTGCTTCCTTTACTGTACAGAAACTTTTTAATTTGAAGCCATCTCACTTTGATTCCTGATTCTATTTTTGAACTTGTGTCTTATTAAGGAAGTCCATGCCTGCACCAATATGTTGGAGAGTCAACATTGGTTTATGTAAGCCCAATATAACTTTTCCACTGACTTACATCTTTATTTTAGAAATCTGTTATCTTTAATTGATCTACAATAAAGAGCATGCTAGTTTTCAAGTGCTGTACAGCTTCTGCCAAATAGTTAATTGTCCATGAACATTAAAATGCATTAAAATGATGGCAAAGATGAAATAGAATAAAAATAAACGGACTTTATAATAACAATTAATACCTTCTCCCCACTTTTTTTGTTGCAGTACTGGGGATTGAACCTAGGACTTCATACATGCTAGGTAAGTGCTCCACCACTAAGCAACATCCCCAATTCTTTTTTATTTTGAGACATGATCTGACTAAGTTGCCCAGGCTGGCTTCAAATGTGCAGTCCTCCTGCCTTAGCCTCCCAAGTAGCTAAATGGCACATTACAGGCATGTGCCATCATGCCTCACTCCTCTCCTCTTTTATCATATGTAATGAATACCTGTTACTAGCAGCACTTCTAGGCAGCTGGTATAGAGCAGGTAGTGGTGGAGGGCAGTGGAGGAACTACTGCCCCTGGATTCAGGAAGGCTGCTGGCACCTTGTTCAATGGTGGATGATGAATCAGGCAGACTGTCACTGCCACAGGTCCTACGTAAGCCTCAGTTTCCCTAGATGGAAGATTGGAGATTGGCTCTGAACTAATGACCACCAAGGCTGTTTCTCCTTGTCGCTGTTGGTCCCTCCAGACCCTGCCTATCCTCCAGATCCTGCTCCCCAAACCCTCATCCAGACCTGCTCTACCAAGGCCTTGCCTTCCCCAAACCCCATCCTCCTCTAGACACCCTGCCCCTCCTCCAGATCCTATCCCACTGGGCTAGGAGGAGCAGCCTTTCCCACTGTAATTGGCAGTGTGTTTGCAATGACAAACAAAATAATGCCTGTTGTGTAAACAATGACATCCTTCATTGGATGAAATACCTTCACTATATCAGGCTTCAATATACCATAAAATGAATTTAGGAAACTCACTTCTTTCTCTTTTCTCTAGATCATGAACATTTGAAAAAAAAAATCAGAATTTGTTAAAGGTCAGGTGACACTCAGCCGTATGCCTTGATGATACTGGGGTCTTTTCCAGTGGGAGATCTCTAAGCACTAATCCAAGCTTTTCTATTCTAATTGATTGATTTATACTCTTCTTATTTTAGAGTCATGTTGCAGTGTCAGTATTTACTAGGAAATCCTCCATGTCCTCTGGGTTTCCAGTTCTGTGCAGTAGGTTTCTCCTGTTCAACTCTTAATTTCTCCTCTTTCTAGTTTTCTACAAAATTCTTAATCCTGTGGACTTCTGCTATTTTTTCACCAGCAATATTTAAAAAATATACTTTTAGCTTACTTTATTTTTGATTGAGAGAACCGTATTGTTTGAAATTTCTCATGGTAATCTTAAATCATTTTAAGATTATTTCTGCTTATTAGGATATCTTCAGGGGCATGTACAGCTTAGTGGCAAGAGCACTTGCTTAGTATGTGAGAGGCCCTGGGTTCTATACCAGCATGACACACAGAGGTATCATTTAAAAAGATTATGTGTTTATGCATCTACACACACACACGCACACCACAATATCTCTTCCAAATTTGGATAAAATTATTGCAAGCAAAATTATTAACCAGTTTTAGAAGATAAAATAAGGATGGTGATATTTTTAATGTCAACTATTTATATTGCATAATATCTAAAACCACTATAGATGAAATTTCCTCAGGATTCAAATCAATACAATATGTAAGAGACAAGTCAGTAGCTGCTTTTTGTAATACAGATACATATACTAAAAATAATTTTTTTAAACAGACATTTTCTTTTCTACTTTTTAAATTTAGGAAGCATATCCATGTGTCCTGTTAAAGTTATACATTCATCAGTGTAAGAAAACCCACAAAAACCACACCGGACATGGGAAATCACATAAGGGAGTTTATTAAGCAAACAGAGTGTCTCCCTGCAGGGTAAGAGATAAAATGAGAGGAAAAGAGAAAGGGCTGTGCTAGAGAGAGTGGAAAAGTGAAGAGGAGAGAGAAAGCAAGTGAATAGGAGAGAGAAAGCATGAGAAAAGATGGTGGGAAGCTATCCTTAAGCAGTTGAATTCTGCAGGGCTAACAGGGGACCAATAATGGAGAAGGATACTTGCAAGCAGACTGATGAACCAATAGCTAGCTAGGATGTTCACAGACTGACAAGTAGTTGGGAGACGGGGGAAAATGGCTGCAGCGGAAAGGGCGGGGAGAGCAGCTTTCAGACTGACAAGCTAGGTTGTGATGCAAAGGGCGGGGGAGCAGCTTTGTACTACAATTAGAAAGTTAGTTTCCCTTATTCCTTGCAAGCAAGGGAT
The DNA here is from genome assembly GCF_902686455.1 of Sciurus vulgaris. Lineage (NCBI taxonomy): Eukaryota > Metazoa > Chordata > Mammalia > Rodentia > Sciuridae > Sciurus > Sciurus vulgaris. The sequence goes on from NC_136474.1 coordinate 100,450,932, forward strand.
AGGCATCTGATAAACATGATGCTTTATATGTTGTCAGGAATTCTTGTTGGAGAACTCTTTTGTTAAGTGTTTCCCCCTGTTCGAAATATCATTTTAAAAATGTACCAACATGCTTTTTTTTTATTAGTTGTGAATGGATCTTTATTTTATTTACTTATTTATATGTGATGCTGAGAATCAAACACAGTGCCTCACACATGCTAGGCAAGTGCTCTCCCATTGAGCCATGACCCCAACCCCAATGTGCTTTTGATTTCAGAAATTTGAATTTCTTCTGTTGAGATTATGTATTTACTAGTATTTAGGATTATTTCATGTGGCAAGTGCCATGATTGCATTTTATCATGTTGGTGTCCCCTGTGTTCATCAGGTGGCTTTTAGAACAGAGTTGGATATGTCTTATATTTGATGGATTTATTAGAAAAGTACATATACTTTTATTATAGTTAAAGGGTTATCATATTTGAGTTAGTAGAAGCAGAGATTAGACATATTAGTATTGTGAGCTGAACAAAGTACAGGTTTAGTTTAATCATTTGGGGAGTTTGACATAGTGGCTTCTGCTCTGTTCTCCTCCTGCCATAGTTGTCTATGATCAGATGTCTGGCTTGGAGAATTTTTTGGCACTGGGGATTGAACCCAGAGTCTTGCACATAAGCACTGAGCTACATACATTCCCAGCCCTTTACTAAATTTTATTTTGAGTCAGGGTCTTGCTAAATTGCCCAGGTGGGCTTCAAATTTATGATCCCCTTGCCTTAGCCTAAAAAGTAGCTTGGATGACAGACATGTGTCAAAGTGCCTGGTGTGTCCTGGAGGATATTGATGTCAGTATCACATGCTTTCAGTGTGTTAATAATTTCCTAAGCTATATTATGTCCATTTTTCTTCTCAAGAGCCAATGAAGCCTTTGTTGTTGTTGTTTTGATATATGCTTTATATGAACATGATTTATGATGTGACACTGCTGTTCATGATAGTCTAGGTGTGCAAGTCACTGTAAGAAGAATATTTTGGTTCTGATAATCTCAATTGTGTTTCAGGTCCAACATATTTTTCTAGAGGCAGTAATTATTCATTTTCTATTTGATTTTATGAATAAGGCACAAATTCTGTTTTGTTTTCCCTTGTGGTGCTGAGAGTTGAATCCAGGGCCTCCTGCATGCTGGGCAAGCTCTCTTCCACTGAGCAGCATCCCCAGCCTCACAGATCCTTTAGTTATCATTAGCTTCATGACTAGCTTGAGTGATAATAAAATCTGTTAGAAGTTCAGCTGAATTTGGAACCATTCGAGAGTTTGGGCACCCATTTTCCCATAACATAGCAGCACCTAAAGTCACTCCTGAGCTGAGCTACCACCTATGCTCTTCTGGGCTCAACACTTCCTGCAGGAGATGAACCTTGGTGTCCTTTTAGACTCTTCTTCTCAGAAGGAGTCACTCATTGTGGTCACCAATTCTCTCTTTTTCTTTTCTTTGACTCTTTGTCCCAGTGGCAAATATTTGATTCTATTACTGCTAAAGGGTATGCATAGAAACAAAATGAAGACAAGGATTCTTTGGGATAAGTAATTCAGGCAGAGTGAATCAATATATCATTGAGACATATGTTTTTACAAAGTCATGCTTCTGAGAAAGTTCAGCCATGAATTGAAATAGAATCTCTAAAATGTTATTTTTTCTCTAAAGGGATCAAGTTTTTAGAAGCAAACCCAGGACCGAGAGACAGCATAAAAATATAATGTTTACATATATGTTATTACTTCAACATAAAACATGTAAAAGAGACACATATCTTGAATTATATGTTAGTTTGGATTATTTAATTTTTGTGTTATAAATGTTTATAATGAGGGCTAGGGTCGTGGCTCAGTGGTAAAGTGCTTGCCTAGCATGCGTGAGGCATTGGGTTTGATTCTTAGCACCAAATAAATAAATAAATAAATAAATAAATAAAATAATGTCCATCTACAACTAAAAATTTAAAAATATTTATAATAAATACAGAATTAGCTAAGAGTTTTGGTTACCAATGATTATCTATAAATAATTAAATAAGCAGGTGTTTGAAAAAATATAACCATGTTGTAAGGTTTTATTTTAGAGTATTTTTATCTTTATACAGAAATTGCAAAGAAAGTGCAGAGATTTCCCAGGTAGACCCAACCTAGTTTTTCCCTTGTTATGACTTAGCTGTGCTGCCTCAGATGTGTTAACATCTTAAGACTATTTGTCATGAAGAACAAATACTGGTATGCTACAGTTAACTGAAGTTGCATTTCCTTTGGATTCTCAGTTCTGCTGCTTCCTGTTCCAGGACTCCATCCAGGTTCCCACACGACATCCAGTCGTCATGTCTCCATAGACTCCTCTTAGGGTGACTGTTTCTTTGACCTTCCTTGTTCTCACAACCTTGATAGTGTTGAGTAGGATCAGTCAGATATTTTTAGATTGGTCTCAACTGGGGTTTCCTTGGTTTTCCCCCCGCTATTTAGCCTGAGCTATGGGTCTGGAGAAAAGACAGGTCACAGAGGTGGAAAGCTGCTCTCTTCATCTTATGCTCTCAAGATTAATGTCATGTTAGAACTGACTGCTCACCTGACTGAGGCAGTGCCTCTCAGGCTTCTCACTGTGAGGTTACTGTTCTCTGAACATCCACATTGTATTCTTCTGGAGGAAGTCACCATGCAGAGCCCACACTTAACTTATGATCTGATCAGCATCAGTGGAGCTACTGTGAATAATTATATGCTGGTTTTGTTTGGATATGCTTTCTCAAAGCACTTGTCTAAATGCAGATAATTTATAGGCACATTGTCAGGTCATAGGTTAGACTTGTTTTGTTTTAGGAAGAACTGGCACACCATCTTCCAAAGTGACTGTGCTGCGTGTTCTCCCAGCAATGCCTGAGAGTGCTGGTGTCCTGCATCCTGCAGCTGTTGGTGCACTATCATTTCTTAGAGTTTAGCAGTTATAATAGCTGTGCCATGCTCATTGTTGTTTTAATTTGACAGTTCCTATTGATATGTATATTTTGTATAATTGTTTTCCATCTTTATATTTTCTTTGGTCATATGTGTGTTTCAATATTTACCCATATTTTAGGTTTTTAGTTGTTGGTTTTTGAAAGAATTCTTTTGTATTTTGAATAAAAATTCCTTTTCAGAAATGTGTTTATAAATAATTTATCCCAGTCTGTGGCTTGTCTTTTTGTTCTTTTTCACAGAGAATTGAATTTTTTTTTTTTTGAACTGGGGGTTGAACCCAGGGCTTTGTGAATGCAAGGCAGACGCTTTGCCACTGAGCTACATCCCAGCCCTTGAGTTTTTTTTTTTGTGTGTGGTTCTGGGAATTGAACCCAGAACCTCACACATGCTAGGTAAGTGCACTACTATTGAGCTACATATGACGTCTTTTAAATCTTTGAGGCTGGCCTCTACTCTGCAATCCTCCTGCCTTAGCCTTTTGACTAATTGGGATTGTCAGCATGCAACACAATACTTGGTGCAAATTTAATTTTATAAAGAACACATTATCAATATTTTTCTTCTGTTAATTGGCTTTTGGTATTTGAGTTAAAACTCACTGAAGACTGGGAATGTACCTCAGTATTAGAGTTTGTCCAGCATGTGTGAGACCCTGCATTCAATTCCCAGTACCAGAACACACGCGTGCGCGCGCGCGGGCACACACACACACACACACACACACACACACACACACACACACACTCATCACTATAGATTTTCTTCTGTTTCCTTCTAGAGTTTTTTTAGTTACCTCAAATTTTATTTATGGACTGTTATGAGTAGGAGTTTCAGTTTGAGTTTCATGGCCTTGAATAATCTGGATATTGAACTGAATTTCATTAATTTCTCAGGAATGCCAGGAAGGGATGTGCATGCACCTGTGAACTGCAATGTCCTGCACTGAGCCCCAGCAGCCACCAGAGGGCGTGTGAACTCCCTGGACCCAGCAGAGTCATTAACACTAATATGGTGGTATAATAATGGTAATGTGTTATCCATATGCAGCCTTTAATGCTAATGCATTATCCATAGTGACCTTTGATGCGAATGTGTCCACTTGTGGCCTTTAATACTAGTTCAGTACCCATAAAGTGACCTCAAACACTAATACAACAGCTGTCATATGGTCTTTAATATAATGTCCACCCTGTGGCCTCTAATATTAATACACTATCCATACTGTGGCTTCTGATACTAATATAATAAGTATTCTGTGACCTTTCATATAAAAAATGTCTACACTGTGTCCTCTAATAATAATATAACACATCCCCTGTGTCCTTTAATATTAATATAATGTCCACACTGTGGACTATAATATTAATATAATATCTATACTGTGGCATCTAACACTAATAACTGCCATGGAATTTAATATTAATATATTATCCATATTGCCACTACTAATACTAATATTATATGGTTGCAGCAAACACAAAAATAAGGGCCATGTTGTGGCTTCGAGTGCTAATAATAGAATCCAAACTGTGGCCTCTAACACCAATATAATATCTGAGTTTGGGAAATTAATATTAATATAATGATAAACTGTGACCTCTAACATTAAAATAATATTCACAGTATGGCATCCAACACTAATAAAAACTGCCTGTGACTTCTAATGTTAATATTTATACTCTCATTAATGGAATATCCATATTGTAGTTTCTAGGACTAATAAAATATCTGCCCAGTGTTCTTTACTACTAATATAATCTCCATAGTATAGCATCTAAACCTGATCTAATAGCTTCCCTGTGCCATTTTATAGTAATATAATATCTATACTATGTAATATAAAACCAATATAATAGTTTACCTTTGGTCTTTAATACTAATATAATATGCATATGATAGCATCTTGAACTACTATAACAGCTGCACTGTGGCCTTTAATACTAATGTAATATCCATGTTATAGCATGTAAATCCAATATAATACGTGATTTTTTACCTTTACTACCAATATACTATCCATAGCATAGCATCTAAAAGTAATGAAATAATTGCCCTGTAGCCTATAATAACCATGATACCCATACCAGAACATGTAAAACTAGTATAATATCTGCCCTGCAGTCTTTAACTTTAATGTAATACCAATACTGTGGCCTCTAAAACTAATGTAATAGTTGTCCTGTGTTATTTTAATACTAATATTAATTCATACTATCCCGTCAAAAACTGTCATAAGAGTTTCCCTGTGGCCTTTAATAGAATATAATATCCAAACTATAGCATCTAAAACTGATAGTATAGCTCCCCTATGCCTTTCAAACTAATATAATATCCATGCTAATATAATAGCTTTCTGAAGCCTTCAGTACTGATATGATATGCATTAGGGTACCTAACAATATTATAATATGATATCCATAATATATTAAGGAAACTGATATATTGTCTGCCTTGTGACCTTTATAACTAATATGATATTCATGCTATAGCATTTAAAATTAATATAATAACTCCATATGGTGTTTTATGTACACACACACACACACACACACACACACACATACACACATACACATATAGTGCTGGGGATTGAACCCAGGGCCCTGTGCTTTTTAGGCAAGCACTCTACCAACTGAGCTATATCCCCAGCTCCTAATATTAATAGTTTATCTATACTGTACCTCTCAAACTAATAGAATATGGCCTTTAAAATTAATACAATATCCACATTATAGCATCTAAAACTAATATAATTACTGTTGTGGCCTTTAGTACTATTATGATATCTAAAGCACCTAAAGTTAATATAATCACTGCCCTCTGGATTTGATAGTAGTATGATATCCATACTATAACATGTGAAATTGTTATAATAGCTACCCTTTGGCCTTTAAAACTAATATGATATTCACACTACAGCATGTAAAACTGTGGGCCCCTTCCCCTGGGAGGAGGCCTATGTGGCATGTGCCTTTTGGGCCACTCGGGGACTAAGGCCCCATTCCCCTTTCCTGTGTTCTGAACAGGATGTTTTCTGTGGTCTGTAAGACAGTTCTTCTGAGTGTGTGAACCTGCCATCTTCTGTGTTCGCAGAATTGTTTTCTGATCTGTCAAATAGGCTAGTAACTGTTTATGCAAGACTTGACCTTTAAGATGTCTGGCTAGCTTAACTGCAAGCATATAGAAGACAGTGTTGGGGCTGGGTTGTGCCTCAGGACTAGATTGTTTGCCTAGCATGCATGAGGCATTGGGTTCAATTCTCAGCACTGCATATAAATAAATAAAATAAATGCCCATTGACAACTAGAAAAACACAACATATATATATGACAGTGTTATGTGCAATAAAGGCAGAAGCAGCTTCCTTTGTGACAACTGCTCCATCTCTTCTGAATAATGCTCTCCTCCTCAGATCTCGCTGAGCAAGACTGAATCCTTTCTCCACTGTTTCCAGCATCAGCTATGGGTGATCCTCCTTTGTTGCAGCCCTGTGCAACATAAAACAAATATTAATAGCTGCCCTTTAATACAAATATAATTTTCTTGTTATAATATGTAAAAATAATAAAGAAGCTGCAATCTGGCACTTAATACTAGTATGAATTCCATGGTGTAGCATCTAACACTAATATCATTATGGCTCCGTGACTTTAGTACTAATATAATATCTACAATATAGCATCTAAAGCTAATACAATAGTAACTCTGTGAATTTCACATTAATATGATATCATATTCATCACCTAAAACTAATATATAGGAGATGTGGGACCTTTAATAGTAATATAATATCCATATGGTTGCCTTTAAACTATAATAGCTGCCCTGGGACCTTTAGTAATATTACAATGTCCATATTATAGCATTAAAAATTGATATAACTATTGCACTGTAACCTTTAATAATAGAATGATATCCATACTATAGCATTAAAAACTGGTATAATTACGGCACTGTGACCTTTAATAATAGAATGATATCTATAACGTAGTATCAAAAACTGGTATATTTGTGCTGTGGTCTTTCTTACTCATATATCTATATATAACATTTAAAACTAGTGAAGTAGCTACCTTGATTACTAATATAATATCCATGCTATAGCATCTAAGTAATACAGTAGCTACTTTTGGCACAGTATCTTACACAGATACAATATTTTCCCTGTGGCCTTTAATATTAATTTGATATACATTCTGTAACATGTAAAAATAATATAATTCTTGCACTGTGGCCTTTAATACTAATATAGTATCCATAGTATACCATCTGAAATAAATTAAATTAGTGCCCCATGGCCTTTAGTACTAAAGTAATATCCCTACAGTAGTATCTAACACCAATATATTGCCAGCCTAAGGCCTTTAATATCAATGACATCATTTTATAGCTTCTAATATAATAGGTGTTTTCTGACTTTTATTACTAATATGATATCAATACTGTAGCCTCTAAAGTCAATCTAATAACTACCTGTGGGCCTGTAATATTAATGTAACATCCTTATGGTGGCCTCTACAACTAATATAGTATCTTCTCTGTGGCATTTAATGCTAATATAATATTCATACTATACCATCAAACTGATATAATAACTGACCTTAGGCCTATAATTTTAATTTAATATCCATATTATAGTACCTAAAACTAATATAGCTCTCCTATGGCATTTAATATTAATGTACTATCTACACTGTAGCATTTAAACTAATAATGAGCTGCCCTCTGCCCTTAAAAACTAACATAACATGAATTTCTAACCTTAAAATAAGACAATAGGTGCCTTGCAGCCTATTGCATCTAAAACTAAGATAATAGTTTCCCTGTGACCTTTATTGCCATTATGACATCCAAACTATAGCATACAAAACTAATTTCATAGCTGCCATTAGGTCTTTACTTTTAATACAATAGCTGTCTGTGGCCTTTTAATACTAATTGTATCCATACTTAGCATCAAAAACTGATATTATAGCTTCTGTTTTAGAAGAAGTAGCTGCTGTGACTAAAGGACCCGACCAGAACAATTGTAGAGGAGGAAAAGTTTATTTAAGGGCTCATGGTTTCAGAGGTCTCAGTCCATATACATCCCGCTCCATCATGGTGGAAGAGTATAGCAGAGGGATGTAGCTCACATGATGATCAGAAAGGTGGCAGGGGGAACCTGCCCCTGCTGTCTCTGTTTGGGGTCACAGGGACACTAAGCCTTCTGCCTGGACATCTGCTGACCATGCTCTCATGGGTGGTACTTTCTGCCGCTGCCACAGTGGCCCCCTGTCTCAGGAATGCTGCCTTCCTAGGACCAGGGGTATTATAGGCAACAAGAATCTTTCACACAGGGCAGCCACGCCTTGCCCCTCTACCACCTCTTCCTGAATATGGAGGGAAAGTTCATCTTGGGCTGATCCCTGAGGAATTCTTCCAATTTCTTTATCCTAAAACTGGTGTAACAGGACCCTATATGCTTGGAATTGGGCTTATCTTATATTTTCTATCCAAAGAACTATATGTGATTACCCCAGAGACCTTCTCTACCATATCAATTGTAGGGTTACTTGTCTATGTAATTAAAAAATACGGTACCTCTATTGGAGAATTTATTGATAATCTCAATGAGCAAATCATTGCCCAACTAGAAGAGGTGAAGAAGGCTTCCATCAAACAAATTCAGGATGAAATTGAATTGGAGAAGGCACAGCAGGCACAAGTTCAGAAGTGCCACTATCTTTCTGATGTCCAGAGGAATAGCATTGCTATGGCCTTGGAGGTTATTTACCAGGAACGGCTACATAAAGTATACAAGGAGGTAAAGAATCACCTGGATTATCATATCTCTGTGCAGAATATGATGCATAGAAAGGAACAGGAGCACATGATAATCTGGGTGGAGAAGCACGTGGTACAGAGCATCTCTGCACAGCAGGAAAAGGAAATGATTGCCAAGTGCATTGCAGATCTCCAGCTGCTGGAAAAGAAGGCTCAAGCACAGCCAGTTATGTAAATGTATCTGTCCCAGTTGAAATAGCTATAGACAGTTGACTGAGTAAATGGAAACTAGTCTGTATTACTGTCTACTGAAATTACAGTTACCTTTCCTAAAAAAGAAAAGTTCAAGTTTCTTTTAGTGAGAAAGCTAAATCTGTTGGTCAGTCAGATATTTCTCACCATTACTCTGCATTTTGAGTTGTTCTTTGATCACTTTTGAAAAAAGTTTGCTTTTATTAAAACATATTGAAAGATTACCGTTACAATTTAAATTTATCCATCATCTTGCAATAAAGTAATGATTAAAACAAAACAAAACAAAAAAAGAAAGGTGGGGAGAGAGAGACAGAGAGAGAGAGTGTCTCCACTTGCCAGATACAAATATATACCCCAAAGCCGTGCCCCCAATTTCCACCTTCTCCAGTCACACCCTGAAACTTCAGTTACCACTCAGTTAATCACTATCAGAGGATTAATTCACTGATTGGGTTAAGACTCCCACAACCCAATTATTTCTCCTCTGAACCTTCTTGCCTTGTCTCACATGTGAGCTTTGGGGGATACCTCACATCCAAACCATAAAAGCTTCCATGTGACCATTTATACTAATATAATATCCATCCTGTGGACTCTAAAGCTAATATAATCGCTTCCCTGTGTCCTTCAACACTAACATGGTATGCACTATGGGACCTAGAAAATATAATAACCCTATGGTTTTTAATACTAATAATATCCATGCTGTAGCATCTGAAGCTATGGCCTTTCAATATGGTATCTATAATATATAATCTGAAACTAATAGTAATATAATATCCATAATATTATAATGTTTAATACTAAAAATATCTATATTATACCCTCTAAAACTAATAAAATGGTGTCCTGTGGCCTTTAACATTAATATAAAAACTGTGGTCTCCAAAACTAATAAAATAGCTGTCATGTGACCTTTTAATAGTGATAGTGTATATACACTATATCATCAAAAACTAATATAATAGCACTCCTATAGAATCTAATAGTAATGTAATATTCATAATATAGAATCTAAAACTAATACTAATAAATACCAATAAAATATTAATACTTTAATACTAATAAAATATCCATATTGTAGCATCTAAATCTAATAAAATAGTTGCCCTGTGACTTATAATAGTCAGCATCTAAAACTAGTATAATAGTGCCCTTGAATGCTAATGTCATATGTACACCATAGCATCTAAAGCTGATATAATAGCTGTACTGTGTCCTTCCTTATCAATATAATGTCAATATTATAGCATATTGAACTAATATAGTATCTTCCCTATGGCATTTATTATTAATATACTATCCATACTGTAGCCTCTAATGCTAATATAATAGCTGCTCTGTGGCCTTTAATATCCATACTATAGCATCCTATGTTAATATATAGCTGTCTTGTGGACTTTCATACTAATATGATATCTAAAACATAATATCTAAAACTAATATGATAGCTACTCTGCAGTTTTGAAAACTTGTTTTTGTGTTTTTTTTTTTCTTTTTTCTTTTTTTTGTGGTGCTGGGGATTGGACCCAGGACCTTGTGCATGCGAGGCAAGTACTCTACCAACTGAGCTACATCCCTAACCCCAAACTGTTTTACTATCTATACTAAAGCATTTAAAATTGATATAATAGCTGCCCTGTGGCTTTATATTAATATGTTATCCATACTGTAGCATCCCGTACAAATATAATAGGTGCCTTGTGGTCAGTAATATGATATCATATATAGTCTTTCAATGTAACATAATAGCTGTCCTGCTGCCTTTAATACTAATGTAACTAACTTACTGTCTCATATTATCATATAATAGATTCTCTGTGTCTTTTAATATTAATATCCATATATAGCATCTTAAACTAATATGTCCCTTTGCCTCTAATACTAATATGATGTTCATACTGTAGTGCCCGATACTAATATAATAGCTGATTTCTGCATTTAAATACTTATGCGATATTCATACTATAGCCTCTAAAACTGAAATAATAACTATCCAGTATCTTTTAATATTGATTTAATATCCATACTATAGAATCTTACACTAATGTATTAGTTGCCGGTGGCCTTTTGCACTAATATGATATCCATAATACAGCACTAAAATTACTATAGCTTTCTGTAGCTTTAAAACATGGATATCATATTTTAAATATGATTATAATTTTCATAGTATTGCATTGAAAATTAATATAATGGCTGCCCTGTGGTTTTTATATTAATATGACATCCTTGCTATAGTATTCAAAACTAATATAATGGTGGTACTGTGGTCATATACTAATATAATACCCATACTACTACACCTCAAACTAAAGGATGTCCTGTGTCCTTTAATCTTAATGTAGTATCCACTTGATAGCATATCTAATATACTAGATGCCCTATGGATTTAAATATTCATATGATATCCATAGTATAACATCTTAAACTAATGTATGTCCTGTGCCCTTAGGACTAAAAATATATCCATACTATAGGATCTAAAACTAATATGATAGATGCCTTCTGGACTTTAATACTAATACGCTACCCATACTATAGCTTATAAACCTAATATAATAGCTGCCTGGGGCCTTTAATGCTAATGTAGTATTCATACTATATCATGTAAAACTAATACACTTACTTCCCTGTGCCCTTTAATGTTAATATAATGTACATAGTACAGCATCTAAAATGAATATAATAGCTGCCCTCCAGACTTCTACATTAATATAATATATATACTGTAATCTCCAAATCTAATATAATTGTCTTGCCTTTATTATTGATATGATATCTGTACAATAGTATGGAACACTCATAAAATAGCTGCTCTCTGGACTTTAATATTAGTATGATTTCCATTTTACAGCACCAAAAACTGATATTAGAGGCCTTCACTACTAATATAATATGCAGAGTATAATATTAAAATGAATATAGTATCTGTGCTGTGACCTTTTTTTTTTTTTTTTTATTGTAAACAAATGGGATACATGTTGTTTCTCTGTTTGTACATGGCGTAAAGGCATACCATTTGTGTAATCATAAATTTACATAGAGCAATGTTGTTTGATTCATTCTGTTATTTTTTCCCTTCCCCCCACCCCTCCCACCCCTCTTTACCCTCTATACAGTAGTTCCTTCCTCCATACTTGCCCCCCTCCCTAACCCTAACTCTAACCCTTCCCTCCCCCCCATTATGTGTCAACCTCCACTTATTAGCGATATCATTCGTCCTTTGGCTTTTTGAGATTGGCTTATCTCACTTAGCATGATATTCTCCAATTTCATCCATTTGCCTGCAAATGTCATAATTTTTATCATTCTTTATGGCTGAGTAATATTCCATAGTATATATATACCACAGTTTCTTTATCCACTCATCAATTGAAGGGCATCTAGGTTGGTTCCACAGTCTGGCTATTGTGAATTGAGCAGCTATGAACATTGATGTGGCTGTATTTCTGTAGTATGCAGATTTTAAGTCCTTTGGGTATAGGCCAAGGAGTGGGATAGCTGGGTCAAATGGTGGTTCCATTCCAAGTTTTCTAAGGAATCTCCACACTGCTTTCCATAGTGGCTGCACTAATTTGCAGCCCCACCAGCAGTGTATGAGTGTACCTTTCTCCCCACATCCTCGCCAACACCTTGTGACCTTTAATAGTAATGTGATATTCATACTAAAGCATCTAAAACTAATATAATATCTCCCCTGTGGCTTTTAATACTAATATGATATCCATATTGTAGCCTCTAAAACCAAAGTAATAGATGTCCTGTGGCCTTTAATATTAATGTACAAAGCGCATGAGTGAGGCGGCGGCGCCAGAACTGACTGCGCCCAGGCTGGTGGCTGTGGAACCGGCTGAAACCTTGGCATGGCGGTGCCCACGGTAGCCATGGGGCCCTCGGCACTGGGTCAGAATGGCCCAGGCGCTATAGCCCCCTGGTGCTCGATGAGCAGTGGCCGGTCATGCTACGTGCTCGGGATGCAGGAGCTGTTCCCGGGCCACAGCAAGACGCGCGAGTTCCTGGCTCACGGTGCCAAGGTGCACTCAGTGGCCTGAAGCCGCGATGAGCGTTGCTTAGCCTCCGGATCTTTGACAAGACGGCAGTGTCTTCTTGCTGGAGAAGGACTGATTGGTTAAAGAAAACAACTTTCGAGGACATGGGGATAGTGTGGGCCAGCTTTGATGGCATCCCAGTAATCCTGACCTCTTTGTCACTGCATCTGGTGATAAAACCATTCGCATCTGGGATGTGAGGACTACAAAATACATTGCCACTGTTAATACTAAAGGGGGAATATTAATATCTTCTGGAGTCCTGATGATCAGACCATTACTGTAGGCAACAAGGACGATGTGGTGACCTTTATTGATGCCAAGACACACCGTTCCAAGGCAGAGGAGCAGTTCAAGTTTGAGGTCAATGGAATCTCCTGGAACAATGACAATAACATGTTCTTCTTGACAAATGGCAGTGGTTGTGTCAACATCCTCAGCTACCCAGAACTGAAGCCTGTGCAGTCCATCAACGCCCATTCTTCCAATTGCATCTGTATCAAGTTTGACCCTATGGGGAAATACTTTGCTACAGGAAGTGCAGATGCTTTGGTTAGCCTTTGGGATGTGGATGAGCTAGTAAGTGTATGGTGCTTTCCCAGGCTGAATTGACCTGTGAGGACCCACAGTTTTAGCCATAATGGGAAAATGCTGGCATCAGCATTGGAGGATCATTTTATTGACATAGCTGAAGTAGAGACAGGAGACAAACTATGGGAAGTGCATTGTGAGTCCCCAACCTTCACTGTGGCTTGGCACTCCAAAAGACCTCTGCTGGCATTTGCCTGTGATGACAAAGATGGCAAATACGACAGCAGATGGGAAGCTGGGACTGTGAAACCGTTTGGACTTCCTAATGATTCTTGAGAGGGGGACCCGACCTAAGGAGAGGAAGACCTGCAGAGACACTCTGTGTAGTTTGGTCTGTTCTCTTGGACTTGGTGGATACCCTAAAATTTTGTAAATTGGTAACAATTATAAAAGTCTTCTGTGAGGCTGCCCATTCCAATTCCCTTCCCATTTTTTTGTGTTAGCTGTTTCCATCCCCCCACCCCGCCCCGTACCAGTTAGCTAAAGAAGACTTTGCACTATGGGACCTCCTATCTTCCCTGATTTTAGATATGTGGTAGACTTTGTTGGGCTCGATGCTGCTTGAGTAATACCTAGTTTGGAGAGAGGGTGGAATGAGGATGGAAACTTTTTAATGATTAAGAAGGAAATATATATGTATAATTTTGAGAATTGAGCATTTGACACAACTGACTTTATTATGGGGTTTTTGGACTTACATAGATGTGGTATGATCATTACAGAAAGATATTGCAGTTTGTATTTATTTTTAATTTGAAAAATAGAGTTTGAGTAGTATAATTCTGTTTCATGTCCTAACCAAAGAACCTGAAATATAGGAAGAAAGCATTCAGTGCATGGACTCTAGCAATCCTTAGAGGTCATCAGTTGTTTCTATGAATATGTGTGTATGCCTGGCTTCAGTGTACACAGCATTTGTAGACAAATTATGACAAACACTGATAAAAGTTATAAAATATAAACAAGAAAGACAAAATCAAGATAAGACAAATGTAAACTAGAACAGAAAGTTATGACTGGGGAAATTAAATAGAAATATGTAAATATTGTTAAAAAGAAAAACATGCCAGCTCCTTATGAAAAGCAAAACTTCTTAGCTCTAAGAGAAATGGCTCATGCAGGGACTTGTTACCTACAAATGATATTTTGATTTTCATTGTTTCTTAATGTTTTTTGTCATTAAAAATAAAAAATAGAAAAAAATATTAAGTGCCATCCTTTCTATAGACTGTAAAACTAATATAAATAGTTTCCTGGTGCATTTTAGTATTTACTTAATGTCCATACTATAGCATCAAACTGATAAATAGGTGCTCTGTGGTCTTTAATATTAATATGATATTCACATTATAGCACTTTAAACTAATGTAATATCTGCTTTATGGCCATTAACTAATATGATATTCCTATAATATATCTAATATTAATATACTAACTGTCCTGTTGACTTTAATAGTAACATGATATCCATACTCAAGGAACTAAAAGTGATGTAATTATTGACCTGAGCCTTTTCATACTAATATGATATCTATACTGGAACATCTAGAACTGATGCAATTGCTACCCTGTGGTCTTTGATATTAATATGATATCCATATGATAGTATCTAAAGCTAATATAATAGCTACCCTGTGATCTTTAATACAAATAAGATATGCATACTGTATCATCTAAAATGAATAAAATATCTGTCCTGTGGCCTTTAATACTAATATACTATCCATGCTATAGCCTCTAAAACAGATGTAAGAGCTGTCCTATGGTCATAAGTATTAATATGATTGCCTTTTTATAGTATGTAAAACTGGTAAGACAGCTGCCCTATGGTCTTTAATATTAATAAAAGATTCATAACATAGCATCTAAATCCAACATTATAGCTGTCATGTGCAGTTTAATACGAATATGAAATGTGTATTTTAGCATCTAAAACTAATATAGTGACCAAAGGGGCAGGCCAAGATGGCGGCGGCCGCGCTCCGGGCGTCGCTGCGGGGCTGGAGCACTGGAGTCCAGCGGGGCTTGGCGCTGCGGCACGAGTCAGACCCAGGGGCCTCCTGATTACCCCAGCTTCGTGGAATCTGTGGATGAGTATCGCTTTGTGGAGCGCCTGTTACCTCCCACCAGCATCCCAAAGCCCCCAAAGCATGAACATTATCCCACCCCTAGTGGCTGGCAGCCTCCCAGAGATCCCCGCCCCAACCTGCCTTACTTTGTGCGGCGCTCTCGAATGCACAACATCCCTGTCTACAAGGACATCACACATGGCAATTGCCAGATGACTGTGATCCGGAAAGTGGAGGGGGATATCTGGGCCCTACAGAAGGATGTGGAAGATTTTCTGAGCCCACTGCTGGGGAAGACACCTATCACCCAGGTTAATGAGGTGACAGGTACCCTACGAGTCAAGGGCTACTTTGATGAGCAGCTAAAAGCCTGGCTCCTTGAGAAGGGCTTCTGAGGCCTGCCGAGCAGCCTGCATGGCATAGTCCCCCATAGGGTTCAGGGGATCTTGGGAATTGAGAAGTATGTTGGAACCCCTGGGACAGGAAACAGATATCAGGGCTAAGGACTTGGGCAGGGCAGAGTACAAGGGCTAAGACTATGAGCCTAGGCCTTTCTTACATAAGAGGAAAACAGGTATCCACTAGGGGAGAGCTGTCAAGCATGAGAGACTCACCTTGAATAGCCAAGGGAGGAGAGGACATTATCTGCTGTCCCTCCCCCTCATTGTGGCCTGTTACTTGGGGCTGGAAGCGACAGCCCAACCCCCTTTGGGGAAGGGTTCACAGGGCAGAGCCATTGGGCACATCCTTCCTTGGCCCTCGGAACTCACTGCCGGGATCATTCCTGAGCCTTTGCTGTAGGTCAGACCTGGCTCTGTCCTAGAGGCTGTGTGAAACAGTTGACTCCGGCATAGGGTCCCGGGAGCCTTAAGCTCCAAGTGCAGTGTTGGGCATCAGGGCAGAGTGCCATGAAGTCCAGGGGGAGGTGGGAAGTCTAGTCCTGGTCCCTGCTCTATTCCGAACCCCTTAGGTTTGACTGGGTTTCCATCTCTAAGAAGTCAAGTGATCAGCTTTTGCTGGCCAGGCCAGGCCATATCATGGTGCTTGGGAGCTCCTCACAGGCCAGTCCAAGACCATCCTCCCAGCATGTTGACCTGCATGCAGGAAGTTCCTCACCCTAGAGTCACAAGGGCCAAAGGCCTGAGGGTCCTCCCTCACCCTCAGACTGGCTAAGACAGTGTTTGGATCTGGCTTCTGTAATTGGTCTCTGACCTAAGACAGGGTACTGATTCTCTCTGGAACTCAGTTTATATGTAAAATGGGTATGTCTTTGTAGTTAATAATCAAGTGTCTACTCCTGGAAAATACAGACCATTACCAAGTCTACAGCCTCAGCAAGGAAAGGGAGCCCAATCCTGACCCTGACACAAGCCCCACCAGTCGTTAATGCAAGTTTTTATTTGGCCGTATATACAATTTAAGCTATTAAAATTTGTACAATATTTACAAATTAAAAAAAAATAAAACTAATATAGTAACCAAACTTTGGCCTTTAATACTAATATAATGTGTATAATATGCTATCTTAAAGTGCTGTAAGAGATGCCCTGTGGCATTTAGTATTCATATTATATCCACACTGTAGCCCCTATGGCCTTTCATATTAATGCAATATCCATACTATAGAATCTAATAGCTAATATAATAGCTGCCCTGGGACCTTTACTATTGATGTAATATCCATACTATTGCAATTAAAACTAATATAATAACTGCCCTGTGTTTTTAATACTATTATGATATTCATAGTCCTGCATTTAAAATTAACCTAGTAGCTTCCCTGTGATCATTAATGTTAATAAAATATCCATGCGATAACATCCAATGATGTTACATACAGCAACATGATTGCTGCCCTATAGCCTAATGTTATGCACAGGACATGGCAGTGCATACCTGTAATCCCAGGGGCTTGAGAGTCTAAGGCCAGAGGATTGGGAATTCAAAGCCAGCCTCAGCAACTTAGCAAGGCCCTAGGTAACTCAGCAAGACCCTATCTCTAAATAAAACACAAAAAAGGGCTGGGGATATGACTTAGTGGTTAAGTGCCCCTGGGTTCAATCCCCAGTACAAAACAAAACAAAACAAAAACCAAAAACTAATGTCATATCCATACTATTGCCTCTAAAACTGATATAATAGCTGCCTTCTTTTTTAATGCCAATATGACATTCTTATTATAACATCTTAAATTAATATGATAGCTATGTGGCCTTTGATATTAACATGATATTCATAATATAGCATCTAAAACTGATATAATCCTGAGGACTTTATAGCTAATATGATATCCAAACTGTATCTCCTAAAACTAATAGCTTCCCTATAATGTTTAACATTATTTTATCCATACTGTGCCCTTTAAAATGAATAAAGTAGCCCTCTTGTGGTCTTACGTTTAATAAAATATCCAATCTATAACATCTAAGCCTTATAAAATGACTGCCCTGTGACCTTTAATACTATTATGATATCTATACTATCGCATCTAAACTTAATATAATAGCTGCCCTCTGGCATTAGTAGTATGATATATAAATTATAGTATCTAAAATTAATATAATAGCTTAATACTAATAAAATACTCATAGTATAGCATATAAAACTAATATAATAACTAAACTTTGGACTTTAGTACTACTATAATATGTATACTACAGCATCTCAAAGTACTGAAAAGCTGTCTTGTGCATTTAGTATTAAGATTATATCCATACTGTGTCCTGTTAATGTAATTTTATAACTTTCCTGTGGTCTTTAGTATTAATATGATATCCACACTATAGCATCTAACAGAATATCAATACTGTAACCCCTAAAACAGATATAATAGTTACCTGAGCTTTTTAATATTATATAATATCCATACTATAATATCTAAAATGAATGTAATACCTGCCTTATGGCCTTTAGTATTTATATTATATCCACATCTTAGCATCTGTTACTGATACAAAAGCAGTCCTCTTACCTTTGTACTATTATGAGACTCATAGTATAGCCTCTAAACTAATATAATTGCTCCCTTGTGACCTTTAATTCTTATATCCATACTATAGCATTTAAAACTCATGAACTAGTGGTCTGTGGCCTTTAACACTAATGTAAATATCCATACTTTATCATCTTAAATAATATGATAACTTCCCTGTTGTCTTTAATACTAATATATTCATAATACATAATACCCGCACTGTGGCCTTTATAGCTGATATGATATCCATACCATAGCAGTTAAAGTAATATAATAGTTGCACTGTGGTGTTTACCACTATTACTATATTTATATTATAGTATGAAAAACTGATATTATAGCTCCTCTGTTGCCTTTTATATTAATATGATAAATACAACATTGCATTGAAAACTGACATAATAGCTGCTCTGTGACTTTTCATTACAATGTGATATTCATATATAGCATATAAAACTGATATAAGAATTGTTGTGTGACCTTTAATACTAGTATAGTATCCATACTGTAGTATGAAAATAACAAAATAACTACATGGGGTGTTTTGTTTAATACTAATATGATATTTGTAGTGTAGAATCTATTACTAAAAGCCCTATGGCTTTAAATAATATTATTAAAATCATATTATACCTTCTAAAGCAGATATAATAACTGCCCTGTCACTTTTAATATTACCATAATATTCATAGCATTGTATCTAAAACTAATATAATACCCGTCATATGGCCTGTAATAATAATAGGATATTCATACCATAGCATTCAAAACTAATAAAATAGCTGTTTTGTGGTGATTATAATTAATATATTATCCATAGTATATATTCAAAAACTAATATAATTGATGCCCTGTGTCCTTTGATACTAATATGATATCCACATTATACACTCAACCTAATATAAGAGCTGTCATATGACCTTTTATATTAATAAAATATCCATTCTGTAGCACTGATGTAATATCTGCTCTGTGTTATTTATAATTAATGTAATACCAGTATCATAGATTTAAAAACTAACACAATAGGTGCTCTGTGGTCTATAATTTTACTATAATATCCATACTATAATATATATCCATACTAATATAATAGCTGCCCTAAGACCTTTAATGCTAACATGATATCATACAATAACATTGAATATGGATATGTTACTGTCCTGTGGCTTTTAATATTAATATAACATCTTTAGTATACTATATCTATTACCGATATAATACCTGTCCTGTGGCCTTTAGTATTAATAAGATATAAATATTATAGCAACTAAGATGAATATAATAACTTCCCTGTTTCCTTTATTATTAACATATTATCCATACTGTGGCCCAGAAAACTGATATAACTTATTCTGTGGCCTTGAACATTAACATAATATCCATACTGTGGCAATTAACACTAATATGACATCCAACTATAGCACCTAAAGCTAATACAATAGGTGTCTGTGTCTTTTAATATTATTGTGATATTCTACTATAGCATTTAAAACAAAATATTAGTGGCAGTTGGCCTTAAATAGATGTAACATTTATACTGTAGCATCTGATATTAATATATTAGCTGCCTGTGGTCTTTAATATTAACATAATATTCATATTTAGCAACAAAAATGAATAGCTGCCCTATGGCCTTTAATACTAATATGATATCCATACTATAACACTTAAAACTAACAAAATTAATATATGTGCCTTAGTACCTTTCATACTAATATGATATCCAGACAATACTAAGTATAACATAACAGTTTACCTATGGTCTTTACTAATGATGTGATATTAATACTATAGCATGTAAAAAAATATAATAGCTGCCCTGTGACCTTTAATATTAATGTAATATCCATATGATAGCATCTAAAACAAATATAATAAAAATAAAATAACTGCTGTGTGATCTTTAATATTAATGTAATAGTCATGTTATAGAATCTAAAACTAATATAATAGCTGTCCTTTGATCTTTAGTATTAATTGTATTTGTACTATAGCATAGTGAACTAATATATGTCCTATGGTCTGTAATTTTTTTTTGTGGGGGGGGGGTTACCAGGGATTGAACTCATGGACACTTGGTCACTGAACCACATCCCCAGCCCTATTTTGTATTTTATTTAGAGACAGGGTCTAACTGAGTTACTTAGTACCTCACTTTTTCTGAGGCTGGTTTCGAACTCATGATACTCCTGCCTCAGTCTGTGAAGCTGCTGGGATTACAGGTGTGTGCCACTGTTTCTGACTTGGTCTTTAATTCTAATGGGATATCCATACTGCAGCATCTAATACAAATGCAATAGCTGCCATATTTCCTTTAATACTAATATGATATCTATACTATAGAATTAAAAACTAATATAACACCCACCTGTTGCCATTAATAGTAAATAATGTCCATTCTACTGTATATAATACTAATATAATATCTGCTTTCTAGCCTTTATGCCAAGGTAATGTACATAGTATAGCATCTAAAACTGACAAACCCCCCCCTTGCATTGTGACCTTTAATATTATTATGATATCCAAAAATAAATATCTAAAACTGATATAATAGCTGCCCTATTGCCTTAATACTATGTAATATCAACACTCAGTTATCTTAGATTAATAGAATATATGCAACCTTTAAAAGTAATAAAATATCTATAATAGAGCATCTAAAATTAATATTTATTGCCCAGTGGCATTTGATATTAATATACTATCCATACAATGGCATCTAAAATAAACAAACATTTAGTTGCTCTGTGGCTTTTAATTGATGTAATATCCATACTATTGCATCTAATGCTAATAAAATAGCTGCCCTGGCTCTAATACTATTATGATATTCACAATGTAGTATCTAAAATTAATAGAATAATTACTCTGTGACCTTTAATATTAATATTATATCCATGATATATCATCCAAAACTAATGTAAGAGTTGCCTTGTAGCCTTTCGTAGTAAAATGATATTCATTCTGTAGCATCATCAAGCTAATATAATAACTGCCCTGTGGTCTTTAATACTATTGTAACATCCATAACATAGCATCTTAAACTAATATACTAGATGCCATGTGGCCTTTAATATTAGTGTAATATCCACACTCTAGCATCCAAAAATAATAAATGTGTGTCCTGTGTTTTTTAACATAATGTAATATCCATGCTATTAGATATTTAAAAAAAAACTTTATTTCAATTATTTATGTTTTTTATGTGGTGCTGAGGATTGAACCCAGTGCCTCACACATGCGAGGCAAATTCTCTATCACTGAGCTACAACAGCCCATGCAATTACATCTTAAACTAGTGTAATATATATCCTGTGCCCTTTAACACCATAATGATATCCATATTATACCATCTAAAACTAATATAAAAACTGACCTATGACCTTTCATACTAATATATCCATAGTATACCATCTAATATTAACATAGTAGCTGCCCTCTGGTCTTTAAAACTGATATAATATCCATACTAGACCATTTAAATCTGATATAATAGTTGCCCTATGACATTTAATATTAATATAACATCAATACTTCAATATATTAGTAGTCATACTATAGCATCTAAAATTAAAGTAATATCTGCCCCGTGACCTTTATTATTATTGTAAAATCCATACAAAACATCTTAATCTAATATAATAGCTGCTTTCTGGCCTTGAATAATAATGTAATACTCATATCATGTAAAGCTAATGTAATAGCTTCCCTGTGACCTTCACTACAGCCTCTAAAACTAATGTAATAGCTGTTCTGAGGCCTTAATTACTAATATAATATCTATAGTATAGCATCTAACAGTAATATAGCTGTACTATTAATACTAATATAATATGCACACTATGGCATCTAAAGCTAATAAAATAGCTGACCTGTGGCATTTTAATAGTAACATAATATACTACAGCATCTTAAACTACCATAAGACCTGGCCTACGCCTTTTAAAAATACATATATTTTTAGTTGTAAATGGACAGAATACCTCTATTTTATTTATTTATTTTTATGTGGTGGTGAGGATTGAACCCAGTGCCTCACACATGCTAGGCAAGTGCTCTACTGCTGAGTCACAAATCCAGGCCCCTGGCCTGTGACTTTTAATACTACTATAATATTCATAATATAATATCTGAAAGCAAAATAACAGCTTCCTTTGACCTTTAATATTACTATAATATCCATACTATTGCTTCTAAAACTAATATAATATCTGCCCTGTGGTTTTTAATAATGTGATATTTTTAATTTAGCATCTGAAATAAACATAATAACTGCCCTTTAATATTAATATTTGAACTAAATTTTCTAAAACTAATGTAATAGCTGCCATGTGGCCTTTAATAGTAGTATGGTATTAGTATCATAAACTGATATTATAGAACCTAAAACTAATATAATATGTTCCATGTGTGTTGGAGACCGCTGCCCTGTAGGGCCCGCAGTGGTAGCTGGCCTCGCCCTAAGATGGCGCCGAGAAGCCCAACCTCAAAGAAAAACAACTTTAAGGAAGTGTTTTCTTTTGGCTGACTGATCTCCTCCACGTCCGTGATTAGCTCGTGATCAGTACATGTCCTCATTACCCACCATTAAGTCTCCACGAGCCAAATGCCTGACCTGTTAAGGTGATTGGCTGTTATATCACATAAAGCTGCATACTTTGCATGGCGGAGGCAGGCAGGCAGCAGCTGCGTGACGAGAGAAGAAGAAGAGAGGCAGCAGTGGCGCGAAGAGAGAAGAAGAGAGAAGCAGCAGCTGCACGAGAGAAAAGAAGGAGAGAGAGAGCTGCGTGACGAGAGGAAGAAGAAGAAGAAGATGGCAGTGGTGGAGGAGGAAGAAGAACCAGGCACTCAGCTCAGAAGCTCTCCCATAAAAATAAAGACCTTGAAACTTCATCTAAGAGCCGAGTCTTCATTGTACTCGCTGAACGAGACACATGTGGCCTTCAATATTAATAAGATATTCATACTTAGGTTTCTAGAACTGATATAAAAGCTCTCCTGAGACCCATAATAGTAATGTTACAGACTTCCTATAGAATAAAAAAATGCATATGATATCTACCCTGTGACTTTTAATATTAATGTAATACCTATACTTTTATATATCAAACTAACGCAATATCTGTCCTGTGTTTTTTAATAATGTGATATGGATACTAAAAGATAATAGTTGTCCAATGACATTTAATTGTAATATTATACCCATATTAGAGCATCTATGGCTAGTGTAATAACTGCCCTTTAATACTATTATTATATCCATACTATAGTATTGAAAACTGATATTATAACTGCTCTGTGGCCTTTCATGTTAGTATGATAACCATGGTAATGCATGAAAAACTTATATAATAGCTGTTTAGTGACTTTTAATTCTAATATGGTATATAATTATAGCATTTAGTATTAATATAATAAGATTTCTTGTGGCATTTAATACTAACATGATATTCATATTCTAGCATCTAAAACTGACATAAGAGATATCCTCTGACCTTTAATACTAATATTCTATCCATAGTTGGACATCTAATACTAATATATTACCTGTGAAGTTGACTTGAATACTCATACAATATTCATACTATAGCATGTGAAACTAATAAAATAGCTGCCCTGTAGCCTTAGGTAATCTTATTATATTCATAGTATAGCTTCTAAAATTAATATAATGTCTTCCCTCTGACCTTTAATACTACTATAATATCCATATTGTAGCCTCTAAAACTGATGTAATAGATGTTCTGTGGCCTTTAATGTTAATATAATATTCATACTTTGGACTCAGAAACTAATATAATAACTGTTCTGTGGCCTGTAATATTAACATAATGTCCATACTTTGGACTCTAAAACTAACATAATAACTGCCATGTGGCCTGTAATATTAATATAATATTCATATTGTGCCCTATAAACTTATATAATGGCTGAACTGTGACCTTTAAAACTAAAATGATATCCCTACTATAGCATTCAAAATGAATACAATAGGTTTACCCATTTGTCTGCTGTGATGACCTGCAGCCTGCCAGCATATAGATGCCTTTTATGAGAGCAGATTGCTCACTGTCAGGCATCTATCATCCACCATTTGCCTGCCTCTCGCCTGTCCATCGCCTGCCTTACTCCTGTCCATCACCCAACGCTCGCGAGGTTCACCTCCCGATCGTCCGACAACAGTCAGCAAACTGATCACCAACTGCCAGTGGAGCACCAGCTGCCTGCTGCTGCCTGGAAGTTCACTGTTACAGTACCTGCAGGTTTGATTACATGTGGCTGCTGCCATTTTGAGACAACAGCCAGGCCCCGTAGGACCCCTGACCAGACTGACTGAGCCCCGTCTCCAGGATCCCTCAGCCTGACTGATCACTCGCTGCCTCTGGGGCCCTCACATCGACTGACTGCTCCCTGCCGCCAGGACCCCCAGACCAACTGACTGTGCCCTATCACCAGGACCCCAGACCGACTGATTGCACCCAACCTCCAGGATCCCACAACCACAACAAACACATCGGACCTCCAGGACTCCTACCAGACCAACCGCATCCCACCTCCAGGACTTCCAGCTGACCAAGTCCACCCCTGAGCTGCAGCTCCCCATTTGCCAAGACATTTCGAAGCCAGAGCGGCCATCTTGGATAATCCTGGAAGCCATAGCTCCGATCTTTGGGTGGGGAAATCCCATCCTGCGATGCCTGCTGGAGGCTTGAAGCTCATTGTCAGGTACCTCTCATGCATGAGGCTACTGAACACCGGGAGGCTTCATTAGTATATGACTGTTATACAGTAGATTTTCTTTTTTCTCCTTTTTAAAAAGATTTAAGTTTTTATTTCTTTACTTTTCTAGCTTTCTTTTCCTTTTGTTTACCTGTTCCCTCAGAGTCTCTTTCTCGCTTTTTTTGCATGCTAACATTCAATTTCTTTTGATTACACTCTTACATTTTCTATTTTCTAGAACTTCTGTATATTCTTTTCTTATCCCATTAACAGCCACATTCAACATCCCTCTGCATCCTCTTTGTCCTCCATTAGAAACTGCAGACCTTTTTGCAAACCTGTTTGTTTTACTGAAGATAATATTTGAACTCATTTTGTTTATTATGACAATTTTGTTATTGTCCCCATAGGGGCTATGTGGTCTAGATTTGCATAGCGTCTGATTTAGGCACTGCTAATATTGATCTCCGCTTAAAGAAAGGTTTTTGGAAACCTATAGGGCCACTATAAGCCTATAGGAGGAAATCTGCAATACCCAGATCTGCACTGCTAGAGGGGAAGATACATGACCAACATGAAAAAACAAGGGAAGAAAATGATCCAAACAAATCTAGATTCTATAGTAATAGAATCCAATGACAGTATGTTAGAAGAAATGTCAGAAAAGGACTTCAGATTATACATGATTAAGATGATTCGCGAAGCAAAGGATGAGATAAGAGAGCAAATGCAAGCAATGAATGATAATACCAATAAGCTGAAAGAGCACCTGCAGAAAGCAAAAGATCATTTCAACAAAGATATAGAGATTCTTAAAAAAAACCAAATGGAAATCCTTGAAATGAAGGAGACAATAAACCAAATTAAAAACTCAATGGAAAGCATCACCAAAAGACTAGACCACTTGGAAGACAGAACCTCAGACAATGAAGACAAAATATTTAATCTTTTTTTTTTTTTTTTTTTTTGGTACTGGGGATCGAACTCAGGGCCTTGTGATTGCGAGGCAAGCACTCTACCAGCTGAGCTATCTCCCCAGCCCCAAAATATTTAATCTTGAAAATAAAGTTGCCCAAGCAGAGAAGATGGTAAGAAGGCATGAACAGAATCTCCAAGAACTATGGAACATCATGAAAAGACCAAATTTAAGAATTATGGGGATTGAGGAAGGCACAGAGATACAAACCAAAGGAATGAACAACCTATTCAATGAAATAATATCAGAAAATTTCCCAAACCTGAAGAATGAAATGGAAAATCAAATACAAGAGGCTTACACAACACCAAATGCACAGAATCACAACAGATCCACACCAAGGTACATTATAATGAAAATGCCTAACATTCAAAATAAAGATAGGATTTTGAAGGCCGCGAGAGAAAAGCATCAGATGACATATAGGGGGAGACCAATACGGATAGCAGCCGACTTCTCAACCCAGACTCTAAAAACTAGAAGGGCCTGGACCAACATATTTCAAGCTCTGAAAGAACATGGTTGCCAACCAAGAATCCTATACCCAGCAAAACTAACCTTCAGATTTGAAGATGAAATAAAATCCTTCCATGATTAACAAAAGTTAAAAGAATTTACAAATAGAAAGCCTGCACTACAGAATGCTCTCAACAAAATATTCCATGAGGAGGAAATGAAAAACAACAATGGAGGTCAGCAAAGGGAGGAACTACCTTAGAGAAAAACCACTCAAAGGAGAAACCAAGCCAACTTAAAAACCAAAAATAAGCCAAGTGACTTGGACTACAAATAATTTCTCAATAATAACCCTGAACATTAATGGCCTAAACTCATCAATCAAAAGATATAGACTGGCAGAATTGATTAAAAAGAAAGACCCAACAATATGCTGCCTGCAAGAGACTCATCTCATAGAAAAAGACATCCACAGACTAAAGGTGAAAGGATGGGAAAAACCCTACCACGCACGTGGACTCAGTAAAAAAGTGGGGGTTTCCATTCTTATATCAGAGAAAGTGGACTTCAAGCCAAAGTTAGTCAGAAGGGATAAAGAAGGACATTTCATACTGCTTAAGGGAACCATAAATCAGGAAGACATAATGATTGTAAATATTTATGCCCCAAACAATGGTGCATCCCTGTACATCAAACAAATTCTTCTCAATTTCAAGAATCACATGGACCATAACACAGTAATTCTGGGCAATTTTAATGCACCGCTGTCACCACTAGATAGATCTTCCAAACAAAATCCAACCAAAGAAAACATAGAACTCAATAACACAATCAATAACCTAGACTTAATAGACATATATAGAATATTCCATCCATCAACGAGCAGATACACTTTCTTCTCAGCAGCACATGGAACCTTCTTGAAAATAGACCATGTGTTATGCCACAAAGCAGCCCTTAGAAAATGCAAAAAAAATAGAGATATTGCCTTGTGTTCTATCAGATCATAATGGACTGAGAGTAGAAGTCAATGACAAAATAAAAAAGGGAAATTACTCCAACACTTGGAGACTAAATAATATGCTATTGAATGAAACCTGAATAACAAAAAACATCAGGGAGGAGATTAAAAAATTCTTAGAGGTCAATGAGAATGATGATACAACATATCAAAATCTCTGGGACACTATGAAAGCGGTACTAAGAGGAAAATTCATTGCATGGAGCACATTCCAGAAAAGAATGAAAAATCAACTAAATGACCTAACATTACAGCTCAAAGCCCTAGAAAAAGAAGAACAGAATAATAGCAAAAGTAGTAGAAGACAGGAAATAATTAAAATCAGAGCTGAAATCAATGAAATTGAAACAAAAGAAACTATTCAAAAAATTGACAAAACAAAAACTTGGTTCTTTGAGAAAGTAAACAAAATAGACAAACCCTTAGCCACACTAACAAAGAGAAGGAGAGAGAAGACTCAAATTACTAAAATACATGATGCAAAAGGAAATATCATGACAGACACCACTGAGATACAGAACATAATGAGAAGCTACTTTGAAAATCTGTATTCCAACAAAATAGAAACTACTGAAGACATTGACAAATTTCTAGAGACATATCCTCCTCCCAAACTGAACCAGGAGGACATACATAATTTAAACAGATCAATATCAAGCAATGAAATAGAAGAAGCCATTAAAAGTCTACCATCCAAGAAAAGCCCAGGACCAGATGGATTCTCGGCTGAGTTCTACAAGACCTTCAAAGAAGAACTCATTCCAATACTTCTCAAAGTATTCCAGGAAATAGAAAAGGAGGGTACCCTACCAAACTCATTCTATGAAGCTAACATGACCCTCATACCCAAACCAGGCAAAGACACATCAAGGAAAGAAAATTTTAGACCAACATCCTTGATGAACATAGATGCAAAGATCCTTAACAAAATATTGGCAAACCATATCCAAAAACATATTAAGAAAATTGTGCACCACGATCAAGTGGGGTTCATCCCTGGAATGCTTGGATGGTTCAACATTCATAAATCAATAAACGTAATCCATCATGTCAATAGACTTAAGGATAAGAATCATATGGTTATTTCAATTGATGCAGAAAAAAACATTCATCAAAATACAACACCCCTTCATGCTCAAAACACTAGAAATAATAGGAATAGTAGGAACATACCTGAACATTGTAAAGGCTATTTGTGCTAAGCCCATGGACAGCATCATTCTTAATGGAGAAAAACTGAAACCATTCCCTTTAAAAATGGGAACAAGACAGGGATGTCCTCTTTCACCACTTCTATTCAACATTGTCCTTGAAACTAGCCAGAGCAGTTAGGCAGACAAAAGAAATTAAAGGGATATGAATAGGAAAAGAGGAACTTAAGCTGTCACTATTTGCAGATGACATGATTCTATTCTTAGAGGATCCAAAAAACTCCTCCAGAAAACTTCTAGACCTCATCAATGAATTCAGCAAAACAGGCTATAAAATCAACACACATAAATCTACAGCATTTTTATACACAAGCAATGAAACATCTGAAAGGGAAATGAGGAAAACAACTCCATTTGCAATAGCCTCAAAAAAAAAAAAAAAAAAAAAAAAAAAACTTGGGCATCAATCTAACCAAAGAGGTAAAAGATCTCTACAATGAAAACTACAAAACATTGAAGAAAGAAATTGAGGAAGACCTTAGGAGATGGAAAGATCTCTCATGTTCTTGGATAGGCAGAATTAATATTGTCAAAATGGCCATACTACCAAAAGTGCTATATAGATTCAATGCAATTCCAATTAAAATCCCAATGACGTACCTTACAGAAATAGAGCAAGCAATCATGAAATTCATCTGGAAGAATAAGAAACCCAGAATAGCTAAAGCAATCCTTAGCAGGAAGAATGAAACAGGGGGTATCGCAATACCAGAACTTCAATTATACTACAAAGCAATAGTAACAAAAACAGCATGGTATTGGCACCAAAATAGACAGGTAGATCAATGGTACAGAATAGAGGACATGGACACAAACCCAAATAAATACAATTTCCTAATACTTGACGAAGGTGCCAAAGATATGCAATGGAGAAAAGATAGCCTCTTCAACAAATGGTGCTGTGAAAACTGGAAGTCCATATGCAACAGAATGATACTAAACCCCTATCTCTCACCCTGCACAAAACTCAACTCACAATGGATCAAGGATCTTGAAATCAGACCAGAGACCCTGCATCTTATAGAAGAAAAAGTAGGTCCAAATCTTCAACTTGTTGGCTTTGGATCAGACTTCCTTAACAGGACTCCCATAGCACAAGAAATAAAAGCAAGAACCAATAACTGGGATAGATTCAAACTAAATAGCTTTCTCTCAGCAAAGGAAACTATCAGCAATGCGAAGAGAGAGCCTACAGAGTGGGAGAATATCTTTGCCACGCATACTTCAGATAGAGCATTAATTTCCAGAATATATAAAGAACTCAAAAAACTCTACACCAAGAATACAAATAACCCAATCAACAAATGAGCTAAGGAAATGAACAGACACTTCAGAGAAGAAGATCTACAAGCAATCAACAAACATATCAAAAAATGTTCACCATCTTTAGTAATAAGAGAAATGCAAATCAAAACTACACTAAGATTCCATCTCACCCCAATTAGAATGGTGATTATCAAGAATACAAGCAACAATAGGTGTTGGAGAGGATGCGGGGAAAAAGGTACACTCATGCATTGCTGGTGGGACTGCAAATTAGTGCAGCCACTCTGGAAAGCAGTGTGGACATTCCTTAGAAACTTGGAATGGACCTACCATTTGACCCAGCTATCCCACTCCTTGGCCTATACCCAAAGGACTTAAAATCAGCATACTACAGAGATACAGCCACATCAATGTTCATAGTGGCTCAATTCACAATATCCAGATTGTGGAACCAACGTAGATTCCCTTCAGTTGATGAATGGATAAAGAAACTGGTGTATATATACACCAGTATATACAATGGAATATTACTCAGCTATAAAGAATAATAAAATTATGGCATTTGCAGGCAAATGGATGAAATTGGAGAATATCATGTTAAGTGAGATAAGCCAATCTTAAAAATCCAAAAGACGAATGATCTCACTGATAAGCGGATGATGACATGTAATGGGGGGTGGGAAGGGGGACAAGAATGGAGGAAGGAGGGACTGTATAGAGTGAAAATAGAGGTGGGAGGGGTGGGGGGAAGGAAAAAAATAATGGAATGAATCAAACATCATTACTCTTGTAAATGTATGAATAAGCAAGTGATATGCTGTTACTCCATGTACAATCAGAAACATGAATCCCATTTGCTTACAATAAAAATAAATTTAAAAAATGAATACAATAGCTCTTCTGTGGTGATTATAATCAATATATTATCCTTGTTATTGATTCTAAAACAAATACATTTATTTCCTGTGACTAAAATAATATCGGTACCATGAATCTAAAACTAATAACTGCCTTATGACCTTTAATAGTAATATAATATTCATAATATAGCATCTAAAGTTTAATATATCTGCTCTATGATATGTAGTACTGTCATAATATCCATACCATAGCACCAAAAACTGATATATTAATGCCCTATGGCTTCTAATATCAACATAACATCTTTATAGCATGTACTATACCTAGTACTGAGTAATAGCTGCCCAGTGGCATTTAATATTAATAAAATATCTGTCCTGTTTCATTTATTATTAGCATATTATCTATATTGTGGCCTGGAAAACAAATATAATATCTGTCCTATGGTCTTTAATATTAATATAATATCCATAGTGTGGCCTCCAAAATTAATGATGACAACTTTCATACTAATACTATTTTCCATAATGTAGCATCTACAACTAATACAATAGCTGCACTGTGGCCTTTAATACTAATATCCATAGCATGACATTGAACATTAAACAAATAGATGCCCTGTGAATTTTTTGTTTTGTACCAGAAATTGGACCCAGGGGCTCTTAACCACTGAGCCACATCCCCAGCCTTTTTGTTATTTTATTTAGATATGGGATCTTGCTGAGTTGCTTAGGGCCTCACTAAGTTGTTGAGGCTGGCTTTGAACTCACAATTATTCTACCCCAGCCTCCTGAGCCTCTTGGATTATAGGCTGTGCCACCATGCCCAGTTGGTCAGTTTTAATACTTATTAGATGTGGCATCCCCCAAAAGTTCACGTGTAAGACAATGCAAGAAAGTTTAGAGGAGAAATAATTTGGCTATAGCCTTAACCTAATCAGTGGATTGATCTCTGATGGGATTGAGTGATAACTGGAGGCAGGTGTGATATGGTTGGAAGAAGTAATTCATTGGTGGCATGGCTATGGGGTATATATTTGTATCTGGCAAGTGGAGACCTCTGCTTTCTGATCACCATGTGAACTGATGGAATACTCCCTCTGCCATACTCTTCCACTATGATGTTCAGCCTCACCTCAAACCCCAAGAAATGGGGCCAGCTTTCCAAGGACTAAGACCTCTGAAATCATGAGCCCTAAATAAACTTTTCCTTCTCTACAGTTGTTCTGGTTGGGTCCTTTTAGTTACAGTAGCAAAAAAGTTGACTAGAACAATAGTAATATGATATCTATGATATATAATCTTAAATTAATAACTGACATTTGGTCTTTAATACTAATATAATATGCATACTATTGCATCCTAAAGTACTATAGCATCTGCCCTGTGGTCTTTAATACTAATATAATATCCACACTATAGCACCTAAATCCAATATAATACCTGAACTTTGATCTTTACTACTAATATAATATCCATAATATAGTATCTTAAACTAATATATGTGTCCTGTGCCCTTTGGACTAATAATATATCCATACTATAGAATCTAAAACTAGTATAATAGATGCCTTGTGGACTTTACTGTTAATATCCTATCCATACTATAACTTCTAAACCTAATAGAATAGCACCCTAGGACCTTTAATATGATGCCTAATATGATAATATGTAATATGATATTACTTTAATGTTTATCACATGAAATATGATAAACATTGTGCCCTTCAAAACTAAAATAATAGCTGCTCTGTGGCCTTTAATGCTAATGTAATATTCATAACATACCATGTAAAACTAATATAATAACTTTTCTTTGCCCTTTAATATTAATACAATATCCACACTATAGCATCTAAAACTAATATAATAGCTGTCTTCTAGACTTTAATATTAATATAATATAATATTATATTAATATAATTTAATATTAATATAATACTGTGGTTTCTAAATTTAATGTAATAGCTGTCTTGTGGCCTTTATTACTGATGTGATATCCACACTATAGCATAAATATAAATATAATATGATAAAAATAAGTGCTCCATGGCTTTTAATATTAATATGATTTCCATATTATAACATCAGAAACTGATGTCAGAGGTCTTTAATACTAATATAATATGCAAACTATAGTATCTAAAACAAATATAGTAGCTGTTCAATGATCTTTAATACTAAGTGACATCCATACTAAAGCATCTAAAACTATTATAGCTCCCCTATAGCTTTTAATAATAATATGATATCCATATTGTAGCCTCCAAAACTAGTGTAATAGATGTCCTGTGATCTTGAATATTAATGTAACATCCTTTCTATAACCTATGAAACCAATTTAATAACTTTTGTATGGAATTTAATATTTATATATTTTCTATACTATAAAGTCTAAAACTGATAAATAGGTGCTCTGTGTCTTTTAATATTTATATGATACTTATAACACCATAAACTAATATAATGTTTTGTGTTTATTAAACTAATATGATCTTTATACTATAGTATTAAAATCAATATATTGCTATGTTGACTTTAATACTAACATGATATTCATACTTGAACTTCTAAAAGTGACATAATTGTTGAACTGTGGTTTTAATACTAACATGATATTCATATTAGAATATATAAAATTGATGCAATAGTTGCCCTGTGGCCTTTGATATTTATATTATATCCATCCTATAGTATCCAAAGCTAATATAATCTAATATAATAGCTGCCCCGTGGCCTTTAATACTAATATAATATTCACACTACAGTATTTAAATTAATATAACAGATGCACTGTGGTCTTAATACTATATAATTCTTTTGGTTGGATATGAGGTGTATCCTAAAGCTCATGTGTGAGACAATGCAAGAAGATTTATAGGTGAAATGATGGTTATGAGAACCTTAGCCCAATTAGTTGATTAATCCCCAACAGGGATTGAGTTGTAACTGCACGCTGATAGGATATGGCTGGAGGAAGTGGGTCATTGGGGTACATATTTGGTGAACTGAGCTTAGGCTCTCTTTCTGCTTCCTGATTATGTCCTGAGCCACTTTCCTCTACCACACCCTTCTGCCATGATGTTCTGCCTCACCTTGAGACCCAAGGAATAAAGTTGGCCATGTATGCACTGAGATCTCTGAAACTATGGACCCCCAAATGAACTTTTCCTCTTTTAAAATTGTTCTTGTCAGGTCCAGCAGCAAAAAAGATGACTGAAACAATAATATACATGTCATAGCATCTAAAAAAATACAATATTTGCCCTGTTGCCTTTAATACTAATATGATATTCACAGTGTAACAACTAAAACTGATATATAATACTTGCCTTGTGACCTTTAATATAAATAATATATACATACTCTATCATCTAAAATGGATATAATATCTGTCCCATGGTCCTTAATACTAAATATATTATCCATGCTGTAGCTGTCCTGCAGCCATTAGTGCTAGTATGAATACATAATTATAGCATCTAAAACTGATAACTGTCCTGTGCCCTTTAATATTAGTAAAAGATCTATAACATAACATCTAAAGCTGATATAATAGCTGCCATGTGGAGCTTAATCCAGATATATCTTTACTTTAGCATAAAAAACTAATATAATCAAACTTTGGCCTTAAATGTTAATGTAATATGTATAGTACAGCATTTTGAAGTACTGTAAGAGCTGCTCTGTGGTATTTAGTGTTAATATAATGTCCATACTGTGGTCCCTTAACATAATATTGTAACTTTCTTGTGTTTTTTCACATTAATGCTATATCCATACTACAGAATCTAAAGCTAATATAATAGCTGCCCCATGACCTTTAATATTGATGTAAAATTCATGCTATTACAAATAAAAATAACTGCCCTAAGGTTTTAATACTACTTGATATTCACAGTACAGCATTTAAAATTGATATAATAGCTTCCCTGTGACCTTCAATGTTAATATAATATTCATGCTGTAACATCCCAAACTAATATAATAGCCTCCCTGTAGCCTTTTATACTAAAGTAATATTCATCCTATAGCACAGCAAACTCATATAATATCTTCCCTGTGGCCCTTAAAACTAATGTAATACCCATAGTATTGCATCTAAAACTGATTTAATAGCTGCCCTGTGTCCTTTATTATCAATAGACATCCTTATTATGGCATCTTAAATTGATATGATAGCTGCTCTGTGGCCTTAATATTAACATGAGATTCATAATATAGCAACTAAAACTGGTAAAATATCATCCCTGTGTCCCTTACAGGAAATATGGTATCCAAACTATATCTCCTAAAACTAATATAATAGCTAGCCTCTGGCATTTAATATTAATATTTTATTCATACTGTGCCATCTAAAACTAATAAAATAGCCCCCTCTGATCTTTTTAAAAATTTTTAGTTGTAGATGGACACAATGCCTTTATTTTATTTATTTTTTATGTGGTGCTGAGGATTGAACCCAGTGCCTCACACATGCTAGGCAAGTGCTCTACTACTAAGCTACAAACCCCTCCCCCTGCTTTGTGGTCTTAAATATCTATACAATAGCATATAAACCTTATGAAATAGCTATCCTATGACCTTTAGTACTATTATGATATCCATATGATTGCATCTGAAGTTAATATAAGAGCAGTTCTCTGGCATTTAATAGTAATCTAATATCCAAATTATAGTCTGTAAACTAATACCTTAATACTAATAGGATGCTCACAGTATAGCATAAAAAAAATAAAAACTGAACTTTGGACTTTATTATTAATATAATGTATACTACAGTATCTCAGTACTGAAAAAGCAGCCCTCTTGCATTTGGTATTAATATTATATGCACACTGTTTCCTGTTAATGGAATGTTATAACTCTTCTGTGGCCTTTCTCTTTTTTAATTTTATTTTAAAATTTGTTGTAATTAGTTATACATGACAGTGGAATGCATTTTGGCACATTGTATACAAATGGAGCACAACTTCTCCTTCCTCTGGCTGAACATGGTGCATTACCCGTAATCATACATGTATATAGGGTAAAATGTCTGTCTCATTCCACCATCATTCCCATCCCCACACCCCCTCCCTTCCCTCCCCTCACACCCCTCTGAACAATCAAAATTTCCTTCATTCTGCCCACCTACCCCCAATTATGAATTAGCATCCACTTATCAGAGAAAACAGATGGTCTTTGGTTTTTTGGGTTTGGTTTATTTTGATTAACATGATATTCTCCAGCTCCATCCATTTACTGGCAAATGCCATAATTTCATTCTACTTTAAGGTTGAGTAATATTCCATTGGGTATATGTACCACATTTTCTTTATCCATTCATTCATTGAAGAGCATCTAGGTTGGTTCCATAGTTTAGCTATTGTGAATTGAGCCACTATAAACATTGATGTGGCAGTTTCACTGTAGTATGCTGCTTTTAAGTCCTTTGGGTATACACTGAGGAGTGGGATAGCTGGGCCAAATGGTGGTTCCATTCCAAGTTTTCTGAGGAATCCCCATACACTTTCCATAAAATGGACTGATTTGCAGTCCCACCAGCAATGTATGAGTGTAATTTCTGCCCCCATTCTCTCCAACACTTATTGTTGCTTGTAATCTTGAGAAATGCCATTCTAATTGGAGTGAGATGAAATCTTAGAGTAGTCTTGACTTGCATTTTTCTAATCATTAGAGAGGGTGAGCATTTTTTCATATGTTTGTTTATTGATTGTATTTCTTCTTTGAAGTGTCTATTCAGTTCCTTAGCCCATTTATTGATTGGGTTAATTTTTTTTTGGTGTTTTTTGAGTTTTTATATATCCTGGAGATTAATGCTCTATCTGAGGTGCATATGGTAAAGATTTTCTCCCATTCTGTGGGCTCTTTCTTCATGTTATTTATTGTTTCTTTTGCTGAGAAGAAGCTTTTTTGTTTGAGTCCATCCCATTTATTGATTCTTGATTTTAGTGCTTTAGGGGTCTTGTTAAGGAAATCAGTTCCTAAGCTGACATGGTAGAGATTTGGTACTACTTTTTCTTCTATGAGGTGCAGGGTCTCTGTTCTAGTGCCTAAGTCTTTGATCCACTTTGAGTTGAGTTTTTTGCAGGGTGAGAGATAGAGGTTTAATTTCAGTTTGCTACATATGAATTTCTAGTTTTCATTTGAGCATACTATATTTGTTGAGCATACTATATTTTCTTCAATGTGTTTTTGGTGCCTTTGTCTAGTAAGAGATAACCATATTTATGTGGTTTTGTCTCTGTGACTTCTATTCTGTACCTTTGGTCTACAAGTCTATTTTGATGCCAATATCATGCCATTTTTGTTCATATTGCTCTGTAGTATAGTTTAAGGTCTAGTATTGTGATGTCTCCTGCTTTATTCACTCTTGCTAAAGGTTGCTTTGGATCTTCTGGGTCTCTTATTTTTCCAAATGAATTTCATGATTGCTTTTTCTAGTTCTATGAAGAATGTCATTGGGATTTTGATAGGAACTACATTAAATCTGTATAGCAGTTTTGGTAATATGGCCATTTTGACAATATTAATTCTTTCTATTCAAGAGCATGGGAGATCTTTCCATCTTCTAAGGTCTTTGTGGGGGTCTCTCAACCATGTCCCACATGAATAATAAAAGGGTTAACTACCAGAGGATGATGTTGGCTATAAATCAATCAATTACCCATAAACTTATCTAATCAATAAACACATAAGAGCCAATACTCCTTTTAAATGAGAGGGGGTAGGACAGGTCTGACCATACCAGATCTGGCCTCTAACAACATGGAGTAGCTCAGCTGTCTTTTATTTATAGATACACAGGTAGAGGGGCCTGGAACAGGAGGAGCTTCTTCTATGACGAACAGGACAGGGTGGAATTTAGGGGGGCCATTCCGGATGTCAGGCCTTTGTGTCCCATGACTCAACCTCATATGATTCTTCTAAATAAGAATGGTTTCCCACAGGTCTTTAATTTCTTTCTTTGGTGTTCTGTAGTTTTCATTGTAGAGGTCTTTCACCTCTTTTGTTAGGTTGACTCCCAAGTTTTTTTTTTTTTTTTTTGGGGGGGGGTGCGATTGTGAATGGGGTAGCTTTACTAATTTCTATTGCAGTGGATTCATTACTGATGTATAGGAATGCATTTGATTTATGGGTATTGATTTTATATCCTGCTACTTTGCTGAATTCATTTATTATAGAAGATTTTTGGTGGAGTTTTTGGATCTTCTAAATATAGAATCATGTCATCAACAAATAGTGATAGTTTGAGTTCTTTTTTTCCTATTTGTATCCCTTTAATTTCTTTCATCTGTCTCAGTGCTCTGGCTTGAGTTTCAAGGACAATGTTGAATAGCAGTGGTGATAGAGGGCATCCCTATCTTGTTTCAGTTTTTAGGGGGAATGCTTTCAATTTTTCTCCATTTAGAATGATGTTGGCCTTGGGCTTAGCATAGATAGCTTTTACAATGTTGAGGTATGTTCCTACTATTCCTAGTTTTTCTAGTGTTTTGAACATGAAGAGGTGCTGTATTTTGTCAAATAATTTTTCTGCATTTATTGAGATGGTCATGATCCTTATATTTAAGTCTGTTGATGTGATGAATTACATTTATTGATTTTTGTTTGTTGAGTCAAACTTGCATCCCTGGCATGAATCCTACTTGATTGTGGTGCACTATCTTTTTAATATGTTTTTGTATGTAATTTGCCAAAATTTTATTGAGAATTTTTTTCATCTATATTCATCAGGGATATTTGTCTGAAGTTTTCTTTCCTTGATGTGTCTTTGTCTGGTTTTGGTATCAGGGTGATACAAGCCTCATAGAATGAGTTTGGAAGGGTTCCCTGCTTTTCTATTTCATGCAATACTTTGAGGAATATTGGTGTCAGTTTTTCTTTGAAGGTCTTATAGAACTCAGCTAAGAGTCTGTCTTGTTCTGGGCTTTTCTTGGTAGGAGTTTGATGGCATCTTCAATTTCATTGCTTAAAATTTATCTGTTTAAATTGTGTATGTCCTCCTGATTCAGTTTGGGTAGTTCATGTGTCTCTAAAAATTCACTAATGTCTTTGAGATTTTCTATTATATTGGAGCATAAATTTTCAAAATGATTTCAAATTATCTTCTGCCTATCAGTAGTGTCTGTCATGATATTTCCTTTTCTATCATGAATTTTAGTAATTTGGGTTTTCTCTCTTTCTCTCTTCATTAGTGTAATTAAGGGTTTTTCAATTTTATTTATTTTTTCAAAGAACCAACTTCATTTTATCAATTTTTTGAATTGTTTCTTTCATTACAATTTCATTGATTTCAGCTCTGGTTTTAAATATTTCCTGTCTTCTGCTTTTGGTGTTGATTTTTTCTTCTTTTTCTAGGGCTTTGAGATGTAATGTGAGGTAATTCATTTGTTGACTTTATTCTTTTAGAGAATAAGCTCAATGCAATGAACTTTCCTTTTAGCACTGCCTTCACCAGAGATTTTGATATGTTGTATTGGTGTTCTCATTTACCTCTAAGTATTTTTTATTTCCTCCCTGATTTCTTCTGCTATGCATTCATCATTCAATAGTGTGTTATTTGGTCTCCAGGTATTGTAGTACCATCTATTTTTTATTTTATCATTGATTTCTATTTTTATTCCATTATGATCTGATAGAATACAAGATAGTATTTCTATTTTTTTGTATTTGCTAAGAGTTACTTTGTGGCATAACATGTTCTATTTTAGAGAAGGAGACATGTGCTACTGAGAAGAAAGTGTATACACTTGATGATGAATGAAATACTCTATATATTTATTAAGTCTAAATTATTGATTTATATTATTTATAGTTTCTTTTTTAAATTTTTGTTTGGAAGATCTATCCAGTGGTGAGAGAGGTGTGTTAAAGTTACCCAGTATTATTGTGTCACAGTCTATATGGTTCTTGAAATTGAGAAGGATTTTTTTGATGTAAAATAGATGTTCCATTGTTTGGGGCATACATGTTTACATTTGTTATGTCTTGTTGATGTATGATTCCCTTAAGCAGTATGAAATGTCCTTCTTTATCCCTTCTGACTAACTTTGACTTGAAGTACACTTTATCTGATATGAGGCTAGAAATTCCTGCTTGCTTACACAGTCCATGTGAGTGATATGTTTTTGCCCAACTCACTTTCAGTCTGTAGATGTCTTTTTCTATGAGATGAGTCTCTTGAAGACAGCACATTGTTGGGTCTTCTTAAAACTCTGTCAGCCTATGTCTTTTGGTTGATGAGTTTAGACCATTAACATTCAGGGTTACTATTGAGATATGATTTGTATTCATGGTCATTTTGGTTTATTTTTGTTTATTTTTGTTTTTTTTTTTGCGGTGCTGGGGATTAGAACTCAGGGCCTTGTGCTTGCGAGGCAAGCACTCTACCGACTGAGCTATCTCCCCAGCCCTATTTTTGGTTTTTAACTTGACTTAGAGTCCCCTTTAATTGACTTTTTCTTTAGTGTAGTTCCTCCCTTTGCTGATTTTTCATTTCCTCCTCATGGAATATTTTGCTGAGAATGTTCTGTAGTGCAGGCTTTCTAATTGTGACTTCTTTTAACTTTTCTTTATCATGGAAGGTTTTTATTTCATCTTCAATCTGAAGCTTAGTTTTGCTGGGTATAAAATTCTTGATTAACATCCATTTTCTTTCAGAGCTTGATATGTGTTATTCCAAGATCTTCTGACATTGAGGGTCTGGGTTGAGAAATAAGCTGAGATCCAAATTTATTTCTCCCCATATGTAATTTGATTTTTTTCCTCTCACAACCTTTAAAATTCTATCCTTAATCTGTATGTTAGTCATTCTCATTATAATGTGCCTTGGTGCCTGTTTGCTGTAATTTTGCACATTTGGGGTCCTGTAAACCTCTTATAGTTGATTTTTCCTTTTCATTCTTTAGATTTGGGGAATTTTCTGATATTATGTCATTGAAAAAATTGTGCATTCCTTTGGTTTGTATCTCCATGCCTTCATCTATTCCAATAAATCCTAAATTTGGTCATTTCATGCTATCCCATATTTCTTGGAAATTCTATTTATGGTTTCTTACCACCTTCTCTGTATGGTTGGCCTTATTTTCAAGAGTATATATTTTGTCTTCATTGCCTGAGGTTCTGTCTTCTAAGAGGTCTAGTCTGTTGGTGATGATTTTCATTGAATTTTTAATTTGGTTTATTGTTTTCTTCATTCTGAGGATTACTGCTTGATTCTTTTTACAATCTCTGCCTCTTTATTGAAGTGATATTTCATTTTCTGTATTTCTCTCCCATACCATCCTTTATCTCAAAGATCAGTCTAACTATGAACCTTCTAAACTCTGTCTCTGACATTTCTTCTACTGTGTTGTCTATGAATTCTATTGGACTTCCAGGCAGCAATGGGCAGTGGACACTCCATGGGCAATCTGCAGGTAGTCTGCAGGCAAATGGTGGGTGCTTGGTGTGTGGCTGTTGGGTGGCAGGCAATGGGCAGGTTAAAGGCAGGTAAATGGGCAACCACTAGGTGGTCAGTGGTGGTCAACAAGCTATCTGCATGTGAAAGGAGGGCAAT
Organism: Sciurus vulgaris; assembly: GCF_902686455.1. NCBI lineage: Eukaryota > Metazoa > Chordata > Mammalia > Rodentia > Sciuridae > Sciurus > Sciurus vulgaris. The sequence continues at coordinate 100,492,702 of NC_136474.1, forward strand.
ATGCTGGCAAAGAGCTAGTGATCTTTGTGGACAAAAGGGGGGTGCAAAGAGCAGGGGATAAGTGGGCAAAAAGGGCTGTCTCACAGAGAAACAGTATTTCCTCTGCTAGAATCCTGAGTCCTCAGAGTGATGAGGAATGCAGTCTCCCTCTTGTTCACCATCTTGAATCTGCCTCTATTCCTGTGGCCTTTCATTTTAATATGATATTCATACTATGGCATTTGATGATAATATAATAGCTGCCCTATGACCTTTAATAGTAATGAAATATCAATGCTGTGAGCCCTAATACGAAAATAAAATTTCCCTGTAGCCTTTTAATATTATATAATATTCATATTATAGCACTTAAAATGAATATACCTGCCCTGTGGCCTTTAGTACTAATATGATATCCATATTACAGCATCTGTTACTGATTTAAAAGCAGTTCTCTTATCTTTGTACTGTTATGACATCCATATTGTAGCATCTAAAGTAATATAATTGCTCTCTTGTGACCTTTAATTCTTATATTGTATCTGTACCATAGCATCTAAATCTAACAGCCCTGTAGCTTTTAATACTAATGTAATATCCACTCAATTGCACCTAAAACTGATATAATAACTGCCCTGTGATTTTTAATACTAATATAATATTCACATTAGAGCATCAAAAAATGATAGAGTAGCTTCCCTGTGACTTTAATACCAATATGACATTCTTGTTACAGCATCTAAAATTGATAACTGCTCTTTGAATTTTGTTATTAATATGATATCCATAATACAGAGTCAAAAACTGATATAATATCTGCACTGTGACCTTTATAACTAATATGATATTCATAGAGCATTTAAAAATATTAGAATAGCTTCACTGTGGTGTTTAATACTATTATTCTATCTATATTATAGTAATGAAAATGGATATTATAGCTGCTCTGTGGCCTTTGTATTAATATGATAACTATAGTATTGCATAGAAAACTGACATAATAGCTGCCCTGTGGCTTTTAATTTTAATGTGAAATCCATGTATAGCATCTGAAACTGACAAAAGAACTGTCCTGTGGTTTTACTATAGCATCTGAAAATAATAAAATAACTACACTGTGGTCTTTAGTGCTAAAATGATATCCCTAGTGTAGAATCTGTTACTAATACAATGGGTGCCCTATAGCCTCTAATACTATTATTGTATTCATAGTATACCTTCCAAAACTGATTTAATAGCTTCCCTGTCACTGGAAGTTATTACTGTATATTACTGTAATGTCCATACTATTATTCTAAAACTAATAAACTATCCTGTGGCTTTTGATACTAATATGATATCCATACTATAGCATTCAAAACTAATGTAATGGCTGCCCGTGGTGACTAAAATTAATATATTATCCATATTGTATATTCTAAAATTAATGCAATTGCTGACCTGTGGTCTTTAATACTGTTATGATATCCATACTGAAGCATCTAAAGATAATATAATAGCTATCCTGTGGCCTATATTACCATGATATCCTACTAGAACATCTAAAACTAAATATTAGCTATACTTTGGCCTTTCATTGATATAACATTCATATTGTAGCATCTGATACTAATATACTAGCTGCCATCTGTTCCTTAGTATTAATATAATATTTATATTTAACACCAGAAATTAATATAATAGCTTCATTATGGTCTTTAATTCTAGTATAATATCCATACTATAGCATCTAAAAGTAATAAAATTAATAAAATATGTGTTCTAGTGCCTTTCATACTAATATGATGTCCATAATATGCCATCTAAGTATAATATAATAGCTTTCCTGTAGTCTTTAATAATAATGTGATCTCCATATTATAGCATGTAAAACAAATGTAATAGCTGCCTTGTAGTGTTTAAAATTAATCTAATATCTGTTGTAGAATCTAAAACTAATATAATAGCTGCCCTTCATGTTTAATATAAATAAAATATTTATAACTTAGCATACTAAGCTAATATATGTTCTATGGCCTTTTGTGATATCCATATTATAGCATCTGTTACAAATATAATAGTGCCATATGGCCTTTACTACTAATCTATCCATATTATAGCATTAAAAACTATGACAAAATGTGCCTATGGCCATTAATGTTAATGTACATCCTATTGCATACAATACTAATACAATATCTGTTCTTTGCCTTTATACTAATATAATGTCCATAACATAGCATCTAAAACTAAAAAAAAGCTGCCTTGTGGCTTTCAATATTATTATGAAGTTCATAATGCAACATATGAAACTGATATAATAGCTGCCACATTGCTTTAATACTAACATAATATCCAGACTCAATAATAGATTAATAGAATATCTGCCATGTGGTCTTTAAACGTAATAAAATATCCACAGTATAACATCTAAAATTAATACATTCAATATCTGCCCTGTGGCCTTTGATATTGCTATAATATCCATATAAATAAACATAATAACTGCTCTCTGGCTTTTAATATAGAGGTAATATTTGTACTATAACATCTACTACTAATAAAATAGCTGCCCTGCCCCATATGCTATCATGATATCCATAATGTAGCATCTAAAATTAATATAATAACTTCCCTGTGGCCTTTAATATTAATATAGTATTCATGAAATATCATCCAAAACTAATATGTTACCCTATAGCCTTTTGTAGTAAAATGTTATAATGTTCATACTGTAGCACCTCAAGCTAATATAATAATTGCACTGTGATTTTTTTTATTGTAAACAAATGGGATACATGTTGTTTCTCTGTTTGTACATGGAGTAAAGGCACACCATTTGTGTAATCATAAATTTACATAGGGTAATGTTGTTTGATTCATTCTGTTATTTTTTCCCTTCCCCCACCCCTCCCACCCCTCTTTTCTCTCTATACAGTCCTTCCTTCCTCCATTCTTGCCCCCCCTCCCACCCCCCTTTATGTGTCATCATCCGCTTATCAGCAAGATCATTTGTCCTTTGGTTTTTTTGAGTTTGACTTATTTCACTTAGCATGATATTCTCCAATTTCATCCATTTGCTTGCAAATGCCATAATTTTATTATTCTTTATGGCTGAGTAATATTCCATTGTATATATATACCACAGTTTCTTTATCCACTCATCAATTGAAGAGCATCTAGGTTGGTTCCATAATCTGGCTATTGTGAATTGAGCAGCTATGAACATTGATGTGGCTGCATCTCTGTAATATGCTGATTTTAAGTCCTTTGGGTATAGGCTGAGGAGAGGGATAGCTGGGTCAAATGGTGCTTTCATTCCAAGCACTGTGATCTTTAATATGAATGTAACATCCATAATATATCACCTTAAACTAATATAATAGATGCCCTGTGACCTTTAATATTAATGTAGTATCCAAACTTTAGCATCTAAAAATAACAAAGTGTGCCCTATGATCTTTAACTTAATGTAATAATTGTGCTATTACATCTTAAACAAATGTAATATATGCCCTGTGGTCTTTAATACTATTATGACATCCATAGAACACCATTCAATAGTAGTATAATAGCTGCCCTCTGACCTTTATACTTATGTGATAATCATATTATAGCACCTAAAATGATGTCATATCTGTCCTGTGGCCTTTATTATTAGTGTAAAATGCATACTGTAATATCTTAATCTAATATAACACCAGCCTTCTGGCCTTTAATAATAATATAATATCAATATTATATCATGTAAAACTAATGTTAATGCTATTATGATATCTATACTATTATGTCATGTGACTTTTAATGTTAATATAACATTCATAGTGTGGTCTCTAATACTAATATAATAGCTGATGTTGTCATTCAATACTAATATAATGTCCATACTACAACTCCTAAAGCAAATATAATAGCTGTCATGTACCCTTCTATATTAATATAACATCCATATTATAGCATCTAAAAGTCATATAGTTGGTTCTTGTGGTCTTTAATACTTATATGATATTCATACAATAATATCTAAAACTAATATGATATATGCCCCATGAACTTTAATGCTGATATGATATCCATACTAAAACATCTAAATCTGATATAATAGCTACACTGTGACCTTTAGTATTAATATAGCATTCATATAATAGTATCTAAAACTGATAAAATAGCTGTCTGTGACCTTTGGTATTAATATAATATCCATACTACAGCATCTAAAATTAATATAATCTCTACCTCATGGCCATTATGCTAATATGGTATCCATACTATAGTATCTAAAATTAAAATAACTGCTATGTTGTCCTTAATGCTAATATGGCATCCATTCTTGAACATATAAAAATGCTATAATAGTTTTCCTGTGGCCTTTAATACTAACTTTATATCCATACTAGAACATCTAAAACTGATAGAATAGCTGCCCTGGGGCCTATAATACTCATCAATATACATATATGTATATAAACTTTATATAATTGCTACCCCATAGTCTTTAGAATGACATGATATTCATACTATAGCATCTAAAAGTAATACGATGGCTCCCCTGTGTCCTTTCATGCTAATATCAAATCTATACCTGTTGTGGTTTAAAATTGAAAATTTCCCCAAAGCTCATGTATGAGACAATGAAGGAAAGTTGAGATGTAAAGGGATTAGGTTATGAAAGCCTTAACATAACCAGCACATTAATCCACAGATTGGGATTAAGTGGGTCTTAACTGTAGGCAGTTAGGGTGTGGCTGGAGGAGAAGCGTCATTGGGGCCATTCCTTTGAGGTTTACATTTTGTCCCTGGTTAGTGGAGCGCTCTCTCTCTCTCTCTCTCTCTCTCTCTCTCTCTCTCTCTCTCTCTCTCTCTACTTACTGTTTGTCATGTTCTGAGCAGCTTTCTTTTTACACAACCCTGTAAGGTCTACTTTACCTTGAGCCAAGAGCAACAGAGACAGTTGTCTTTAGATTAAACCCATGGGGACCCTGGGGCTTTTCTCCCTTTAAAATTGTTCTCACAAGGGCTGGGGAGATAGCTCAGGTGGTAGAGTGCTTGCCTTGCAAGCACAAGGCCCTGGGCTCAATTCCCAGCACCACAAACAAAGAAAAAAATTTGTTCTTGCAGGTCTTTTGGACACAGCAGCAGAAAAAAAAAAAAAAAAAAAAACTGACTAAAATAGAAATTGGTACCAAGAGGGGGGAAATTGAAAATTTTGGAGATGCAAGCTGGAGAAGCTTTAGAATATTGTAGTGGGACTTAATGGGGGATTCTTATTGGGCCTCAGAAGTCCATAATTGAGTGTAGATGGTAAAGACTGGGCTCATGAGGTTTCAAAGGAAGAGAATTATATTGGAAATTGGACTCCAGGTCATTCTTATTATGTTCTGGCTATGAATATGTCTACATTTTGAGATTTTCTGTGAGACTTAATTTTTTTTCAAAATTTTTTTGTAGTTGTAGGAGGATGGCATGCTCTTATTTTATTTGTTTATTTTTACATGATGCTGAGGATCAAATTTATTGCCCCATATGTTCAAGGCAAGTGCTCTGCCACTGAGTTACAGCCCCAGTTCCCTGTGAGACTTTATTTAAAGGTGATGAGGTAATTAATGTGGCAGAGGAAATTTCAAGGTAGCACAGCATTCAGGCAGTGACATGAATATTGCTGGAAGGTTTTATCCAAGTTTACTGTGATAATCAGAATCAGAAAACAGAGCATAAAATTTTAACAATTTTCAGTTTGGCCAGAAAATTGTGAATAAAACTGGGGCTAAGGAAACTGATTGTTAAAGATATCACAACCACCAAAGAGATGCTAAATTACTTTGCCCAGAGACATTAGCAAAGTTGACTTTAGGGCATCTTGGGAATTGACAAGACCATCCCCATCTCAGGCTCAAGGTTGTAAAAGGAAAAGTTCTTTGAGAAGGACCATTAGTGCACCTTGCTTGCATAGTAGAGCTAGGAATTTGTTTCACCATGCTAAGCTGCCCAGACACACAGAGACTGCTGCAGCCTTGGTCCCAGAAGTCTTGACTACTGCTTGAGATGGTGAGCCTTGGTATCAACCATGTGGTGCTGATTTTGCAGGATTACAGGATGCTGGAGTCAGGGTGTCATGGAGGCTTCCACTGAGATTTCAAAGGAAAATCTTGGAGATCAGGTGCTGCTGAGTTGGGAGTCCCTGCAAGCAGACCCTGAGAGTGTGGTGCATGAAGGAGTGAGAATGAAGCTGAAACTGCAGTGGAGACACCTGAGATTAAGAGATACCATGTTAAGTCTGCCAAGGAAGACTATGGAAACAGAACAAATATAAGGTGAGAGAGGCTTGTGGGTTGCAACCAGCATAGTCATAGAGCAGAGCTGCCTAAGTCCTTTGGAGAGAACATTACAATGTCGTGTGCCTCAGATGCTGGATGTGGAACTACAGGTCTTGTTTGTGCAAGCTGAATTTCAGTGTTCCCATCCTTTATATGTCCTGTTGCCATTATATATTGGATTGTATGTAATTTGCTTTGATTTTTATGGGGGCTTATGCTAAGAGTTTGCCTTGAATCCCAGAAGACTTTGGACTTGGACTTTTGGGTAATGCTGTAAGAATATATGGACTCTTGGAAATGGACACAATGTATTTTACATTGAGAGATGGGCATGAGCTTTGGGGGGCCCAGGGTCAGACTATTATGGTTTAGATATAAAGTTCATGTGTAAGAAAATGCAAAAAGTTAACAGTTGAAATGAGGGGGTTATGAAAGCTTTAAACTAATCAGTGTGTTAATTCACTGAGGATAAACTTGATGGTAATTGTAGGTAGGTAGAGTGTGGCTGGATGGGATTGGTTATTGGGGGCATTTCTTTGGAGTTTATATTTTGTCCCTGATGAGCAGAGCTCTCTCTCTCTGCTTCCTGTTTATGTCCTGAGCTGCTTTTCACCTCCATATCTTTTGTTTGCCTCATTTCAGGCCAAAAACAATGGAATGCTGGTCCTCTACAGACTGAGACCTTGGAAACTGTGTGTGCCAAATAAAAGATTAATTCTCTTAAATTGTTCTTTTCAAGATTTTTAGACACTGGCAAAAATAATGACTAAAACAATAGTGTAGTATCTAAAAATAATATAATAGTGGCACTTAGAACTTTCATACTAATGTAGTATTTATTTTGTAGTATCAAAAATTAATTAGTCATCTGTGGACTTTAATACTAACATTATATCAACACTATAACATCCAAAACTAATATAATACCTGCATGATGGCTCTTACTACTACTACAATATCCATAATATAGAAACTAAACTGATAGTCATTCTGTGGCCTTTAATATTATTGTAATATTAATAATGTGGCCTCTAAAACTGAAATAACAGTTGTTTTGTGACCTTTTAATGCTAATATGACATTCACACTATGGCATTAAAACAAATATTATTGTTCCCTTGTGAACTTTTATAATTAATAAGACATCCATATTATGGCATTTACAACTGATATATGAGATGTGAAAATTAATATTAATATTATATCCATACAGTGGACCTAAAACTAGTGTAATAGCTGCCCTGTGGTTTTTGGTATTAATATGTTATCCATACTATAGCATCTACAACTGATATAATAAATGAAATGTGAAAAGTAACATTAACATTATATCCATACTGTGGACCTAAAACTAATATAGTAGCCCCTCCCCATGGCCTTTAAAATTAATACAGTATCCATCCTCTAGCTTCTAAAACTAATATAATAGCTCTTCTGTGGTTTTTGGTATTAATCTGATATCTATACTATAGCATCTAACACTTATAAGAACTGCCCTGAGGCCCTTAGTACTGATAAAATATCCATGCTATAGGAATTAAAGAAACATCATAGTTGCCTTGTGTCCTGTAATACTAATATGATATCTATGTTGGAGTACCCAAGACTGATATAAGAACTGTCCTATATGGGCTTTAATGCTAATATGATATTCTTACTATAGTGTTTAAAACTGATATAATACCTGCCCTTTAATACTAACATATTATCCACATTTTTAGATCTAACACTCATAAAATAGCTGCACTGTGGCCTTCAACAATATTATGATATTCATATTATAGCATGTAAAACTGATTGTTTTTTCATTGCTGTGACTAAATGACCTGAAAAGAACCATTTTAAGAAGGAAAAGTTTATTTTGGGGCTCTTAGTTGCAGAAGTCTCAGTTCATAGACAGCTGACTTCATTTCTTGGAGTCTGAGATGAGGCAGAACATCATGGCAGAAGTGTGTGGTGGAGAAAAGTGACTCAGGACATGACACCAAGAAGCAGAGAGAGAAAGCTCTACTGAACAAGGATAAAATATATACCCCCAAATACAACCCCTACCTGCCTGATCTTACCACCCAGTTAATTCCTATTAGGGTTTAACACATGGATTAGGTTAAGGTTCTCATAACCCTATCATTTCACCTCTAAACTTTCTTTCATTGTCTCACACATAAACTTTTAGGGGATACCTAATATCTAAACATTAATAATCTGCCTTTGGCCTCCCACAGTGCAAGATACATTTAGTTCATTTTAAAGAGTCCTCATAGTCTTTTTTAAAAAATATTTTTTAGGTGTAGATGAACACAATACCTTTATTTTATTTATTTTTATGTGGTACTTAGGATCTAATTCAGTGCCTCACAGGTGCTAAGCAAGTACTTTACCGCTCAGCCACAACCCAAGACTCAAGAGTCCTCATAGTCTTAACAGTTCAAGCATTGCCCAAAAGTCAAAGTCCAAAATCTCCACTGAGACTCAAGGCAAACTCGAAATGTGAGTTGCTGTAAAAATCAAAAGCAAATTACATACATCCAATATGAAAACATGCACTGTAAATATTTCCATTCCACAAGGGAGAAATAGGGACATGGAAGAAAGGGATGAGACCAAAGCAACACCAAAATCCATCTGGGAAAATGAATCCTGTAGCTCCATATCCAGCATCTGGGACACATGGCATCAAGATGTTCTCTCTATTTGTTTAAAAAAAAAAAAAGATGTTCTCTCCAATGGGTTATTGTAGCTCTACCCCTATGGCTTTGCTGTTTGCAGTCCACATGGCCTCTTTGTTGACTTGTTTATTCTCCATTCCTGCAGGTTTTCTTAGCAGATGTTCCACATTTTACTGGCATTTTTTAGTCTTGGGGGTCTTCATTGCAGCTTTGGCTTTCTCCTCACATATTCACACATTGACCTATCAGGGCAGCCCTCAGGGACTCTGTCCCTGAAGCACTTTTCCTGGTCTTCCTTTGAAATTTTAGTGGAAACCTCCATGACCCCCTAACTCCAGCATCTTGCATTCCTGCAGAGTTAGCACCACATGGTTGACATTGAGGTCTGCTGCCATCTCAAGTGGTAGCCAAGCCTCCAGGGACCATGGCTGCAATAGCCTCTGAGTGCTTAGGTGACTGAGCACATTGAAATAACTCCCTAGGCCTCTCCCTAGGCAGGGTTCTTCAATAGTCTGTTATCAAAGGAATTTTCCCTTATACACCCCTGAGCCCGAGGTGGAAGTGGGCTTGCCAATTCCTAAGATGCCCTTAAGCCATCTTTCCAATTGTCTCTATTCAAAGTATTTAGCAGCATCTCTTTAGTGGCTATGATATCTTTAAAGACCACAACTTCCTTGGCTCAAGTTTTACTGCAGTTTTCTGGCTTAACTGCAAAGTTTTCAAAATTTTCTGCTCTGTGTTCTGCTCCTGATTATCACAATAAACGTGACTAAAATCTGCCAGCATGTCCATGCCATTGCCTAAATGCTATTTCCTCTGACAGATTAAGAAGTCCATCACCTGTAAATTCAGCCTCACAGAAAGCCTTAGGACATGGGCACATGTAGACAACTTCTTAGCCAGAACATAACATGAATGGCCTCTAGTAAAATTTCCAAGAGTCCTCTTTCTTTGAAATCTCTTTCATGAGCCGTGTCTTTAATTCCTGCAGTCCTATTAGCATTCTGGGTTTCTGAGTTCCCACTAGAATTATCCATTAAGCCGTATTTACAATATTTTAAAGATTTTCCAGCTTGCATCACTAAAATTTTTCAAATATTTTGTATTTAACTTAGAGACAGGATCTCACTGAATTGCTTAGTGCTTTGCTTTCGCTGAGGCTGGTTTTGACTTCATAATTCTCCTACTGCCACTGGGATTACAGGCATGAATCACTGTGCCTGGTGACCTGTGGTCTTTAATATTATAATATCCATACTGTGATCTAATCCTCAAATATAATAGTTGCTTTGTGACCTTCAAAATTAATATATTCATAGTATAGCATCTAAAACTAATATAATACCTTGTCCTCTAGAGTTTAATATTAACATTATAGCCATAGTGTAGTGCCTAAAACTAATATAAACCCTTTCCCATGGTGTTTAATCTTAATACAATATTCTTACCATAGCATCTGAAAATAATATAATAGCTGCTCTGTGGAATTGAGTATTAATATGATATTCATATTATAGCATCTAATGCTAACATAATAGTTGCCATGTGGCATTTAATACTAATATGATGTTTATAATATAGTATCTAAAATTAATATAATCACTCCCTATGGATTTTAATGCTCATATGATATTCATATGATAGCATCTAAAATAATACAATAACTGCTCTGTGGATTCTAATTCTACCATGTTATCTATACTGTATCATCTAAAAACAATAGTGGCCCTATAGCCAGTCTTTAGTACTAAAGTAACATATATCTATATACTCTATCATCGTAGAGTGATATAGTAGCTGCTCTGTGGCCTATGATCCTAATGTGATATCCATACTTTCATACCCAATACTAATTCAAAAAATACAAAATACAATACTAATACAAAAAATAATACTTTTTCTGTGATCTTTAATAGTAATATAGTATCCACACTACAGCATCTAAAATAAATATAATAGCTGCCCTGTGGCATTTAAATTTGATGTAATATTATATAGCACCTAAAATTAATAAAATAACTATCCTGTGACTTTAATAACACAAGAATTTTTATACTATAGCATGTAAAATTAATATAATAACTGAATAGTGGCCTTTAGTGCTAATATAATGTCCTGTCCGAGCATTGAAACCTAATGTAATAATTGTCCTGTAGTCTTTTGTGGTAAAGTAATCTCTGTATTATACCATCTCAAGCATAATATAGTTAACTTGTGTTTTTAGATACTAAAATAATATCCATATAATAGCATCTTAAACTAATATAATAGATGTCCTGTGGTCTTTAATATTAATATAACACCCATACTTAGCATCTTAAATTATGTCCTGTGTTCTTTAATAATAGTTGTTCTGTGGCCTTCAATATCACATATTAGAATCATAAACTATATAGCATTATATTATCATAGCATGAAACCTAATATGAGAAATTTCTTTTGGCCTTTAATACTAATATGATATCCATACTCTAGTTTCTAAAACTGACATAATAGTTGTCCTGGCCTTTAATATTTATGTCATATCCTTTCTATAGCATCAAAATCCTGTTTTTGTACCAGCAATATAGTAACTGCACTATGACATTTGTTATTAATATGGTATGTATACTGTAGCATCTAATACTAATATAATAGAGTTTTGGCCTTTAACAGTAATATACATACTCAAGCACCTAGAATAAATGTAATAGTATGCTTCAGTCTTTAATATTGGTGTAATATCCCTTCTATAGCATCTTATGCTAATATATTAGCTGTCCAGTGGCCTTCATACTTATGGTATCCATACTAAAGTATCTAATGCTAATATAGATTATCTTCTCTGTGACCTTAATGGTAATTGAATATCAATATTGTAGCATCTTAGACTAATATAATATCTATAATATAATAGCTGCCCTATTATTTGAAAACTATCATAATATTCATAATATAGCATCTAAAATTGATATAATAGCTGCCCTGTAGCCTTTATATTAGTATAATATGAATACTATACTATAGCTTCCATTCTAACATAATAGCTGCCTTGTGGCCTTTAACACTAATATAATATATATACTGTCTCATCTCATTTAATATATCAGATGCCAAGTGTCCCTTAATGTTAATGTAATATCATATATAGCACCTTAAACTGGTATTGTCCCTTTGCTTCTAATACTAATATGATATCCATATCAAAACAAGGAATTCTAAAATAATAGCTACGTGCAGCCTTTAATACTAATATGATATCCATACTATGACTTCTAAAAGTGATATAATATCTGCCCAGTGGCCTTTAATATTGATGTTATATCCCTATTATAGAATCTCTTGCTAGTATATTAGCTGCCTGTGACCTTTTACACTAATATGTTATCCATTATATAGTGTCTAAAGTTAATATAGTAGCTGCTATGTGTCTTTAAAACTGACAATTTTCATAGTGTACCATGTAAAAATATAATAATTGTCTTGTGGCCTTTAACACTAGTATAATATGCATAGTGTAGCATCTGAAACTATTATAATAACTGATCTGTGGCCTTTACTAATATAATACATACATAGTATAGCATTTAAAATGAATGTGATAGTTGTCCTATAACTTTTGATACTAATATAATAGCCATAGTATATTAAGATAAATATAATAGCAGCTCTGTCACATTTGATATTGATGTAATATTTGTACTATAGCATCTAAAATGAATATAAGAGCTGACTTGAAACTAATACCATTATATTCATAATGTAACATCTAAACTTAATACAAATTAATATAATAGACACCCTGTGACAATTATTATTAATATAATATCCATGCTATATTAGCCAAAACTAGTATAATGACTGTAATCTTTTGTAGTAAAATGATATCCATACTACAGTAAATCAAGCTAATATAATAGTGCCCTATGGCCACTAATAGTAACATAATATCTGTATTTTAGTATCTTAATCTAATGTAGTAGATGTCTTAGTCCTGTAATATTAATGTACTGTCCATGCTATAGTATCTAAACTAATATAAAATGTGACCTGAGTCTTTAATGTAATATCCATACTAAAGAATCCTAAACTATTATTAAAGTTATCTTTAATATTAATATTATACCCACATTATAGCATCTAATACTAATATAATTGTGGCCCTTGACCTTTAATATTAATATAACATGTATACTATACTATCTAAAATAATGTAATGGCTAACCTTATTACTTTAAATGTAAACCCACATTACAGCACCTCAAACAAATATGATAACTGCCCTGGAACTTTTAATGCTAATGTGGCTACATACTATACCATGTAAAATAAATGTAATAGTTTCCTTATGCTCTTTAATATTAATATAATATCCATAGTGTGGCATTAAAGCTAATATAGTAGCTGCCTTCTAGATTTTATTATTATATCCCTACTGTGTCCTCTAAAGTTAGTGTAGTAGTTTTCCTTTGCCCTTTATTACTAAGATAATACCTATCCTATAGAACTAAAGTAAGAGAACAGTTTCCCTGTGGTGTGACCTTTTATAGTAATATAATATCTATAACATATCATCAAAAGCTAATAAAATATCTACCATCTGGCCTTAAACACTAATATGTCTAAACTACAGATTCTAAAACTATTATAATAGCTGCCTTGAAGCCTCTAATACTAAATGATATTCATATGACAGCATCAATAGCTAATATAAAATCTGTCATGTAGTCTTTAATATTGTGGAAATATTTATATTCTAACATCCTAAAGTAATATAATAGCTGCCCTGTGGCTTTCAACCTTAATATCCATACCATAGTATCTAAAGCTAATATAGCTGTTCTGTGGCCTTTAACATCAATGTAATGTTAATACTTCAGCATTTTTATGTAATAGCTGCTTGGTGGTATTTAATACTAATGATATTCATAGAATAACATCTAAACTAATACTGTACTACAGTGACCTTTAATACTAATATGATATTCATATTGTCACATTTAATACTAATATAATACCTGTGCTGTGGCCTCTAACACTAATATAATATAATATCCATACTATAGCATCTAAAATAAATATAATAACTGTGGCCTTCAATATTCATGTAATTTACATATTATAACTTCTTAATATATGTCCTGTGGCCTTAATACTACTATGATAACCATACATTAGCACCCACAACAACTGATAAAAACACTGTGATACCAATTCTTTATTATCTAAAACTATTATAATAACTGTATATGACCTTTAATACTTAAGTTGTACCATAGAATAGCATAAAAATGAATATAATAGGTGACTTCTGGCCTTTGAATTAATACACCATTGATACAATACCATCTTAAACTAATATTATAAGTGAACTTTGGCCTTTAATACTAATATAAATGTTGTGACCAGCATTACCAAACTCTTGGGTATGGTAAGGGGCAAAAGGGGGTTGGAAAATAAAAATTCACAGACACAGTTCTTTAAGATTAAGTGGGGGGGAGATTCAAGATGGCGGACTAGAGGGTGGCTGCGTTTGGTGTTGCTCCAGGACTCAGGACTCAAGAAGAGGAGATATAGAGAGACTTGGGACCAACTCAAAGCAGCCGGGTGAGTGTCTCCCATTGGGGAGGCGTCCCGGACGGGGCAGTAGCCCCGAACGCAGGGAACTTTGTGAAGTAGAGCTGCTGGTGAGACGCCCCTCCCCCTGCTGGAGCAGTGAATGTGGACAACTGGGAGCACTGGAGAAGTGGCTGCTCACCACAGCGCTTGGACTCGGTGCAACCCACCCGGGCTCTGGGAGGCTGCCCAAAGGAGAGGGTGCTTGGTGAGCTGTTTGGACTGAAAGCGACCACCCCTGAACACAGGGGGCTGCCCAGAGGAGAAGGAGAAATACGGGCTCGGCATGTCGCTTGGACTTGGAGCAGCTGCGCCAGGGCTCCGGGCGGCTATCCGGTGGAGCAGCGTGGTGAGTGGCTTGGACCCAGAGCATCCGCTCCTAAACACAGGGGGGTTGTCTGGAGAAGGAGGAGGAGCACGGCGGGGTGCTTGGGTTCGAAGTGACTGCACCGGGGCTACGGGTGGCAGTCGGGACAAGGAGGTGCACAGTGAGTTCCTGGGACTCGTGACGAACGCACCAGATCTCTGGGTGACTGCCTGGTGGAGAAGGAGGTGCGTGGTGGGTCACTTGGACTTAGAGCGACTGCACGGAACACCAGGTGGCTGCCGGAGGAAAATGCGTGTGGCGGGTCACTGGGACTCGGAGCGATTGTAAGGGGCTCCAGGTGGCTGCTCAGAGGAGGAGCTGCATAGCCAGGTGAAAAGTGCAGAGCAGGGTCCCAGGGTCTAGGCGGCTTCTTGGTGGAAGAGCTGCACAGACAAACTGAGGGGCAGAGCAAAGGCTCCAGGACTGCAGGCAGCTTCTCTGAGGAGAGGCAGCCTAAGGAGATTCGTCTGTGAAGGGCGAGGCTTCCAGGCCCAGGAGGTAGGTCCGGGTCCCTGGGAACATTGCAGAAGAAGGCTGCCCAGCCCAGGCGGTAGTTGTAAATTGAACGGAACCTCTGGGAGGGGAACCGACCAGCGAGACCTCCCCACCTGGTGAGTCCTCCCTGTCGGGTGAGGTTCTCCCAAAAGGACTGTAAAACCAGAGACACAGGCCCAAACTGGCCTTGCATCAGCCCACATCCTACTTCCCCTTTGGATGACCATTCATCAGCAAGTGAAGGTACCTCTGCCCACTAGCAGGGAATATACCCCACCGGAAGGCCATCACCCCTAGGGAGTCAGCTTCCTTGTGGAGCACCGCATTATCAACTTCCTCCAAGACTTCAGGCTACTGAAGGCTAAGAGGGGATATACTAGAAATCTTCAGGGATATTATAAGTCAATAGAGGAAATCTGCAATATCACAGCGGTCAACTGATACCTGAACAATATGAGAAAACAAGGAAAGAAAATGCTGCAAACAAATCTAGATGTTACATCAATGAAACCTAACGACAGCATGGCAGAAGAAATGACAGAAAGGGAGTTCAGAATGTACATAATTAAAATGATCAGGGAAGCAAATGACGAGATGCAAGAGCAAATGCAGGCACTGAATGATCGCACCAATCGACAGTTAAAAGAGCAAATACAGGAAGAAAAAGATCATTTCAATAAAGAGTTAGAGATGTTGAAAAAAAACCAAACAGAAATCCTTGAAATGAAGGAAACAATAAACCAAATTAAGAACTCCATAGAAAGCATAACCAATAGGATAGAACACCTGGAAGACAGAACCTCAGACATTGAAGATAAAATATTTAACCTTGAAAACAAAGTTGAACAAACAGAGAAGATGGTAAGAAATCATGAACAGAATCTCCAAGAACTATGGGATATCATGAAAAGGCCAAATTTAAGAATTATTGGGATTGAGGAAGGCTTAGAGAAACAGACCAAAGGAATGAACAATCTATTCAATGAAATACTATCAGAAAATTTCCCAAATCTGAAGAATGAAATGGAAGATCAAGTACAAGAGGCTTGTAGGACTCCAAATATACAAAACTACAACAGACCCACACCAAGGCACATTATAATGAAAATACCTAACATACAAAATAAAGACAGAATTTTAAAGGCCGCAAGAGAGAGGAATCAAATTACATTCAGGGGGAAACCAATACGGATATCAGCAGATTTTTCAATCCAGACCCTAAAAGCTAGAAGGGCCTGGAACTACATTTTTCAAGCCCTGAAAGAAAATGGATGCCAACTAAGAATCTTATACCCAGCAAAACTTATCTTCAAATTTGATGATGAAATAAAATCCTTCCATGATAAACAAAAGCTAAAAGAATTTACAAAAAGAAAGCCAGCATTACAGAACATTCTCAGCAAAATATTCCACGAGGAAGAGATGAAAAACAAAGAAGCAAATCAGCAATGGGAGGAATTATCCCAAAGGAATTGTCAAATAAAGGAGGAACCAAGTCGTGTCAAAATAAATAAATAAATAAAATGAACCAAATGACCGGGAATACTAATCATATCTCAATAATAACCCTGAATATTAATGGCCTGAACTCATCAATCAAAAGACATAGACTGGCAGATTGGATCAAAAAGAAAGATCCAACAATATGTTGCCTGCAAGAGACTCACCTCATAGAAAGAGATACCCATAGACTAGAGGTGAAAGGATGGGGAAAAACATACCATGCACATGGATCAGCAAAAAAGCTGGGGTATCCATCCTCATTTCAGATAATGTGGACTTCAAGTCAAAACTAGTCAGAAGGGATAAAGAGGGACATTACATACTGCTTAAGGGAACCATAAATCAGCAAGACATAACAATCATAAACATCTATGCCCCAAACAGTGGCTCATCCATGTATGTCAAACAAATCCTTCTCAATTTCAGAAACCAAATAGACCATAACACAATAATACTAGGTGATTTTAACACACCTCTCTCACCACTGGACAGATCTTCCAAACAAAAACTGAACAAAGAAACCATCGATCTCAATAACACAATCAATAATTTAGACTTAACAGACATTTATAGAATATACCATCCAACCAAGAGTGAATACACTTTCTTCTCAGCAGCACATGGATCCTTCTCTAAAATAGACCATATATTATGCCACAAAGGTAATGTAAGCAAATACAAGAAGACAGAGACACTACCTTGTATTCTATCAGATCATAATGGATTGAAATTAGAAATGAATGAAAGAGTAAAAAACAGAAGCTACTCCAACACCTGGAGATTAAACAATATGCTATTACATGATGAATGGATAACAGAAGATATTAGGAAGGAAATTAAAAAATTCTTAGAGGTAAATGAGAACAAAGAAACATCATATCAAAATCTTTGGGACACTATGAAAGCAGTAATTAGAGGAAAATTTATTTCATGGAGCGCATTCAATAAAAGAAGTAAAAATCAACAAATAACCTAACACTACAGCTCAAAGCCCTAGAAAAAGAAGAACAGACCAACACCAAAAGTAGTAGAAGACAGGAAATAGTTAAACTCAGAGCTGAAATCAAAGAAATTGAAACAAAAGAAACAATACAAAAAATTGACAAAATAAATAGTTGGTTCTTTGAAAAAATAAACAAAATTGATAAACCCTTAGCCACTCTAACAAAGAGAAGACGAGAGAAAACCCAAATCACTAAAATTCGGAATGAACAAGGAAATATCACAACAGACACGATTGAAATACAAAACATAATTAGAAGCTACTTTGAAAATCTATATTCCAACAAAATAGAAAATTTCAAAGACATCAACAGGTTTCTAGAGACATATGAATTGCCTAAATTGAACAAGGAGGACATACACAATTTAAATAGAACAATTTCAAGTAATGAAGTAGAAGAGGTCATCAAAAGCCTACCAACAAAGAAAAGTCCAGGACCAGATGGGTTCTCAGCCGAGTTCTACAAAACCTTTAAAGAAGAGCTCATTCCAATACTTCTCAAAGTATTCCATGAAATAGAAGAGGAGGGAACCCTCCCAAACTCATTCTATGAAGCCAATATTACGCTGATACCCAAACCAGACAGAGACAAATCTAGGAAAGAAAATTTCAGACCGATATCATTAATGAACATTGACGCAAAAATTCTCAACAAAATTTTAGCAAATTGCATACAAAAATATATTAAAAAGATAGTGCACCACGATCAAGTGGGTTTTATCCCAGGGATGCAAGGTTGGTTCAACATCCGGAAATCAATAAATGTCATTCACCATATCAATAGACTTAAAGTCAAGAATCACATGATTATTTCAATAGATGCAGAAAAAGCGTTTGATAAAATACAGCACCCCTTCATGCTCAAAACACTAGAAAAAATAGGGATAGTGGGAACATTCCTTAACATTGTAAAGGCCATCTATGCTAAGCCCATGGCTAGTATCATTCTAAATGGTGAAAAACTGAAAGCATTCCCCCTAAAAACTTGAACAAGACAGCGATGCCCTCTTTCACCACTCCTATTCAATATCATTCTTGAGACTCTAGCCAGAGCAATTAGACAGACCAAGGAAATTAAAGGAATACGAATAGGAAAAGAAGAACTCAAACTATCCCTATTTGCGGATGATATGATTATATACTTAGAGGAACCAGGAAATTCCACTAGAAAACTTTTAGAACTCATAAGTGAATTCAGTAAAGTAGCAGGTTACAAGATCAATGCTCATAAATCCAATGCATTTTTATACATAAGTGATGAATCTTCAGAAAGACAAATTATGAAAACTACCCCATTCACGATAGCATCGAAAAAAATAAAATACTTGGGAATCAATCTCACAAAAGAGGTGAAAGACCTCTACAATGAGAACTACAGAACACTAAAGAAAGAAATTAAAGAAAACCTTAGAAGATGGAAAGATCTCCCATGTTCTTGGATAGGCCGAATTAATATTGTCAAAATGGCCATACTACCAAAATTGCTATACAGATTCAATGCAATTCCAATTAAAATCCCAATTATGTACCTTACAGAAATAGAGCAGGCAATTATGAAATTCATCTGGAAGAATAAGAAACCCAGAATAGCTAAAGCAATTCTTCGCCGGAAAAATGAAGCAGGGGGTATCGCAATACCCGAACTTCAACTTTATTACAAAGCAATAGTAACAAAGATGGCATGGTATTGGTACCAAAATAGACAGGTAGATCAATGGTACAGAATAGAGGACACAGACACAAACCCAAATAAATACAACTTTCTAATACTAGACAAAGGCGCCAAAAATATGCAATGGAGAAAAGATAGCCTCTTCAACAAATGGTGCTGGGAGAATTGGAAATCCATATGCAACAGAATGAAACTAAACCCATATCTCTCACCCTGCACAAAACTCAACTCAAAATGGATTAAGGACCTTGGAATCAGACCAGAGACTCTGCAGATTATAGAAGAAAAAGTAGGTTCCGATCTTCAACATATCGGCTTGGGACCAGACTTCCTCAACAGGACTCCCATAGCACAAGAAATAAAAGAAAGAATCAATAACTGGGATAGATTCAAACTAAAAAGCTTTCTCTCAGCAAAGGAAACTATCAGTAATGTGAAGAAAGAGCCTACAGAGTGGGAGAATATCTTTGCCAATCAAACTTCAGATAGAGCACTAATCTCCAGAATCTATAAAGAACTAAAAAAACTCTACACCAAGAATACAAATAATCCAATCGACAAATGGGCTAAGGAAATGAACAGACACTTCACAGAAGAAGATGTACAAGCAATCAACAAACATATGAAAAAATGTTCAACATCTCTAGTAATAAGAGAAATGCAAATCAAAACCACCCTAAGATTCCATCTCACCCCAATTAGAATGGCGATTATCAAAAATACAAGCAACAAGTGTTGGAGAGGATGTGGGGAGAAAGGTACACTCATACATTGCTGGTGGGGCTGAAAATTAGTGCAGCCACTCTGGAAAGCAGTGTGGAGATTCCTTAGAAAACTTGGAATGGAACCACCATTTGACCCAGCTATCCCACTCCTTGGCCTACACCCAAAGGACTTAAAATTAGCATACTACAGAGATACAGCCATATCAATGTTCATAGCTGCTCAATTCACAATAGCCAGATTGTGGAACCAACCTAGATGTCCTTCAATTGATGAGTGGATAAAGAAACTGTGATATATATATACAATGGAATATTACTCTTCCATAAACAACGATAAAATTATGGCATTTACAGGCAAATGGATGAAATTGGAGACCATCATGCTAAGTGAGATAAGCCAATCTCAAAAAATTAAAGGATGAATGATCTCGCTGATAAGTGGATGATGAAACATAAGGGGGAGGGTGGGGGGAGTTAGTGTTAGTGTTAGGGTTAGGGTTAGAGTTAGGGAGGGGGACAAGAATGGAGGAAGAAAGGACTGTTTAGAGGGAAAAGAAGGGTGGGAGGGGTGGGGGGAAGGGAAAAATAATAGAATGAATCAAACAACATTACCATATGTAAATTTATGATTATACAAATGGTATGCCTTTAACCCATGTACAAACAGACAAACAACATGTATCCCGTTTGTTTACAATAAATAAAAAAAGAAAAAAAAGAAAAGATTAAGTGGGGATCAGGTGGAGCCTACTCTGATGGAGATGCAGGTCTAAAGAGTTATGCCAGCAATCTTTATTTATTTATTTTTGTCTCATTATCAGGTTAAAGACTATGCAACCATTATTCTTTGTATTCAGGAAAGTACAGAAACTAGGACATTCTATGTAGCTTTTCATAGTTGTAATCCACAGTTGCAAAGTGCAATGCTAAGAGCTTTGTGTGGCTCTCAAGAAAGTCCATTGTTTAATGTTACTGTAAGGCAGGCAGGAACTGGAGAAGCAGAGCTGGTGAAACATTGTCATTGTCTAGCATAAGAATTCCTTCCTTCCCAGAGCTGTGTGCCTGAGATCAAGGTCAGAGTTGATTGGACTCTTGCACAGAACCTGCTCATGCAGAGCATAGCCACAGTAGCTAAGCATCCTGTGCTCTTGCACAGAAACATTCCCAGGCACCTGGCATGCCACAGCACCAGGTCATCAGAGACCCCTGATCTCAGTAACCACTCTCAACATATAAATGTATACTACAGCATCTTATACCAATATATTAGCTGTACTGTGACCTTTAATATTGATGTAGAATCCATGTATAGAATTAAATATAGTAGTTGCCCTGTGGCCTTTAATATTAACATAATATCCATAATAAAGCATCCTAAAACTAACTAAAACTAATGTAATAACTGTCCAATGGACTTCACATTAATATAATGTTCACAGTATAGCATTGCAAATATAATAGCTGCACTATGATCTTTAAAAATTTTTTTCTAATTAGTTATACATGACAGTAGAATGCATTTATGCACTTTAATATATCACACATAAATGGGGTACAATTTTTCCTTTTTCTGATTGTACATGCTGTAGAATCATATTGGTCATAAAGTCATAATGTATATAAGATCTGTTTCATTCTACTATCCTTCCTATCCCCATATAACCTCCCCTCCAATCACCCCCTCTACCTATTTTAAAGTAACGCTACTCTTCCCTAGTACCTCCCCCATTGTTGATTAGCTTTCTTATATCAGAGAAAACATTAGGCCTTTGTTTTTTTGGGTTTGGTTTATTTCACTTAGCATGTATAATGGTTAATTTGAATTGTCAACTTGATTGTATTAAGAGATGCTGATGATTAAAAGGCTTCTGGGTGTGTCATTGAGGGTGTATCTATGAATAATTGAAATGCGGGATAGTGAACTGAAAAGTGGAGACTCTTCTTAAGCATGGGCAGCACCACAAAATAGGATTGTGGCTTGGATGGAATAAAAGCTGGAAGTACAAGGAAGCAGAGGCAGATGCAAGCTTGACTCTTCTTGAATGGGTTCTTGATTGTTACTTGGCTCATCTGAGGATATCTAACTCTCTCACTTCTTCACTCTTCCAAAGGGGACTCTGCCATTGATTCTCCAGGTAGTTTCCAGAAGCCTTGGTCTCAGACTAGGGTAGCACTGTTGATCCTTCTTGTTCAGGGGCTTCTGCCTCTTGAACTGCGCAGTTGCTGGTTCTTCCAGCTCTCTAGCTGCAGATGGCCATTGTGGACTATCCAGCTTCTGGTCGTGTAAGCCAATCTAATAAATTCCCTTTAATAATCATACTTTCTATTCATTCTGTTCCTCTAGAGAACCCTGACTAATATAGAAATTGGTACCAGGAATGGCTCTGGAGAAACAGAATTGTAAGGATGAATTTCCTTAGTTGGCTTTGTGGGTTTTGTAGTTGGCTGTCTAAATTGGTTAGACTTAAAGATTCTGAATTTCTCCTGCTGGTACCATGGAAAGCACTGATAATTCATGGTGTGAAAACTGTTTAAAGACATTAGTAAAGTAAATGGATTTAATGCTCCCAATTCACCACTTATAAAAAGCAAGGCATTTAGTGACTCTGTACACGATACCTTTGAGCAGTTATAGAAAACTAAGAAATATGATGATGTTGGTTGGTTTCTTCTGGCTTCATAGGACAAAGTAACAAAGGAGAATGATGAGGTCAGAAATTTAGTTTCTCAAATGAAGATGCACATAACTGATCTGAAAGCTACTAAGTGTGTTCTGAAGTGTTGGGGTCTTAAGCCCCCTTGCTCTTCCCAACCAGTGGCAAGGGAAGGGGACACTCCCCAACAAGGTCAGACCGGGATAGGTAGGGCTGACTGACCGCCCGCTCCCAGCCCTCCGGCAGAGGACAATCAGACACATCAGAGAGACCAGTCACAGCAGGAACTCATTTATTGAGGAACTCACACAGCTTTTATGTAGGGTGGGGGCTAGGCAGGAACCAATCAGCTTAAAGGTCAGCAAGGCACGGGTGTTCATGCAGGTGAGAGTCCCATAGGACTATATGGCAAGCATGAGCTGATTGTTCGCGAAACTGTTGTTAACCAATCCCTGACGGTGGTCCGATTTATCATCATTAACCTTTGAAACCGCCTTTGAGCCTTGATCTTGCTCACTCGCAAGGGAGTAAGGAGTCAGCCTGAGTTAGTTAATGTGTCATTAGTCCCAACACTGAAGGAAACTCTTCTCTCTTGTAGTCATAGGACTGAGGTTGCTGAAAATCAAACAGAAACCCTCATCCTGCAGTTGGCTGAATTAAGATAAAAGTTTAACTCTCAGCCTTGGAAGGTGTCTTTGGTTAAAGTGAGAGCACTGCTTGGAAAAGAATGGGATCCTGCAAGTTGGTATGGTGATGTATGGGAGGAGCCTGAAGGGGCTGGGGATGTTGAACTCGCATATTCTGATGAGTTTCTTTTGCCAGATGTTGTTGAATCCCCACCTTTACCTATGACTGAGGTATCCCTACCCCCTCTCTGTGGCATTGGCTTCTCCACCCTTTCTGGAGAGGACTAATACTGCTTTGCTTATAGAAACAGTAAAAATCCTCTGTGATTAAGTTACACAGCATGAAAATATTGATACTACTCAGAACCCACACTCACCACCCACTTTTGCCTCCAGGCCAATAACTAGATTCAAATCTAAGCAGGTTCCTAGAGGTAAGGTACAGAGTATGACCCACAGAAGGTATGCCACACTCTGAAGGAACTTCTTGAGTTTTCTAATTCATACAAGCAGAGGTCTGTGGAACATGTGTGGGAATGGATTTTAAGGGTGTGGGATAATGGTGGAAGAAACATAAACATAGATCAGGCTGAATTTATTGATGTTGGCCCATTAAGCAGAGATTCTAGATTTAATGAAATAGCTTGCAAGGTTAAAAAAAAGGTACTAATAGTTTGTTTGGCTGGTTGACTAAAGTATGTGTCCAAAGATAGCCAAAAATGAGCTGAAATGCCTGACATCCCTTGGTTTACTGTTGATAGGGGAATTCACAGGCTCAGAGAGATCAGATTCCTGGAGGGAATCTGTCATGTATGACCTTCTTTTCCATATTTGAAGGGTTCAGAGGATGTATGCTTCACCAAAACTATAAGAAACAAATTTGTGAGGGGAGCACCAGCATCCTTGAAGAGCTCTGTCATTGCTTTTCTTTGTATGCCAGATCTTACTGTGGGAGCTGTGGTCAATCAATTGGAAGACTTATATGTGATGAGAATGATTGGATCTCAGGGAGGAAGATGCCTTCAATCACCAAAGACAGAGCGGTCATAGTTACCTTAATGACAGCAAAGGGAAAGAAATGGACACATGGTTCTGAATGGTGTAGTGTTCTGGTGTTGGCTAATTAATCATGGTGTTTCTAGAAGCCAAATAGATTGGAAACCCACCAAATTCTTACTTGACTTATATAAGCAGAAAAATTCCAGGGCAAATGTACAAAAGTCTTCCCTAGATCATAATAGCAAAGAATCATGGCCCCTCAACCACTTCCAAGATTTAAATCAATTTACCAATCCAGAACCCCTTGAATGAAGGGGAGGCCATATCCCTTTGATGAAGAACCCTTGTATAGTACCAAAAACCTTTACTGTTAATCCTTCTCCCATCCTTCTCCAAAGGAACCTAAGGCCTTTTACCAGGGTAACTGTGCATTGGGGAAAAGGCAGTGGTCAGACCTTTTGGGGACTACTAGACACAGACTCTGAATTGGCATTGATTCTGGAAGACCAAAAATGTCATTGTGGCCCTCCAGTAAAAGAGGGACTTATGGAGATCAGCTTATCAATGGAGTTTTGACCAAGATCTGACTCACAGTGGGTTCACTGGGCCCCTGAACTCATCCTATGGTGATTTCCCCAGTCCCAAAATGTATAATTGGGATAGATATACTTAGCACTTGGGAAAATTCCCAAATTGGTTCTCAAACCTGCGGAGTGAAGGCTATTATGGTGGGAAAGGCCAAATGGAAGCCTCTAGAGTTGCCTATACCTGGAAAAATAGTGAATAAAGGCAATACTGCATTCCTGGAGGGATTGCAGAGATCAATGCCACCATCAAGGACTTGAAGGGTGCAGGGGTGATGATTTTCACAACATCCCCATTTAACTCTCCTATTTGGCCTGTGCAGAAGATAGATGAATCTTGGAGAATGACAGTTGATTATTTTAAACATAATCAGGTGGTGACTCCAATTTCAGCTGCTGTACCAGATGTAGTTTCTTTGCTTGAACAGATTAACACATCTCCTGGTACCTGGTATGTGGTTATTGATTTGGCAAATGCTTTTTCCCTCCATCTCAGTGCATAAGGACCACCAGAAACCATTTGCTTTCAGCTGGTGAGGCCAGCAATATACCTTCATTGTCCTTCCTCAGGGATATGTCAACTCTCCAGCACTGTGTCACAGCTTAGTTTGCAGAGATCTTGATAGTCTTTCTCTTCCACAAGGTATTACATTGATCCATTATATCAATGACATTATGTTGATTGGACCAACTGAACAGGATGTAGCAACCACTTTGAACTTGCTATTGCAGCATTTGTGTATTCAAGGATGAGAAATAAATCCTGCTAAAATTCAGAGGCCTTCAACTTTAGTAAAGTTTCTAGGAGTTCAGTGGTGTGGAGCCTGCTGAGATATTCATTCTAAGGTAAAGGATAAGTTGTTGCATCTGGCTCCTCCTACAAATAAGAAAGAAGAACAATGCCTGGTGGGCCACTGCGGGGGCACCTGGCTCTCCTTGCAGTGCTTGACAGAGTTCCACTCAAGGATGATTGCAGAGACTCATCCTAAAAGGATTATATGCCAGATGTATGCCTCCCTAGCCTGGATGTTATTCTGTGGAGTTTTCCCAATAATATATTACTCACTTCAGTCTGAGGATCTTGCTAGAGGTGATGGGAATAATTCTACAAATTTCCAGAAAAACATCACGGAGACAAAACACATGTTGAAACCCTGTGATGTTAACCTCACTACAGGAGAATGTTTTTATTATGTTAAAAATCAAACACTGCATTTACTGGCACAGCCAGAACCTGTTGGGGCACAGAAATTTATATATAACAATGTTTCCCCAAGTTCTAAGCACAAAGCACCTCCCACAGTAGCTACTAGATATGGACTAGCTTATTTTATCTATGGCAAGCCCTGATAGCCCCCTAAAGGCAAGCCCTTAGAGAAGGTAGGTATAGATCTCCCCCTGTCTCCTACAGGGTGGTTTAATTCAGATGATGGTTTTGTTTATGTGTGGTGGTAGGGTAAAAGAATAAGGTTTCACAACATTCCTTCCTTCCTACAAAGAATATGTCACCCCTATAATAAACGTTGGTACATAATAACCATTGGGACTGCTGCCCTCCTGTAACCCTTAATTCAGCAATTTAGATATTAACCAGAAGGACCTAGTAGAGATGGTCACATGACATTGTCTATCGCTTTACTGCAAAAAGTAATAAAAATAGCCTTAGGTCATATAGAGTTTAGATATTAAGGAAATAAACATTGTATTAGCTCATTGACATAATTAGATATTTTTAAAATAATTGTGATTAAGTAAGGATAATCTGTAAGGTTACTGTTTTCTCATAATCTTTCGATAAAAACAATTTCTGCCTATGCCTTGGAAACTTCTTTGATTTTATTAATCATAAGCCTGTTATCAAAGCCTGAAGAAAAATGTATATAAACCCAGCCTTCCCCAGAATAAAGTGGGATTTATTGCACCAGAACTAGAGTCTGTGTCTTTCATTCTCCATCCATTGCTGATGCTGTCTCCCCACACCCCGTTTACCAGTGTGGAACCCATGGACTCCTGCTAGGGCTGGACCCTGGCAGGCCAATTTGGATTTTAGAGACAGAACACTCCTCACTTGGGTATGTTACTTCTGCCCATCTATCGAATGGCTAGAAAAGCTTCTTGTTTTGAGTTGTGTCCAGAACAGGAGAAGACACTGCAACAGTTCCAGGCTGCTGTGCAGGGTGCTTTGCCACTTGGGTCATATGACTCAGCAGACCCAATGGTACTCAAAGTATCAGTGGGAAATAGGGACACTGTGTGGAGCCTTTGGCAGGCCCCCATAGGTGAATCACAAGGGAGGTCATTGGGATTTTGGAGCAAGGCCCTGTCATCATTTTTAGACAACTACTCTCCCTTTGAGAAACAACTCTTGGCTTGCTACTGAGCCTTAGTGGAACTGAATGCTTGACCATGGGCCACCAGGTTACTATGTGACCTAAGCTTCCCATCATGAACTGGGTATTATCTGACCCACTAAGCCATAAAGTTGGATGTGCACAACAGTACTCCATCATCAAGTGAAAGTGGTACCTACATGATTGGGCATTGGCGGGAACTGAAGGCACAAGTAGGTTGCATGAAGTGGCCCAAATGCCCATGTTTCCTACTATAGCTGCAGTACCATCTGTCTCTTGGCATGAACTTATGGCTCCATGGTGTGTACCTTATGATCAATCAACAGAGGAAGAGAAGACAGGCCTGGTTCATGGATGGTTCTGCATGATATGCAGGTGCCACCTGGAAGTGGATAAGTGCAGCAGTGCTGACCCTTTCTGGAACAACCCTGAAGGAGAGTGTTGAAGGGAAATATTTGCAATGGACAGAATTTTTGACAGTGCATCTGGTTGTGAATTTTGCCTGAAAGGAAAAATGGCCAGATGTGCCACTGTATACCAACTCATGGGCCATAGCCAATGGTTTGACTAGCTGGTCAGAGAACTGAAAAGAATATCATTGGAAAATTAGTGACAAGGGCATTTGTGGAAGAGGTTTGTGGATGGACCTCTCTGAATGGGCAAAGAATGTAAAGATATTTGTGGCTCATGTAAATGCCCACCAAAATGTGACCTTAGCAGAGGAGGATTTTAATAATCATGTAGATAGGATGACTTCATCCGTGGATAGCAGTCAACCTCTTTCCCCATCCACCCCTGTCATTGCCCAGTGGACTCATGAACGAAGTGGTCATGGTGGCAGGGATGGTGTTTGTATGGGCTCAGCAGCATGGACTTCCACTTACCAAGGCTGATTTGGCTACAGCCACTGCTGAGTGCCCAATTTGCTGGCAGAAGAGACTGACACTAAGCCCCTGATATAGCATCATTCCCTGGGGAGATCAGCCAGCAGCCTGGTGGCAGGTTGATTATCTTGGACCACTTCCATCATAGAAGGGGCAACAGTTCATCCTTACTGGAATAGACACTTGTTCTGGGTGTGGATTTTCCTTCCCTGCACATAGTGCTTCAGTCAAGATGACCATCTGTGGACTTACAGAATGCCTTATTCATCATTATGGTATTCCACACAGCATTGCTTTGGACCAAGGAAACTCACTTCTTAGTCAAAAAATTGAGGCAGTGGGCTCATGCTCATGGGATTCACTGCTCTTACCATGTACCCTATGATCCTGAAGTAGCTGGTTTGATAGAAAGATGAAATGGATTCTTGAAGATGTAGTTACAGTGCCAGCTAGGTGGCAGTGCCTTGCAGGGCTGGGCCAAGGTTCTTCAGAAGGCTGTCTATATTCTGAATCAGCATCCACTATATGGTACTGTCTATTCTATTGCTAGAATTCATGGGTCCAGGGATCAAAGGGTAGAAACAGGAATGGTATCACTCACCATTACCCCTAGTGACCCACTAGGAAATTTTTTGCTTCCTGTCCCTGCAGCCTTATGCTCTGCAGGCCTAGAAGTGTTAGTTCCAGAAGAAGAAATGCTTCAACCAGGAGATACAACAATGATTTTATTAAACTGGAAGTTAAGACTTCCCCTGGCCACTGTGGGCTCCTCATGCCTCTGAGTCAACAGGTTATGAAGGGAGTTATGATGCTGGAAGGGGTGATTGACCCAGATTACCAAGGGGATATTGGACTGTTACTCCATAATGGAGGTAAGGAAGCATACTCTTGGAGCTCAGAAGATCCCTTAGGGTGTCTCTTGGTATTACCCTGTCCTGTTATTAGGGTCAACGGGAAATTACAACAACCCAATCCAGGCAAGACAACAAACATCTCAGATCCTTCAGGAATGAAGGTGTGGGTCACACCTCTGGGTAGAGCCAAGACATGCTGAGATTCTTGCTGAAGGTAGAGGGAGTACTGAATGGGTGGTTAAAGAAGGTAGTCATAAATACCAACTATGGCCATGTGATCAGTTACAGAAATGAGAATTATTATTGCCATGGATATTTCTTCCCTATTCCATTAAGAATATGTTTGTTCATACTTACACATGCATTTAGAGGAAATGTTTGTTAATCTGCTGTTATTAATCATGCAATGTAGTATTGAATTACTTAACATCAGTAATGTTTCTGTTTTTCCTTCTGTTCTGGGGAGAGAACTAGTATGTTTTCAGTTGTGCAAAGGATAGTTATGTTAGGTGGAATTATGAACTGTTATTGTGTTGATTTGGAGATTAATTATGATGTAAAGAGTAGTGTTTGGGTATCAAGTTGACAAGGGGTGTACTTGTAATGGTTAATTTGAATTGTCAACTTGATTGTATTAAGAGATGCAGATGATTAAGAGGATTCTGGGTTTGTCAATGAGGGTGTGTCTAGGAATGACTGGAATGTGGGATAGTGAACTGGAGACCCTCCCTAAGCATGAGCAGCACCACAAAATAGGATGGTGGCTTGGATAGAATAAAAGTTGAAACTACAAGGAAGCAGAGGTAGATGCAAACTTGACTCTTCTTGAATGGGTTCTTGATTGCTACTTTGATCACCTGAGGATATCAAACTCTCTTGGTTCTTCATTCTTCCAAAGGGGATTCTGTCAGTGATTCTCCAGGTAGTTTCCAGAAGCCTTGGTCTCAGACTAGGATAGCACTCTTGATCTTCTTTGTTCTGAGGATTTCACCTCTTGAACTGTGCAGCTGCTGGTTCTTCCAGCTCTCCAACTGCAGACAGCCATTGTGGACTAACCAGCTTTTGGTCATGTAAGCCAATCTGATAAATCTCCTTTTTATAATCATACTTTCTGTTGATTCTGTTCCTCTAGAGAACCCTGATTAATACAGCGTGATGTTCTTCAACTTCATCCATTTATTGGCAAATGCCATAATTTCATTCTTCTTTAAGGCTGATAAATATTCCATTGTGTATATATCCACATTTTCTTTAACAATTCATCTGCTGAAAGACACCTAAGTTAGGTCAATAACTTAGCTATTGTAAATTAAGCTGCTATAAACATTGATGTGGCCATGTCACTGTAGTATGCTGATTTTAAGTCCTTTGGGTATAAACCAAGGAGTGGGATAGCTGGGTCAAATGGAGGTTCTAGTCCAAGTTTTCTGAGGAATCTCCATACCACTTTCCATAGAGGTCACACCAATTTTCAGTTCCACCAAAAATGTATGAGTGTACCTTTCCCCCCACATCCTCAAAAACATTTATTGTTACCTGTTTTCTGATGATTGCCATTCTGAGTGGAGTGAGATGAAATCTTAGTTTTGGTTTGCATTTCTCTAATTGATAGAGATGTTGAACATTTTTTCATATATTTGTTGATTGGTTGTATTTCTTCTGTGAAGTGTCTGTTCAATTCCTTAGACCATTTATTAATTGGGTTATTTTGGGGGGGGTTGGTGTTAAGTTTTATGAATTCTTTATAGATCCTAGAGATTAATGCTCTATCTGAGGTGCATGTGGTAAAAATTTTCTCTCAAACTGTAGGTCCTCTCTTCATGTTATTGATTGTTTCCTTTGCTAGGAAGAAGTTTTTTAGTTTGAATCATTCCTGTTTATTGATTCTTGATTTAACTTTTGTGCTTTAGGGGTCTTGTTAAGGAAATCTGATCCTAGGCTGATATGGTAGAGATTTGGTCCTACTTTTTCTTCTACTATGTACAGGGATTCTGTTCTAGTGCCTGTCTTTAATTCACTTTGAGTTGAGATTTATGCAGGGTGAGAGATAGAGGTTTAATTTTATTTTGTACATTTGGCTTTCCATTTTTCCCAGCACCATTTATTGAAAAGGCTATCTTCTCTCCAGTGAATGTTTTTGTTACCTTTGTCTAGTATGAGATAATCTTATTTGTGTGCATTTGTCTCTGTGTCTTCTCTTCTGTATCATTGGTCTACTTGTCTGTTTTGTTGCCAATACCATGCCATTTTGGTTACTATAGCTCTGTATAGTTTGAAGTCTGGTATTGTTATGCTTCCTACTTCATTTTTCTTGCTGAGGATTGCTTTGGCTATTCTGGATCTCTTATTTTTCCAAATGAATTTCACAAGTGTGTTTTCTAGTTCTTTGAAGAGTGTCATTGGAATTTTAATAGAGATTGCAATAAATCTGTATAATGCTTTTGGTAGTATGGCCAGTTTGATAATACTAATTCAGCCTATCCAGGAGAATGGGAGGTCTTTCCATCTTCTACAGTCTTCTTTATTTCTTTTTTTTCTGTAATTTTCTTTCTCTCTTTTCTTTTCTTTTTTTCTTTTTCGTGGTGCTGGGGATAGAACCCAGGGATTTGTGCTTGCAAGACAAGCACTCTACCAACTGAGCTATCTCCCCAGCCCCTGTAGTTTTCATTGTAGAGGTCTTTCATCTTTTTTGTTATATTGATTCCCAAGTATTTTATTTTATTTTTTTGAGCCAATTGTGAATTGGGTAGTTTTACTAATTTCTCTCTCAGTGGATTCATCACTGATACATAGAAATGTGTTTATGGGTGTTGATTTTATATCCTGCTACTTTGCTGAATTCATTTATTGGTTCTAGAAGTGTTCTGGTGTTTTGGATCTTCTAAATATAGAATCATGTCATCAATAAATAGTGATAGTTTGAGCTCTTCTTTTCCTATTTGTATCCCTTTAATTTCTTTCATCTGATTGCTCTGGTTAGGGTTTCATGGACTATGTTGAGTAAAATTGGTGAAAGAGGGCATACTTGTTTTGTTCCAGTTTTTAGGGGGAACACTTTCAATTTTAGAATGATGTTGGCCTTGGGCTTAGTATAGATAATTTTTATGATGTTGAGGTATGTTCTTACTATTGCCATCAGATCTGCTATTTTGCTACCTCCGTTATTCTCCCTCCCCCACACCCCTTTACAACCCAGATTGGTAGCCTGAACTTCCTAGCCAGTAATTGGTCCAAATTGTTAGCCTGCGAACCTCCTCACTAGCCATGGGTCCATTGTTATTAGTCCTCAAAACTCGGCTACTTAAGAATAGCTCCACCACCATTCTTTCTCTCTCTCTCCCTGGTTCTCACTCTTGTATTCTCTCTCTCTCTCTCTCTCTCTCTCTCTCTCTCTCTCTCTCTCGTACTCTTTCTCTCATTTTCTCTCTTTCTCTCTCACCCTGCAGGCAGACACTCTGCCTATCTGCTTAATAAAATCTCTTGTGTGACTTCCCAAGTCTGGAGTGGTTTCTGGGTGATTTCACTTACTATCCCAACTTTTTCTAGTGTTTTGAACATGAAGGGGTGCTCTGTCAGTCAGCTTTTTCACTGCTGTGACTAAATGACCCAACAAGTACAATGATAGAGGAGGAAAAGTTTATTTGAGGGCTCATGGTTTCAGAAGTCTTAGTCCATAGAAGGCCAGCTCTATTCCTTGGGGATTGAGGTGAGGCAGAACATTATGGTAGAAGAGTGTGGCAGAGGGAAGCACATCATCACATCATCAGGAAACACAGAGAGAGAGAGAGAATCTCCACTCTCCAGATACAAAATATATACCCCAAAGCCACACCCTAATTCCAAACTCCTCCAGTCACACCCTACCACTTCGACTACCACTCAGTTAATCTCATCAGGGGATTAAGTCAGTGACTGGGTTAAAATTCTTATAACCCAATCATTTCTCCTCTGAACCTTCCTGCCTTGTCTCACATGTGAGCCTTTGAGGGCCACCTCATATCCAAACCATAACAGGTGCTGTATTTTGTCAAATGTTTTTTCTGCATCTATTGAGATGATCATATGATTTTTTGTTTTAAGTCTATTGATATGATGAATTATGTTTATTGATTTCTGTATATTGAACCAACCCTGCATCCCTTTAAAATATGTTTTTGTATGCAATTTGCCAGAGTTTTATTGAGAATTTTTGCATCTGTCTTCATCAGAGATATTGGTCTGAATTTTTTTTTCCTTGATGTGTCTTTGGTTTTGGTATCAGGGTGACACTAGCTTCATAGAATGAGTTTAGAAGGGTTCCCTCCTTTTCTATTTCATGGTATACTATGATCTTTTATATTAAGGAAACTTTTGTATTATATGCCTTTAAAACTAATATAATAGCTGCCCAGAGGCCTTTAATATGAATATGATATTCAAACTACAGTATTTAAAACCAATACAGTAGCTGTGCTATGGCCTTTAATACTAATGTGATAGCCATACTAAAGCATCTAAAACTAATATAATAGCTGCACTGCAGTATTTAATAGTAATGATATCCATAGCCTCTAAAATCATTGTAATAGGTGCCTTGTGGCCTTTAATATTAAGGTACCACAGCTTGTAAAACTAATATAATTTCTACAGCTGTAAAACCAATACAATTTCTACAGCTTGTAAAACCAACAAAATTTCCTGGTGGGTTTTAATATTTATTTAATATCTACACTGTAGCATCTAAAACTGATAAATAGATGCTCTGTGGCCTCTAATATTAATATGATATTCATATTGTAACATCTTAAACTGACATAATATGTGCTTTGTGGCTGTTAAACTAATATAATATTCATATTACAGTATCTAAAATTAAGAAACTAGCTGTCCTATTGACTTTAATATTAACA
The DNA here is from genome assembly GCF_902686455.1 of Sciurus vulgaris. NCBI lineage: Eukaryota > Metazoa > Chordata > Mammalia > Rodentia > Sciuridae > Sciurus > Sciurus vulgaris. The sequence goes on from NC_136474.1 coordinate 100,526,844, forward strand.
TTATATCCATACTCAAGCAACTAAAAGTGACATAATGGTTGACCTGGAGTCTTCAGTATGAATAAGATATCCATACTGGAACATATGAAACTGATAGAATAGCTGCCTTGTAGTTTTTTTTTTATGATATTCATTGACTATAGTTTCTGAAGCTAATATAACTTCCCTGTAATATTAATAAATATGTCAGTATTACATATTTTAAAACTAATATAATAGGTGCTCTGTGACATTTCATTTTAATATAACATCCATACTATAGTATCCAATACTAATGCAATAGCTGTGACATTTATAATTACTAGAATTTCAATATTATAGATTTTAAAACTAATGTAATATGTACCCTATGGACTTTAATTTTAATATAATATCTATGCTAGAGCATCTAAATCTATTAGCTGCCCTATGACCTTAATATTAACATGATATCCAAACTCTGGCATAGAAAACTGATATAATAATGCCCTGCGGCTTTTAATATTAATACAACATCTTTAATGTAGTATCTAATACTGATAAATAGTTGGCCTGTGACTTTAATATTAATATGATATATACTAACGCAACTAAAATTAATATAATAACTGCACTGTTTCATTTATTATTAATAAAATATTTATACTATGGCCTGGAAAACTAATATAATACCTGTCCTCTGACCTTTAACATTAATATATTATCCATAACATGGTAGCCCCAATGAATGTAATTGCTTCAATGTCACCTCCCATGCTAATATGTCTGTAATATACCATGTAAAATTAATATAATAGCTGCACTATGGCCTTTAATTGATGTAACATCCATAATGCAGCTTCTTTTTAAAAACATTATTTAAAGATAGTTATTGCGTGGCCTTTAACACTGACATCATATTCATACTATAGCATCTAAAAGTAGTAAAATTAACAAAAATGTGACATATTTATTTTTTTACTAATATTTTATACATATAATACTATCTAAGTATAAGATAATAGCTTCCCCACGGTCTTTAGTAATATGATATCCATACTAGAGCATCTAAAACAATTTGGGCATCTGTCCATTTTCTTTTTTAAATTTTTTTATTTGTTCTAATTAGTTGCACATGACAGTAGAAAGCCTTTATACATTTTGATACATCATACACATTGCCTTGTAATACTAACATAATACCCATGTTATAGAATCTAAAACTAATATAGTAGCTGCTCTGTGATCTTAAATATTAATGAAGTATTCATATTATAGCATATTAAACTAATATAAGTCCTGTGACCTTTAACAAAAACATAATATCCATGTTGTAACATCTAATACTAATATAATAACTGTGCTGTGGCCTTTAATAGTAATATGATATCCATACTATAGCATCAAAAACTAGAGTAGTACTGCCCTGTGGCCAGAAATATTAAGATAATATCCATCCTACTGCATATAATATGAATATAATATCTGTTCATTGACCTTTATACTAATAAAATGTCCATAGTAGAGCATCTAAATCTCACAAAACAGCATCACTGTAGCCTTTATCATACTGTGATATCCATAGTATAACATCTAAAACTGACATAATAACTGCCCTGTTGCCTTAATACCAACATAATATCTATTCATTATCATCTTGGAGTAATAAAATATCTGTCCTGTGGCCTTAATTAGCATCCACAGCATAGCATCTAAAACTAATACTTTAGAACATCTAAAATAAACAATGGCTGCTCTGTGGACTTTACTATTGATGTCATATCCATTCTATAGCATCTCATACTAAGATAATAGCTGCCATGTGGCTTTAATACTATTATGATATCCATGATGTAGCATCTAAAAATAACTGCCCTGTGACCTTTAACATTGTTTTAATATCCATGGTATAGTAATCAAAACTAATATGAGTTATCTTGTAGACTTCTGCATTAAAATATATCCATACTTTAGCATCTCAAGCTAGTATAATAACTGCACTGAAGCCTTTAATACTAATGTGATGTTCATAATACATCATCTAAAACTAATATGAGACACACTGTGGCCTTTAATATTAATGTGATTTCCATGTGTTAGCATCTAGAAACAAAGTGTCCTCTTGTCTTTGACTTAATGTAATATTCATACTGTTACATCTTAAACTAATATATGTCCTGTGGCCTTTAATAAAATTATGATATCTATATGATACTATCTGAATCTAATATAAAAGTGACCTGTGGCCTTTTATATTAATACTATGTAGCATACCATCTGAAACTAATATAACAGTGTGGTGTCATCTTAAAACATGTCATATTCATACTTTAGCATCTAAAAGTAACATAATATCTACTCTGTGTCCTTTATTATTAATGTAAAATTCATATTATAACATCTTAATCTAATATAATAGCTTTCTGTGGCCTTTAATATTATGTAATATTTATATTATAGCATGTAAAACTAATAGCTTTGTTGTGGCCTTTCATATTAATATAACATCCACACTGTGACCTCTGATACTAATATGACAGGTGACCTTGACTTTCAATAATTTTTATTGTGTGATGTCTAAAGCAAATGTAATAGATGTTCTATGGCCTTCAATAATAATATAATATCCATAGTATAGCATCTAAAGCTAAAATAATTGCTTCTTGTAGCTTTTAATCCTTATGTGATATTCATACAGTAGCATCTAAATTAATATAATATCTCCCCTTAGATTTTAATATGAAAATAACATTTATAATATAACATTTAAACTGATATAATAGTTGCCCTGTGGCCTTTAATACTGATGCAATATATATGTATTAGAACATCTAAGTCTGATATAATGACTGTGCTCTGACCTTTAATATTAATATTACATTCATATTATGATATCAAAAACTGATAAAATAAGTGTTTTGTGACCTTTTATCTTAATATAACTTCCATAATAAAAGAACTAAAAACATAAAATATGTACAACTAATATAATATCTGCCTTGTGACCATTATGCTAATTTGATATATATCTACTATAAAGCTAAAATTAATGTTTATGCTAATATGAGATTCATATTACATCTAATACTAATATTATAACTGCCCTTAGGTCTTTAACACTAATTTGATAGCATCTAAAGCTCTATGGCATTTAATATAAATGTAATATAAATACTATAGAATCTAAAACTAACCCTATCAGTGCCTTTTGGACTTTAATACTAATATAATAGCTATGCTGTGTGGCCTTTAATAGTAATATAATATCCATACTATAGCATCTAAAGTTAATGTAATAGCTGCCCAGTGGCCTTTAACATTGATGTAATATCCATACTATAGTATCTTATATTAATATATTAGCTGCTTGTGGCTTTTTATTACTAATATTTTGTCCATAACAGAGCATCTAAAACTAATATGATAGCTACCTTTTGGTTTTATAACTAGGATAATATACATACTATGGCATCTAAAACAGATCTATTAGATGTTCTGTAACCTCTAATATCAAGACAATTTCTTTAGTATAGCATACGACACTAATAGTAACTGCATGATGGCCTTTCTTACACTAAAAAAATTAATAAATAGCTGCCATTTGGCTTTTAATGTTATTTCCATACTGTAGCATATTAAATTAATATAATTGCAGTAAATACTCAGCTCATGAGGTTTCAAAGGTAAAGGACTATGTTGGAAGTTGGATGAGAGGCCATTCTTGTTACATTCTATTTATGTTGTCTTTGTTTTAAGACTTCCTATGAGGCTGAATTTAAAGATAATGGAGTAATTAATCTGGCAGAGGAAATTTCAAGGCAACACAGCATTCAGGCATGATATTCAACATGAATATTGCTGGCAACTTTTAGCCAAGTTTACTGTAATAATCAGGATCAGAAAGCAGAGCAGAAAGAAGGAACATTGTGCAGTTTGGCTAGAATGGTGTGAGTCAAATTAGGACTAAGGAAATTGTGATTGCTAAAGACATTACAACCAATAAAGAGATGCTAAATACCTTACCCAGAGACAATAGGAAAGAAGACTTGAATGTATTTCAGAAATTGGCAAGATGATCTCAATTTCAGGTTCAAAGTTTTAAAAATAAAAATTCCTTTGAAAAGAGACCAGTGAGGAGCTGTAGTGGAGACTCCTGAGATTAAGAGGTGCTAGTACCATGGAACAATTGCCAAGGAAACCTGCAGGACTTGTGCAGAGATGAGCCAAGCAGAGGCCATGTGGACTGCCATTAACAAAGCCACAGGGGTGGAGCTGTATAAGCCCTTTGGAGAGAACATCACAAGGTCATGTGCCCCAGATATGCAGGATATGAAATTACAGACCTTGTTTGCCCAGCTGGATTTTGGTCTTATTTCGGTCCCATCCCTTCTTTCTATGTCCCTATTTCTCCCTTTTAGAATGGAATGTTTAATCTCTGCAATTATATATTTGATGTATGTAACTTGCTTTTGATTTTTGTGAAGTCTCATGCTGAGAGTTTGCCTTGAGTCTCAGAAGAGGCTTTGGACTTTAGGGGAATGATGGAACTGTTAAGAACCTGTGGACTCTTGGAGATGTATTTTGCATTATGAGATGGACATAAAATTTTGAGGGCCAGGGTGGAATGTTATGATTTAGATATGAAGTGTCACTCAAAAGCTCATGTGTGAGAAAAGGCAAGAAAGTTTAAAGGTGAAATGATTGGGTTGTGAGACCCTTAGTCTAATCAGTGCATTGATCTTCTGATAGGGTTTAATTGAGTGGCAACTGTAGAAAGGTGGTGTGGCTGTGGAAGCTGGGCCACTGGGGCATTCCTTTAGGGTGCATATTTGTTCCTGGTGGTAGAGATCTCTATCTGCTTGCTGTTTTCCATGTTCTGATTTGCCTTCCACCTCCACACATTTCGGCCATGGTGTTTTGCCTCACTTCAGGCCAAGAGCAATGGAGTTGGCTTTCTATGGACTGAGAGTTTGGAAACTGTGTGTGTGTGCTAAATAAAAATCTCATTCTCTAAAATTGTTCTTGTCAGAAATTTTAGACACAGTGCCAAAAAAAGCTTACTAAAACAACACTGTACTATGTAGAAATAATATAACAGTGGGCCATAATATAGCATCTAAAATTAACATAATACCTGCACTATGGCCTTTAATACTACTATGATATCCATAATATAACAACTAAAAATAATACAATAGCTGCACTGTGGCCTTTAATACTGATGTAATATCCATATTACAGCATCTAAAGCTAATATAATAGATGAACTTTAGCCTTTTTTAAAAATGTGGTATCCACACTAAAACCTTTAAAATAAATGTAATACTTGCTCTGAGGCCTTTATTACTAATATTCATAGTATAGTGTCTGACACTTTTATAATAGCTGCACTGTGGCCATTAATACTAAGATGATATCCATACTATAGCATCAAAAGCTAAACTAATGGTTTTTAACCTTTAATACTAACATAATATGTATACTATAGCATCTTAAACTTCTATAAGGGCTTACTATGTAACATCTTTCCTACAGCTACCTGAAACTTTAATATCACTGTAATTTTCACACTATTGCATCTAAAACTAATACAGTATCTGCACTGTGGTTTTAATAAAATGCAATATGTGTTAGTCTAGAATCTAAAACTCATGTAATAGCTGTCCAGTGGCCTTTTTTTTTTTTTTTTTTTTTTTTTTTTTTTTTTTTTTTTTTGGTTTTGAACCTTTAATAAAAGTAAAAAATGAATGCAAAAGGAACACAATGTTGAAAACAGTATGAATGTGAATCTCACTAGATGTTCAAATATGGCATAGTGCAAATTGTGTTCATACTATTTTACATTTTTACAAATTCAAATCACTTTGGTTCAATATATCTGCTATAAACTATTGGCAAAAAAATTCTTCAGATTCACATTTTTTGGCTACATCATTTCTAAGAGATAGATTTATTTCCAGTTTAAGAGAAAAAATACTTGTTTGTGCATGATCAAGTATATTTTAAAGATTCACTTACTGCTTTCATCTAGTAACTCTGGTTTGCATAAAATGCTGACATCTTCATTGAAAAATGTTTTCACATAACTAATTATTTGTTTTCATTTTCATAAAATGATAAGGGATCATTCCAAAGTTCAGAATGGTCCATTTTCTTTTAAACAAAATTCCTCTAAAACAAATTAGCTTCAGAAACCTAGAATTTACTCCCATTTTCCTCAAAATAAAATAAACAGAACAAGCCCACGAGGATCAGCACATGAATGAAACCAAGATGCCCGTCCAGGGCCATGAGCCCGCGCCCCTCCTGCTGTGGCTTCTTGAAGCCACTCACTACCACAGAACTCAAACAAACCAAAACACTCAGGTTGCAAAATACAAAAAGGTAAATTTGTAAGTAAAAATTACTAAACCCACAAAACTGGAGTATGTCAGAGGACAAGGGCTCAGTGGAGGGTCTGGGTGAACAGACTTCGCGCTTGGGAGCGCTGCTGAGCGGGGCGGCGGCGCAGCGCTGAAATGAATGGAGAATCCTTCTCTCCAACATCCCACATTAAAAAAAAATAAATAAATATTTAAGAGGATACAAGGCTCAGATTGGTTTTTCATATACATTGCACTTGAAGTTTGAGACCCAATACTTGCAAATTAGGTCTGATATGGTCTATGCCACTACACGAACACACCGTGCTCCAGCGTCGCCGAGCATCCAGGACGCCACGCGTGCAGCGGGGTGACGCGCTCTTCCACAAGGCAATCACAGATTGCAAGTTCCATAGGGCTGTGGAGAACAGTTCTCACTACTCTGGAGTAACAAAGACACTAACAATTTTGGCTAAGATTGAAATACGTGGCAGACAGGTGTTCACTCCTAGAGGATTCGGGTTTGGGGACCAACTCGGTGAACAGAGTGACATGTCCCATGTCACAGTGTGGAATCATGCCCTCTCACTGCCGTGTGCTCTCAGGAAGATTGTCTACACGGGGTTCTGCCGGCAGAATGAAAAGCACAATCTGCTTTCTGGTGACAGGCGGAGGTGCGTGACCACGTGGTGGGCCACTGCAGCGCTGGATGCGAGCCAGGCAGGGTGCCACCGGCGCCAGCCACTCAGCAGCCACCTCCCTACCCTTGCTTTTCTTTCTTTTCTTTTTCCTTTTTCTTAACCACAACCCCATTTTAAAACCTTCTGGATGAACATTCCTGTTCTATCATACCTCATCTGTCAAGCACCATCAACCTGTTTCCTTTGGGCACAGACACAAACTGACAGTGGGTAATCAAGGGATAGCTCAAGGCTTTGAAATATGGCAACTTGTTTTTTAAAGCAGGAATGAACCTAATACTTGGGAAAACGGCCCAGCCTGGAGTCCCACAAGGCTCTAGGAAACGCCCCGCAGCAGACAGATGTGGGTGTGCTGGGTCAAGGTAAGACTTCCAGGTCAGTAGTCATGGTCTCCAGTTTGTTATTCTAGACTAGGTGAACATTGCTTCCAGGAGTCATTTGTCCTCAGCCCAATCTAAATAGAGTATTTAGGAAAAAAACATCTTCATCACAACCACTATCACAGCTTTCTTCCCAGATCTTGCTGCTTCTTCAGAATCAGTGGGTTTGAAGGCTCAACCACTATGTGGCTTTTCAGGAACACCCATAGCCAACTGTCGTCCTATGTTTCCCACGGTGACGCCTCCTGAGAAAAATATACATGGGAGCCACGAGCGAATATAGAGGAAATCTGGGGATGTGTACTGGTAGACACCATTATTCAGGAGAAACTGAGTGATCAGAGTCGCTAGAAAGGCTATGGTGATTCCCAGTCCCAGGCCACTTCTGGAACCATCAAATGTCCACCAGAGGCCCAGGGACAAAGCTGCCAAGGTCAGGGACAGCTGGACATTATTGGCAAAATCCAATTTAGCGCTGGCGTGGTTGATGCCAACGAAGACGGCAATGCAGCGCGTGACGCTCCCACTCTCTTGAACTTGTGGGGCTCTCCCGGGTGACTGTCGATGCAAGGGTAGAGCAAGCCGACAACCGCCGCCGCCGTCCCGCAACACGGGGCACCCACCAGGCCGAGGAGAAGATGGTGGCAATCACTTCGTCAGGGAAGAGAGTGACATTCCTCTGGATCTGCAGCAGGTTGAGCACCAGGGCCAGCACGACCCCGACCGAGGAGAGCACGAGGCTCCTCTGCACCAGGTCATGGTGCCAGCGGCTGGCGCGGCCGCTCGCCCTGGCCCGCGGGCCCTGTGGCGAGGGGTCTGCGCCCGCGACCTGGGCCGCGGCGGCGCTCATGTCTCCGGGCTCGGCGGCCGGCTTCGCGGCGCGGGCTCTCGGGGGGCTCTGGTGCCTCGCGGCGCCGGCGCAGGGGCAGCTCCAGAAGTGGTCGTGCAGCCTGGGCATCGGTGTCAGTCGAGCGGAGGGCTCCTGCGAGGGGCGCCCGCCGCGACCGGCGAGCGGCGAGCGAAGGCGGGGCAGCGACGGAGGAGGCGGCGCGCCCGGGATGGCCCAAGTGCGGCCGCGGCGCGGGGCGGACGCGCGGCTTATTCCAGTGGCCTTTGATACTAATGTATAACCATACTAGAGCAAATGTAATAGCTGTAACAAATGTAATAGAGGTTCTATGTCTTATAATACTATTTCATCCATACTGTAATTTCAAAAACTGACATTACAGCTGCACTGTGGCTTTTCAATTGATGTAATAACCATACCATAGCTGTCCTTTGGCTTTTAATTTTAATATGATATAAATTTAATATAATAGCTGCCCATGCATTTACTACTATATGATATTCATATTGTAGCATCTGAAACTGACATAAAAGCTGTTATGTGACCCTTTATACTAATGTGATATCCATAGTGTGACATCTAACACTAGTATGCTAACTGTCCAGTTGCCCTTTTTACTAACACAGTATCCATACTGTAGCATCTGAAGCTAATCAAATAGCTGCCCATATAGCCTTAAAGACTATTACGATATTCATACTATAGCTTCTAAAGCTAATATATCATCTGCCCTGTGGACTTTAATTCTAATATGATATGCATATTATAGCCTCTAAAACCAATGTAATAAATGTCCTTTGGCCTTTAATATTAATATAATATCCATACTTTGGCCACAAAACTAAATAATAACTGCCCTGTGGCCTTTGATATTAACATGATATACATAATTTGACCTCTAAAACTAATATAATAGCTTCCACATGTCCTTTAATATTAATATAAAATGTATACTGTGTATAATGTAATATAATGGCTGCACTGTGGCCTCTAGTACAAATATATCTATATCACAGTATCCAAAACTAATAAAATAGCTGCTCTGTAGTGATCATAATAAACATATTGTCTGTATTATAGATCTAAAACTAGGGGTGCTGCTTATGCTGCATGAACCCCCAGAAGTCTTTTCCCCGGGCACCACTACATTGCCCAGAAGTTTTCCCTTGGGGCACAGCTACAGCTGCCACAGCTGCAGGTGCTCAGAGGTCTTTTCTCTGGGTGCTGCTGCTGTTGATACTTGCAGTCACCGTCTGTTGCCCTAGATGCTGCCTGGGACACCCAGCTGCCATCTATACTGCTGCCACTGCTGCTGCTCCCACTGAAACCACTGCCACTAAAGCTGCAGCCACTCCCTGGAGGTCACCTGGAGGTTTCTTTTCTGGGTGATGCTGTAGCTGCAGCCACCCCTGATGTCTCTGCCACTGCTGCCACAGTACTCCCTCCTGCTGCCAATGCCACTGTCATTTGCAGCTGCTGCTGACCCCCTGCCTGCTTCCTCTGATTCCTGCTACTACTACTTCCACCACTGCCCAGAGCTCTGTTGCCAGGGAGCTCCATGTTTGGTTGCACACGGCCGCATCCATTTTGAGATGCCAGTCAGAGCCTGGGGTTTGTTTGGGGTGCTGGTGGGTTTGCTGCTACTGCCATTTTCAGGCACAACCACCTCTGGGGACACTGACCAGGACCTGGAAGTTCAGTGTCAGGGTGCCTACAGTTTTGGCTGCAAGTTGGGTCTTTCTCCTGGGAGTATGGGTTACCACCATGTAGTTACTATCTTTCAGAATTGCTCATCCTTTGTGGTCTCTCTCCAAATTCCAGTGATACTGAGTTCTTGGGATTGCAACATTACCAAACCCAGGGCATCTGAGACCCAGAGTGGTGAGATAGTGATGGGGTCTGACGGGGCCTGAGCCAGGCAGCCTTGTGGGAAGTCAGAGACAGGGCTGAGAAGCTTTTGGACAATGGCAGATGCAGTTGTTCAATTTTCCACTGAGATTCATTTTATTTTTATTTTTTCTTCTCTGGCATCTCTTTCCACCATATGTGGAACAGGGTGTTTTTTGTGCATCAGTTTGTTGAAGATGGTAATATATGCATGGTGTTTTGCAGTTCTGCTATATATTCTGTATATTCTTATATTTTAATTTTTTCTTCTTCTTATATATATCCTTCTCCCATTTTCTGTCTTCATAGATTCCTTCTCTACCTTTTCTCCACCTAATAGCCAATCTCTGATGATTCCTCTCCTACTCTTCCTGTAGATTTTTGCTTCTGGCTTCTCTCTTTCTCCCTCCTGAACACCATGTCCTGCACTGCTTCTGTTCTTTCTTTGTCCACTGTTTGAGATTGTAAATCCATTGGGAAAATTTTCTGTTTTTATTGTGAAAAGTGATTGAATCATCACTGTTTATAGCAAGAGGGCAGTGGATACCTTGTTAAGAGCTATTAGATTTGAGACTGTATGTTGTTTGCACTGGATGCTGTTGATATTGGTCTCCCTCTTGGGATACAGGAAATCTTCAGGGATAATATAGGTCTACAGGGTAGAATCTGTATTTCCTGAGTTCCATACAACTAGATGGGAAAACACACAACATAAAAAAACAAGGGAACAAAATGCCACAAACAAACCAAGATGCCCCAAGATGTCAGTGGCTTTTCTAAGCCACTTACAACCAATAAAAGAAATGTCCAAGAAGGAATTTAGACTGTACATAGTTAATCTGGTCTGTGAAATAAAGGATGGTATAAAGAGCAAAATCAAAGAGAAAATACAGGAAGCGAAACATCACTTCAATAAGAGTTAGAGGTGGATTGAATTGGAGAATATCATGCTAAGTGAAATAAGTCAATCCCAAAAAAACCAAAGGCCAAATGTTTTCCCTGATAAGTGGATGATGATATGTAATGGGGGTGGGGGAATGGGGAGTGAGAGAAGAATGGAGGAACTTTAGATTACATAGAGGGAAATGAAAGGGAGGAGGGAATGGGGTACAAAAATGGTGGAATAAGACAGACATTATTACACTATGTACATGTATTATTACACAAATGATATGAATCTACATTATGCATAACCATAGAAATGAAAAGATGTACCTCATTTGTGTACAGTGAATCAAAATTCAGTCTGTAAAAATTAAAAAAGGAGTTAGAGATTGTGAAAAAAACAGAAATCCTCCAAATTAAGAAGTCAATAAATCAAATCATAAATTCATGGAATCACTAACAGACTAGACCATTTGGAAGACAGAACCTCAGACAATAAAGAGAAAATATTTAATATTGAAAATAAAGTTTAACATGCAGAGAAGATGGTAAAAATCCATGAGCAGAAATGTCAAGAATTATGGAATAACATGAAAAGACCAAATTTAAGAGTTATTGAAATTGGAGGAGAAGATATACAAACCAAAGGAATGCACAATCTTTTCAATGATATAATAATCAGAAACTTTCCCAGACTTAAAGAATGAGATGGAAAATAAAATACAGGAGGCTTACAGACCCCAAATTTGCAAAATTACAGCAGACCCACACCAAGACACATTAGAATGAAAATGACTAAAATACAGAATGAGGATAAAAATCTTAAAGGTTTTTGAAAGAAAAAAAAAAGCAAATTATGTATAGGGGAAAACCAATTTAGATCTCAACTGATTTCTCAACCCAGACCCTCAAAGGTAGGAAGTTATGAAACAACATATTTTAAAAGCTCTGAAAGAAAATGGATGACAACCAAGAATTTTATAACCAGCAAACTCGTTTTAGATTTGAAGATGAAATAAAAACCTTCCATGATAAACAAAAGTTAAAAGAATTTACAATTAGAAAGCCTGCATTACAGAACATTCTCAACAAAATATTCCATGAGGATGAAGTGAAAATAAGCAAAGGGAGGAACTACAATAAAGGAATAGTCAAAAGAGAAACTAAATAAAATTAAAAGCCAGAAATAAACCAAAATGACCAGAGATACAAGTCATATTTCAGTAATAACCTTTAGTATTAATGGACTAAATCCATCAATCAAAAGACATAGACTTGCAGATTGGATTAAAAAACAAGGCCTAGCAATATACTGTCTTCAAGAGACTCACCTCATAGGTAAAGACATCCAGGACTGAAGGTGAAATGATGGGAAAACATATCACTCATATGGATTGCATAAACAAGTAGGGGTTTCCATCCTCATATCAGATAAAGTGGACTTCAAGACAAAGTTAATCAGAAGGTCAAAGATGGTGATTTCATTCTACTGAAGGGAATTATACGCCAACAAGGCATAATGATTGTAAATATTTACGTTCCAAACAATGGAGCATCAAACAAACCCTTCTCAATTTCAAGAATCAAATAGACCATAACACAATAATACTGAGTGAATTTAACGTATCTCTTTCACTACTGGACACATCTTCTAAACAAAAACTAAACAAAGAAACTATAGAAGTAAATAATACAATCGATATATATATATAGATATATTTTTATTTTTTTATTTTTTATTTTTTTATTTTTATTTTTTGCAATGCCGGGGATTGAATCTAGGGCCATGTGCATGTGAGGCAAGCACTCTACCAACTAAGCTATATCCTCAGTCCCCTACAATCAATAATTTAGACTTATATATATATATATATATTATATATAATATTTCATCCATCAGCAGCACATGGATTCTTCTCTAAAATAGATCATATCTTATGCCACTCAGTAAATAAAAGCAACTCTTAGTAAATAAAAAAAAAATGGAGATAATACCCTGCATCTATCAGAACATAATGGTCTGAAATTAGAAATCAAGAATAAAATAAAAAACAGAAGCTACTCCAACACATGGAGACTAAATAATACACTATTGAATGATGAATGAATATTAGAAGAAATCAAGGATGAAATGAAAAAATACTTAGAGGTAAATCAGAATACCAATACAACTTACCAAAATCTCTGGGATGCTATGAAGGCAGTACTAAGAGGAAAGTTCATTGAATTGAGCTCATTTATTAAAAGAATAAAAAGTCAACAAATAAATGGTTTAACATTACATCTCAAAACTTTAAAAAAAGAAGAAAACCAAAAACATAGAAGACAGAAAATAATTAAAATCAGAGCTGAAATCAATGAAATAATTGAAGCAAAAAGAAATGACTCAAAAAATTAATGGAAAAAAAATGTTGGTTCTTTGAAATAATTGATAAAATTGATAAACCTCTTGTCACACTAATGAAGAGAAAAAGAGAGAAAACCAAATTACTAAAATACATGAGAAAAAAGGAAATATCACAATGGACACAACTGAAATATAGAAAATAATTAGAAACTTTTATGAAATTTATACTCTAATAAAATAGAAAAATACTAAGACATTGACAAATTTCTAGAGACATAGGACCTACCTAAACTGAATCAGATTTAAACAGAACAATTTCAAGTAATGAAATATAAAGTGCTATTAAAAGCCTACCCATTAAGAAAAGTCCAGGACCAGATGGATTCTCAGTTGAGTTCCACAAGACCTGCAAAGGATAATTTACATAAATACTTCTCAAATTATCTCATGAAATAGAAAAGAAAGGAACACTTCCAAACTCATTCTATGAAGCTAGTATCACCCTGATACCAAAACCAAACGAAGACACATCAAGGAAAGAAAACTTCAGACCAATATCCCTGATGAATATAGATGCAAAAATTCTCAATAAAATCCTGGCAAATCACATACAAAAACATACTAAAAAGATAGTGCACCATGATCAAGTGGGATTCCTCCCAGAGGTGCAGGGTTGGTTCAACATATGGAAATCGTGGAACATACCTCAACATTGTAAAAGCTATCCATGCTAAGACCAAGGCCAACATCATTCTAAATGGAGAAAAAATGAAAGTATTCCCTTTAAAAACTGGAACAAGACAGGGATGCCCTCTTTCACCACTTTTATTCAACATTGTCCTTGAAACTCTAGTCAGAGCAATTAGACAAAAGAAAGAAATTAAATGTATACAAATATTAAAGAAGAACTCAAACTATCACTATTTGCTGATGATATGATTTTATATTTAGAAGATCCAAAACACTCCACCAAAAATGTTCTAGAACTAATAAATAAACTCAGCAAAGTAGCAGGATATAAAATCAATATCCATAAATGAAACACATTCCTGTACATCAGTAATGAATCCACTGAAAAAGAAATAGAGAACAATACCCCATTCACAGTTGCCTAAAAAAATACTTGAGAATCAATATAACAAAAGAGATGAAAGAGCTCTACAATGGAAACTACAGAACACTAAAGAAAGAAATTGAAGAAGAACTTAGAAGATGGAAAGATCTCACATGCAGAATTGATATTGTCAAATGGCCATACTACCAAAAGCATTATTCAAATTTAATGCAATTCCTATTAAAATTCAAATGACATTCTTCATAGAACTAGAAAAAGCACTCATGAAATTCATTTAAAAAAATAAGAGACCCAGAATAACCAAAGCAATCCTTAGCAAGAAAAGTGAAGGAAGTGGCATAACAATACCAGACTTTGTTCCGTCCAGCGGAACTGGGCACGGAGAAAGGAGACACCACCAATCTTTAGTTGACGAGATTTATTGCGTCCTCCCTGTTTTCCCGCCTCCTTTGTTCTGCCACTATCTCCCTTCTTCTACCCTCTCCCTCTCTCCTCCCCCAGGCTCCTAGCTTATCAGCCAGTTATAGCAAAGCTTTCTCTCATGTCAGAGAGCATGCAGAGGAATGTCAGCATAGCACTATATGAATCACGAGCTGTCCACGCCTGGCATGATATTAGATAGCCAATCCTTAGAGCCTGGCGTTAACACGTCATAAATCTCCAAGGAACTAGTAGGCAAGCAACCTTTTTGGATACTTCCTTATTTTGGTATCCAGTACCCTTTGGCTCACTGCCAGGTGCCATCTTGTCCAAGACGGCCCTCAACAAGACTTCAAATTATATTCTACAGAGCTATAGTAACCAAAATGGCATGGTATTGGCAACAAAACAGACATGTAGACCAATGGTACAGAAGAGCAGACACAGAGACAAGCTCATATAAATACTATCTCATACTAGACAAAGGTGCCAAAAACATTCACTGGAGAGAAGGTAGCCTCGTTAACAAAAGGTGCTGGGAAAAGTGGAAGGGGTTTGGGGGTGAGAGAAGAATGGGGGAATTTTCGATTATGTAGAAGGAAATGAGAAGGAGGGGGTTATGAAAAATGGTGGAATGAGACAGACATTATTACCCTATGTACGTGTATGATTACATGAATGGTATGAATCTACATAGTGCACAACTATAGAAATGAAATGATGTACCCCATTTGTGTACAATGAATCAAAATGCAGTCTGTAAAAAATAAAAAATAAATGAATAATTAAAGAAAATAAAGGAAAGTAAAGCCTTATCTCTCACTGTGCATGAAATTCAACTTACTGTTGATCAAAGACTTAGGCACTAGAACAGAGACCCTGTGATTACTAGAAGAAAACATGGGCCCAAATTTTCACCATGTTGGCCTAGGACACGACTTCCTTAAAAGAACACCTAAAGTACAAGAAGTCAAATCAAGAATCAATAAATGGGATGGACTCAAACTAAAATCTCAGCAAAAGAAACAATCAATAATGGGAAGAGAGAGCCTACAGATTGGGAGAAAATCTTTACCACATGCACCTCAGATAAAGCACTAATCTCTAGAATATATAAAGAACTTAAAAAACTTAACACCAAAAAAAAAAAAAATCAATAAATGGGCTAAGGAACTGAATAGACACTTCACAAAAGGTACATAATTGATCAATAAATATATTAAAATGTTCAACATCTCTAGCAATTAGAGAAATGCAAAATCAAAACTACTCTAAGATTTCATTTCACTCCAATCAGAATGGAAATTATCAAGAATACAAGCAACAATAAATGTTTGCAAGGACGTGGTAGAAATGCAAATTGTTGCAACCATTATGGAGAGCAGTATGGAGATTTCTCAGAAAATTTGGAATAGAACCACTATTTGACCCAACTATCCCACTCCTTCATTTGTTTTAATGAAGAATGAAATTCTGGAATTTGCTGGTAAATAGATGCTGTTAGAGAATATCATACTAAGTGAAATAAGACAAACCCCCAAAACCAAAGGCTAAATGTTTTCTCTGACATGCAGAAGCTAATTCACAATAAGGAGGGTGGGTAAGGAAGAATAGCATTACTTTATATTAGGTAGAGGGTAGTGAAGGGAGGAGAAGAGGAATGGGGGAAGAAATGATAGTAGAGTGAAACAGACCTTATTACCACATGTACATGTATAACTGCATGACTGATGTGATCCTGCATTATGTATAATCAGAAATATGATTGATTATACTCTGTGTGATATATTAATCAAAATGTGTAAATGCATTCTACTGTCATGTACAACTTAGAACAAATAGAATTTTAAAATTTTAAAAATTATAAAAGATCTAAAACTAATATAATTGCTGCCCTCTGGCTTTTCATACTATAATATACATATTATATAACCTAAAACTAATATAATAGCTGCCATGTGACCTTTTATATTAATATGATATTGAAACTATAGTATCTGACACTAATTTAATAACTATCTTGTGACATTTATAATTTATAATTTATATAATACATACATTATAGGTTTAAAAATAATATAATAGCTGCCCTTTACCTTTTAATTTTATTATAATATACATACTATAGCATCTAAAACTAATAGCTGAACTGTAACCTTTAATACTAACATGATATCCATACAATAGCATTGAAAACTGATATATTGATGTTCTGTGGCTTTTAATATTAATATGATATAGATTCTATAGCAATTAATTAATTTAATTACTGATCTGTTTCATTTTTTATTACATAATATCCATATGGAGACCTGGAAAACTAACATAATTCCTGTTCTATAACTTTTACTGTTAATATTCTATCCATAGTGTGGTCTCCAGAACTAATGTAATAGCTCCCATCTCTCCTTTTATGCTTGTATGATATTCACACTATAACATCTAAAACTAACACAATAAATCCACTGGGTCTTCTAATACTAATATGATATCAATATCATAGCATCTGAAATGAATATAATACTTGCCCTCTGTCAAGTTATATTAATATATTTATTGTATACTATCTAAAGCTAATACAACAGCTATTCTGTGGCCTTCAATATCACTGTGCTATCCTACTAGAGAATCTAAAATTAAATAATAGCTGTACTTTGACCTTTAATTGATGTCACATCCATAGTGTAGCATTTGATATTAATACATTAACTGCCCTGTGGCCTTTAATGTTAATGTAACATCCATATTTAGCATCAGAAATTACATAATAGCTGCCCTGTGACTTTTAATTCTAGGATCTGAAATGAATATAAGAGCTACTCTATGGCTTTGTTATTAATATGAGATATACAATGAGGCACCTAATACTACTATCAAAGTTGTCCTGTTGCCTTAGTACTAATCTATTATCCATACTGTATCATGTGAAATTATAAAAATAGCTACACTGGGTGCTAAATACCAATCAAATATCCATAGTGTAGAATTTGTTACTAATATATTAGCTGCTGTGTAACTTTTAACTCTATTATAATATCCATGCCATACTCTATAAAATGATATAATAGCTTCTCAGTCACTTTTCATGTTACTGTAATATACATGGTATTGCATCTAAAACTGATATGATCCCTGTGGCATTTAATACTAATATCCACACTGTAGCATCCAAAATTAATATGATAGCTGCTCTGTGGTCATCAATATTAATATAATATCCAACTGTGACCTATAAACTAATACAATGGCTGCCCTGAGATCTTAAATATTATTACAATGTCCATGCTATACTTTATAAAATGATACAATAGCTGCTCTGTCACTTTCATGTTGATGTAATGTCCATAATATTGCATCTAAAACAAATTTAACATCTTCCCTGTGGGCTTTAATAGTAATATCCATTCTATAGCATCCAAAATTAATATAATAGCTGCACTGTATCCTTCAATATTAATGTAATATCTGTTCCTTGGCCTCCAAAAGTAATATAAGTGCATTGTGGCCTTCAATACTTATATAATATTCATCCCTTGGCCTCTAAAACTAATATAATAACTGCACTGTGGCCTTTAATATTAACATAATATCTATACTTTGGCTCTGAAACTAATATAATAGATGCCATGTGACCTTAAATGTTAATATACTATACATAATGTAGCCTATAAACTAATATAATGTCTGCTCTGAGACCTTTAATTCTAATATAATATCCACAACATAGCATCCAAAAGTAATAAAATAGCTTCCCTGTGGTGATTATAATTAATGTATTATCTATATTATAGATTTCTAAACTAGTACAATTTCTGCCTATGGCCTTTAATACTATACTATACAATCTAAAACTAATAAAATAGTTTCCCTATGGACTTTAATATAATATCCATATTATAGCACCCAATACTAATATAATCATTGCCCTGTGACATTTACAAGTAATATAATGTCCATACTGAGACCTTAAAAACTAATGTATTACCTTTCATGTCACTTTTCATGCTAAAATTATTTCCATATTATAGTATTGACAATGAATACAATAGCTGTAGTGTGGTCTTTAATACTAATCTAATATCCATAGTGTGGCATCTAACATTAAATAAATAGGAACTCTGTGGTCTTAACTATAAATGAGATCTCAATACTATAGCATCTGAAACTATTATAATACTTTCCCTGTGACAATTTGTATTAATATTATATTCACAATGTGGCATCTAAATAAAATAAAATAGTCACTCTGTGTCATTTAATATTACTGTGGTATCCTACTAAAGCATCCAAAACTAAATGTTAGCTGCATTTTGGTCTTTAATGGATGGACTGTCCATACTGTAACATCTGATACTAATATATTAGCTATTCTGTGGACTTTAATGTTAATGTAACATCCATATTTGACCATCTAATATTAATGGCTATTCTCTGGCCTTTAATAGTAATATGATGTCTATACTACAGCATCTAAAATTAATAAAATATGTGACCTAGTGCCTTTTATACTAACATGACATCCATACTATACTTCTAAATATAACAAAATAGCTCTCCTGTAGTCTTTAAAAATAATGCAATATCCATAATATTACATCTAAAACAAACAGAAGAGCTGTTCTGTGGCCTTTAATACTAATACAATATACATTCTAAAACTAATAAAATAACTGTTTTGTGGCATATAATAGTCAAATGATATCCATAGCACAGCTTCTAAAACTAGTACAATAAGTGCCCTGTACATTTTAATGCTAATATCATATGCATACTATAGCATGTAAAGCTAATATAATAGTTGTACTGTGGACTTCAATATCAATATAATTTCAATACTATAGCATATTAAACTAATATAATAGCTACCCTGAAGAATCATTATTAATGATATCCATAGTGTAGTGTCTAATGTTAATATAATGGCTAAACTTTGTGAACTTTAATACTAAAAAAAATCCATACTAAGGACATAACATAAATAGCTGCCCTGTAGCCTTTAATGTTATTTTAATATCCATACAATAGCATCCTATACTAATATAGTAGTTTCCTTGTGGCCTTTCATGCTAATATATATACATATATATCCATAATATAATATCTTAAACTAATTTAATTGTTGCCCTGTGGCTTTAAAAAAGTTGTAATATCTATAATACAGCATCTAAAATTGATATAATAGCTATCCTGTGTCCTTTATATTAGTATTACATTTATACTATAGCATCCAATACTAATATAATAGCTGCTCTGTGTTTTTTACAGTAAAGTTATATTCATACTATATCATCTCCATTGAACATAATAACTGCCATGAGACCTTTAATACTAATGTAATATACATACTGTCTCATCTAATATAATCTAATAGATTCCCTGTGTCCTTTTAAAATTAAGGTGCTATCCATATATAGCATCTCAAACTAATATATGTCCCTGTGCCTCTAATACTAATATAATGTTCTTAATATAGCACTTGATACTAATATAATAGCTGACCTGTGCTCTTTAATACTAATATGATATCCATACCATAGCCTCTAAAACTGATATAATAGTTGCCCAGTGAGCTTTAATATTGATGTAATATCTATACTATAGAACTTAATACTAATATATTAGCTGTCTATGGCCTTTTATACTAACATTCATACTACCACATCTCAAGTTAAAAATAGATGCTCTGTTTCCCTTAATATTAATGTAATATTCATATGATACCATCTCTAACTAATATAGTAGATGTTCTATGGCCTTAAATATTAATATAATATTTTTGACAAGGGTATCAGGGATTGAACTCAGGACCACTTGACCACTGAGCCACATCCCCAGCCCTAATTTGTATTTTATTTAGAGACAGGGTCTAACTGAGCAGCTTAGTGCCTTGCTTGTGCTGAGGCTGACTTTGAACTGGCAATCCTCCTGCCTCAGTCTCTCAAGCCACAGGGATTACAGGCATGCACTACCATGCCCAGCCAATATAATCAGCATCATAAACAAATACATATCCTGTGCCCTTAGTAATAACATTATATTCATACTATAGGATCTAAGACTAGCATAATAGATGATTTGTGAACTTTAATACTAATATACATCTAAACTTAACAACTGCTTAGGGTCTTTAATATTAATGTGATAAACATATTGTGCCCTTTTAGTTTTAAATATATAATAGCTTCCCTGTGTCCTTTAATACTAAAATAGTATCTTTATTATAGCATCTAAAAGAACAGCTGCACTGTGACCTTTTATCAATATAATATAAAGGTCATAATATAGAACCTAAAACTAATATAATAACTTTCTTATGGTCTTATATGATATCCATACAATAGCATCTAAAAGTAATGCCCATGGACTTTAATACTAATGTGAGATCCATACTATAGCATGTAAAACTCATCTAATAGCTTCCCCGTGGGCTTCAATGCTAGTATGATATGTATAGTGTATCATCCAAAATGAATATAATACCAGTCCCATGCCTTTTACTACTAATATATATAGTAGAGCATCTAAAACTAGTATGATAGTTGCCCTGTGGTCTTTGATACTAATAATCATAATATAGTATCTGAAATATATATAATAGCTGTGCTGTGACCTTTAACATTGATGTAATATTTATACTATAGAATCTAAAACTGCCCTGGGTCTTTAATACTATTATGATATCCATACTATGGAATCTAAAAACTAATTTAATAGTTTCTCTGGCATTTAATATTAATAGACTATCCCTACTGTGTCCTCTAAAACTAGCTTTAATAGTTTCCCTACGGGGGTTTCAAGATGGTGGACTAGAGGGTGACTGCATTTTGTGTTCCTCTAGGACTCAGAATTCAAGAAGAGGAGGTATTGAGAGACTTGGGACCAACCCAGAGCTTCCAGGTGAGTCTCTCTCACTGGGAAAGGCTCCCCAGATGGGGCAGTATTCCTGGAATGCAGGGAACTTCATGGAATAGAGTTGCCCAGCAAGACTCCCCTGCTGCAGTGGTGAACCCAGACAACTGGGAGCATTGTAGAGGAGGGCCTCTTAGCAAGAGGCTTCAGTGCAGAGTGAAGGTCCCAGGCCTGGGCGGCAGGACTGGACTGCAGGCAGCTTCTCAGAGGAGGGCCACCTAGCAAGAGGCTTCAGTGCAGGGCAAGACTCCCTGGCCCAGGCAGTAGGTCTGAATCCCAGAGAACATTGCAGAGGAGGGCCGCCCAGCCCAGGTGGTAGTTCTGGACCGAAGGGAACTTGTCAGAGGAGAGCTGCCCAGTGAGACTTTCCCACTGGGTGAGTCTTCCCCACTGGGTGAGTCTTCCCCACCAGGTGAGGCTTTCCTTCCAGGGCAGTAGAACCAGAGACACAGGCCCAGACCAGCCATGCCCCAGCCTGCAGTCTAGTCCCCCTTTGGCTGACCATTGGTCAACAAGTGGAGGTGCCTCTGCCCACTAGCAGGGAATATACCCCACCTGAAGGCCACCACCCCTAGAGGGATGGCTTACTTGTGGATCACTGCATTATCAAGCTCCTCCAAGACTTCAGGCTACTGAAGGCTAGGAGGTGAGTTATTGGAAATCTACAGGGACACTATAAGTCAGTAGAGGAAATCCACCATATCTCAGAGTTTCACTACTACAGGGTAGATACCTGAGCAATATGAGAAAAAAAGGAAAGAAAATGTCCCAAACAAACCTAGATGCCACATCAATAAAATCCAATGACAGCATGGCAGAAGAAATATCAGAAAGGGAGTTCAGAATGTGCATAATTAAAATGATCAGAGAAATAAACAATGAAATGAAAAGCAAAAGATCATTTCAATACAGAGATAGAGATACTGAAAAAAAAAAAAAACAAACAGAAATGAAGGAAACAATAAACCAAATTAAGAACTCCATAGAAAGCATATCCAATAGGATAGAACACCTAGAAGACAGAACCTCAGACATTGAAGACAAAATATTTAATCTTGAAAACAAAGTTGACCAAACAGAGAAGATGGTAAGAAATCATGAACAGAATCTACAAGAATTATGGGATATCATGAAAACGCCAAATTTAAGAAGTACTGGGATTGAGGAAGGCATAGAGAAACAAACCAAAGGAATGAACAATCTATTCAATGAAATAATATCAGAAAATTTCCCAAACCTGAAGAATGAAATGGTAAATAAAGTACAAGAGGCTTATAGGACTCCAAATACACAAAATTACAACAGACCCACACCAAGGCGAATTATAATGAAAATAACTAACATATAAAATAAAGACAGAATTTTAAAGGCTTCAAGAGAAAAAAATCAAAATACATTCAGGATATCAGCAGATTTTTCAACCCAGACCCTAAAAGCTGGGTTGGAACAACCATTTTTCAAGCTCTGAAAGAAAATGGATGCCAACCAAGAATCTTATACCCAGCAAAACTTACCTTCAGATTTGATGACAAAATAAAATCCTTCTATGATAAACAAAAGCTAAAAGAATTTACAAAAAGAAAGCTGGCACTACAGAACATTCTCAGCAAATATTCCATGAAGAAGAGATGAAAAACAATGACGTAAATCAGCAAAGGGAGGAACAACCCATTTTTGTTTTGTTCCAAAACAAAAATGAGCCAAATGACTGGGAATACAAGTCATATCTCAATAATAACCCTGAATGTTAATGACCTGAACTCATCAATCAAAAGACATAGACTGGCAGATTGGATTAAAATGAAAGATCCAACAATATGCTGCCTGCAAGAGACTCATCTCATAGAAAGAGATACCCACAGACTAAAGGTGAAAGGATGGGAAAAAACATACCATGCATATGGACTCAGCAAAAAAGCTGGAGTATCCATCCTCATATCAGATAACGTGGACTTTAAGCCAAAGTTAGTCAGAAGGGATAAAGATGAACATTTCATACTGCTTAAGGGAAGCATAAATCAGCAAGACATAACAAGTATAAATATGCTATGCTCCAAACAGTGGCCCATCCATGTACATCATACAAATCCTTCTCAGTTCCAGGAATCAAATAGACCACAACACAATAATACTAGGTGACTTTAACACACCTCTATCACCACTGGACAGTACTTCCAAACAAAAATTGAACAAAGAAACCATAGATCTCAATAACACAATCAATAATTTAGACTTAACAGACATATATAGAATATACCATCTAACAAAGAGCAAATACACTTTCTTCTCAGGAGCACATGGATCCTTCTCTAATATAGACCATATATTATGTCACAAAGCTACTGTTAGCAAATACAAAAAGATAGAGATACTACTTTGTATTCTATCAGATCATAATGGATTGAAATTAGAAATAAATGACAGAATAAAAAACAGAAACTACTCCAACACCTGGAGATTAAATAATATGCTATTGAATGATGAATGGATAACAGAAGATATCAGGGGGAAAATAAAAAATTCTTAGAGGTAAATGAGAACAAAGATACATCATATCAAAATCTCTGGGATGCCATGAAAGCAATACTTAGAGGAAAATTTATTTCATGGAGTGCATTCAATAAAAAAAGAAAAATCAACAAATAACGACCTAACACTACAGCTCAAAGCCCTAGAAAAAGAACAGAGAAACACCAAAAGTAGTAGAAGACAGGAAATAGTTAAACTCAGAGCTGAAATCAATGAAATTGAAACAAAAGAAACAATAAAAAAATTGACAAAATAGATAGTTGGTTCTTTGAAAAAATAAATTGATAAACCCTTAGCCACACTAACAAGGAGAAGGAGAGAGAAAACTCAAATTACTAAAATTTGGAATGAACAAGGAAATATCACTACAGACACGATTGGAATACAAAACATAATTAGAAGCTACTTTGAAAATCTATACTCCAACAAAATAGAAAATCTCGACATCAACAGGTTTCTAGAGACATATGAATTACCTAAACTGAACCTGGAGGACACACACAATTTAAATAAATCAATTTCAAGTAATGAAATAGAAGAAGTCATCAAAAGCCTACCAACAAAGAAAAGTCCAGGACCAGATGGGTTCTCAGCTGAGTTCTACAAAGCCTTTAAAGAAGTACTCATTCCAATACTCCTCAAAGTATTCCATGAAATAGAAGAGGAGGAAGCCCTTCCAAACTCATTCTATGAAGCCAATATCACCCCGATACCTAAATCAGACAGAGACACATCAAGGAAAGAAAATTTCAGACCAATATCCTTAATGAACATCGATGCAAAAATTCTCAACAAAATTTTAGCAAATTGCATACAAAAATATATTAAAAAGATAGTGCACCACGATCAAGTGGGTTTTATCCCAGGGGTGCAAGGTTGGTTCATCATCCAGAAATCAATAAATATAATTCACCATATCAACAGACAAAGTCAAGAATCACATGATTATTTTGTTAGGTGCAGAAAAAGCATTTGGTAAAATACAGCATCCTTTCATGCTCAAAACACTAGAAAAAATAGGGATAGTGGGAACATTCCTTAACATTGTAAAGGCTATCTATGCTAAGCCCAGGGCCAATATCATTCTAAATGATGAAAAACTGAAAGCATTTCCCCTAAAAACTGGAACAAGGCAGGGATGCCCTCTTTCACCACTTCTATTCAACATTGTCCTTGAAACTCTAGCCAGAGCAATTAGACAGACCAAAGAAATTAAAGGGATATGAATAGGAAGAGAAGAACTCAAACTATCCCTATTTGCTGATGACATGATTATATATTTAGAGAAACCAGGAAATTCCACCAGAACTTTTGAACTCATAAGTGAATTCAGTAAAGTAGCAGGATATAAGATCAATGCTCATAAATCTAATGCATTTTTATACATAAGTGATGAATCCTCAGAAAGAGAAGTTAGGAAAACTACCCCATTCACAATAGCCTTGAAAAAAAATACTTGGGAATCAGTCTAACACAAGAGGTGAAAGATCTCTACAATGAGAACTACAGAACACTAAAGAAAGAAATTAAAGAAAACCTTAGGAGATGGAAAGATCCCCCATGTTCTTGGATAGGTAGAATTAATTTTGTCAAAATGGTCATACTACCAAAAGTGCTATACAGATTCAAAGCAATTCCAATTAAAATTCCAATGATGTACCTCAAAGAAATAGAGCAAGTAATCGTGAAATTCATCTGGAAGAATAAGAAACCCATAATAGCTAAAGAAATCCTTAGCAGGAAGAGTGAAACAGGGGGTATCACAATACCAGAACTTCAACTATACTACAAAGCAATAGTAACAAAAACGACATGGTTTTGTCACCAAAATAGAGATAATGTAATAGCTATTCTGTGGCCTTTAATACTGATATAATATCAATACTTTAGCATCTTATACTAATCTAAACTGTCCTTTGGCCTTTAATCTTAATTGAATACCCATATTAACCATCTAAAATTAATATAATATTGAAGACCCTGTAGTCTTCAAACTGATATGATAGCCATACTATAGCATCTAAAAGTAATCAAATTAATAACTACCCAGTTGCCTTTCATACTAATATGTGATCAATGCTATAGCTAAAAATTAAATAATAGCTTTCCTGTGACCTTCAATACTAACATTGAATAAATTCATATGATAACATCTAAAACTGATATAGTAGCTGTCTTGTGGCCTGTAATACGAATATGATATCTATAATGTAGCAACTAGAACTAATATCATAGCTGCACTTTTTCTTTATTATTAATATAATAAGCATATTGCAGCTTTCAAAGCTAATATAATACTTACCTTGTGACCTTTAATGAAATATAATATCAATATTGTGGCCTGCAAAACCAGTGTAATAGTTTACCTGTCACCTTTAATATGAATATGATGTCCATAGTATACTGTCTTAGTCAGCTTTTTCACCTGTGACTAAAAGACCAGACCAGAGCAATTGTAGAAAAGAAAAGGTTTATTTGAGGGCTCTTAGTCCATAGCAGGTTGGCTCCATTCCTCAGGGCTCAAGGTGAGGCTGAACATCATGGCAGAAGAGTATGGCAGAGGGAAGCAGCTCACATTATGATCAGAAAGCAGAGATTCCACACACCAGATACAAATATATATACCCCCATAACCATGCCCCCAATGAATCAGTTCCTCCAGTCACACCCCACCTCTCTCTAGTTACCACTCAGTTAATCTCATCAGAGATCAATCAACTGATTAGGTTAAGGCTATAACCCAATCATTTCTCCTCCAAATATTTTTGTACTGTCTTAAAAATGAGCTTTTGAGGGACACTACATCTAAACCATAACTTATACCATCTAAAACTAATATAATAACTGTGCCGTATCCTTTAACACTAATATGATAACTATAGTATAGTGCCTAATACTAGTATAAACTTTCCCTTTAACACAAATTTAAACTCCATATTATAATATGTAAAACTAATACAATAGCTGCATTCTGGTCTTTAAGACTAATGAGAATTCCAAAGTTTGTATCTAATACTCATATAAAGCTGCCCTGTGGTTTTAATACTCATATAATATTCATAGGACAGTATCTAAAACTAATATAATAGCTTCCCTGACATATTTAATACTAGCATATCCATAGTGAAGTATCTAATACTAATATAATAACTACTTGGGTCCCTTAATACTAGTGTAATATCCATATTACTGCATCTGAAACTGATATAATAGCTGCCTTCTGGACTTTGTCACTATATAATAGCCATACTATAGCCTCTAAAACTAATACAATAGCAGCCCCAGGGCCTTTAATATTAATATGATATACTTCTGCATTTAAAACTAATATAATAGGTACTGTATGACCTAATACTAATATAATATCCATACTAGAGCTTCTGAAACTGATATACTAGCTTATTTGTGGCCTTTAATATTAATATCAATACTGTAGCCTCTAAAACTGAAAAAATATCTGCCTAAATATTATGATATACATACTATATCATCTAAAACTAATATAATATCTGACCTGTGTGTAGCTTTTAATATTAATATAAAATAGTATGTCCATATTGTGGCCTTTACAACTAATATCATTACTACCTGTGTACTTTAATATCAATACAATATTCATACTATAGTATCTAAAACTAATATAATAGTTGCCCTTGGGCCCTTAATACTAATATGATAACCATATTGTGTTCTCTAAGCTTAAAAAGATAGCTCAGTGGTAGAGCACTTGCTCAGCACATGTGAGGTACTGGGTTTAATCCTTAGCACCACATAAAAATAAATAAAATAGATTAAATGGGGATCCAAGATGGCGGACTAGAGGGAGGCTGCATTTCTTGTCGCTCCATAATGCCGGATTCAAGCAGAGGATATCTGTTTCTCGGTGAGGCAGTTTTTGCTGCTTATCGATCCCCTGCTCTTTACCCCATTTGTCTGCTGTGATCACCTGCAATCTGCCAGCATATCGACGCCTTTTTTGAGAGCAGATTGCTCACTGTCAGGCATCTATCATCCACCATTTGCATGCCTCTCACCTGTCCATCGCCTGCCTTACCCCTATCTATCACCCAACGCTCAAGGTTCACCTCCTGGTCGTCCGACACCTGCCAGCAGACTGACCACAGACCACCAGTGGGGAACCAGCTGCCTGCTGTTCCTTGGAAGTTCACTGTTACAGTACCTGCAGGTTTGATTACACGTGGCTGCCGCCATTTTGAGACAACAGCCAGGCCCTGTAGGACCCCTGGCTGGACTCTCTGAGCCCCATCTCCAGGATCCCTCAGCCCGACTGATCACTCCCTGCCTCTGGGGCCCTCACATCAACTGACTGCTCCCTGCCACCAGGACCCCCAGACCAACTGACTGCGCCCAATCACCGGGGACCCAGACCAACTGATTGCACCCAGCCTCCAGGATCCCACAACCACACCAAACACACCTGACCTCCAGGACCCCTGCCGGACCAACTGCATCCTGTCTCCAGGACCTCCAGCTGACCACTTCCAACCCTGAGCTGTAGCTGCCCATTTGCCAACACATTTGGAAGCCAGAGCAGCCATCTTGGATAATCCTGGAAGCAGTACCTCCGATCTTCGGGTGGGGCAAATCCCATCCTGAGATGCCTGCTGGAGGCTTGAAGCTCATTGTCAGGTACCTCTCATACATCAGGCTACTGAACACTGGGAGGTTTCATTAGTATATGACTGTTATGCAGCAGATTTTCTTTTTTCTCCTTTTTAAAAAAAATTAAGTTTTTATTTCTTTACGTTTCTTGCTTTCTTTTCCTTTTATTTACCTGTTCCCTCAGAGTCTCTTTCTCCCTTATTTGCATGCTAACATTCAATTTCTTTGATTACACTCTCACTCTTTGTATTTTTTAGAACTTCTGTATATTCTTTTCTATCCCATTAACAGCCATATTCTACATCCCTCGGCATCCTCTTTGTCCTCCATTAGAAACTGCAGACCTTATCGCAGACCTGTTTGTTTTACCAAAGATAACATTTGAACTCATTTTGTTTATTTTGACAATTTTGTTATTGTCCCCATGGGGGCTATTTGGTCTAGGAGCGCATAGTGTCTGATTTGGGCACTGCTAATATTGATTTCCCCTTAAAGAAAGGGTTTTGGAAACCTAAAGGACCACTATAAGCCTATAGGGGAAAATCTCCAATCCCCCAGATCTGCAGCACTAGAGGGGAAGATACATGAACAACATGAAAAAACAAGGGAAGAAAATGATCCAAACAAATCTAGATTCTATAGTAATAGAATCCAATGACAGTAAGATGAAATGTCAGAAAAGGACTTCACATTATACATCATTAAGATGATTCACGAAGCAAAGGATGAGATAAGAGAGCAAATGCAGGCAATGAATGATAATACCAATAAGCTGAAGGAGCACCTGCAGGAAGCAAAAGATCATTTCAACAAAGAGATAGAGATTCTAAAAAAAACCCAAGGGAAATCCTTGAAATGAAGGAGACAATAAACCAAATAAAAAACTCAATGGAAAGCATCACCAACAGACTAGACCACTTGGAAGACAGAACCTCAGACAATGAAGACAAAATATTTAATCTTGAATATAAAGTCGCCCAAACAGAGAAGATGGTAAGAAATCATGAACAGAATCTCCAAGAACTATGGGACATCATGAAAAGACCAAATTTAAGAATTATGGGGATTGAGGAAGGCACAGAGATACAAACCAAAGGAATGAACAACCTATTCAATGAAATAATATCAGAAAATTTCCCAAACCTGAAGAATGAAATGGAAAATCAAACACAAGAGGCGTACACAACACCAAATGCACAGAATCACAACAGATCCACACCAAGGCACATTATAATGAAAATGCCTAACATTCAAAATAAAGATAGGATTTTGAAGGCCGCGAGAGAAAAGCATCAGATGACATATAGGGGGAGACCAATACGGATAGCAGCCGACTTCTCAACCCAGACTCTAAAAGCTAGAAGGGCCTGGACCAACATATTTCAAGCTCTGAAAGAACATGGTTGCCAACCAAGAATCCTATACCCAGCAAAACTAACCTTCAGATTTGAAGATGAAATAAAATCCTTCCATGATTAACAAAAGTTAAAAGAATTTACAAATAGAAAGCCTGCACTACAGAATGCTCTCAACAAAATATTCCATGAGGAGGAAATGAAAAACAACAATGGAGGTCAGCAAAGGGAGGAACTACCTTAGAGAAAAACCACTCAAAGGAGAAACCAAGCCAACTTAAAAACCAAAAATAAGCCAAATGACTGGGAATACAAATCATTTCTCAATAATAACCCTGAACGTTAATGGCCTAAACTCATCAATCAAAAGACACAGACTGGCAGAATCAATTAAAAAGACAGACCCAACAATATGCTGCCTGCAAGAGACTCATCTCATAGAAAAAGACATCCACAGACTAAAGGTGAAGGGATGGGAAAAAAACTACCATGCACATGGACCCAGTAAAAAAGTGGGGGTTTCCATCCTTATATCAGATAAAGTGAACTTCAAGCCAAAGTTAGTCAGAAGGGATAAAGAAGGACATTTCATACTGCTTAAGGGAACCATAAATCAGGAAGACATAACGATAGTAAATATTTATGCCCCAAACAATGGTGCATCCCTGTACATCAAACAAATCCTCCTCAATTTCAAGAATTACATGGACCACAACACAATAATTCTGGGTGACTTTAACACACCACTGTCACCACTAGATAGATCTTCCAAACAAAATCCAACCAAAGAAACCATAGAACTCAATAACACAATCAATAACCTAGACTTAATTGACATATATAGAATATTCCATCCATCAACAAGCAGATTCACTTTCTTCTCAGCAGCACATGGAACCTTCTCGAAAATAGACCATGTGGTATGCCACAAAGCAGCCCTTAGTAAATGCAAAAAAATAGAGATACTGCCTGTGTTCTATCAGATCATAATGGACTGAGAGTAGAAATCAATGACAGAATAAAAAAAGGAAATTACTCCAACACTTGGAGACTAAATAATATGCTATTGAATGAAAAATGGATAACAAAAAACATCAGGGAGGAGATTAAAAAATTCTTAGAGGTCAATGAGAATGATGATACAACATATCAAAATCTCTGGGACACTATGAAAGCAGTACTAAGAGGGAAATTCATTGCATGGAGTGCATTCCAGAAAAGAATGAAAAGTCAACAACTAAATGACCTAACATTACAGCTCAAAGCCCTAGAAAAAGAAGAACAGAATAACAGCAAAAGTAGTAGAAGACGGGAAATAATTAAAATCAGAGCTGAAATCAATGAAATTGAAACAAAAGAAACTATTCAAAAAATTGACATAACAAAAACTTGGTTCTTTGAGAAAGTAAACAAAATAGATAAACCCTTAGCCACACTAACAAAGAGGAGAGAGAAGACTCAAATTACTAAAATACATAATGCAAAAGGAAATATCACAACAGACACCACTGAGATACAGAACATAATGAGAAGCTACTTTGAAAATCTGTATTCCAACAAAATAGAAACTACCAAAGACATTGACAAATTTCTAGAGACATATCCTCCTCCCAAACTGAACCAGGAGGACATACACGATTTAAACAGATCAATATCAAGCAATGAAATAGAAGAAGCCATTAAAAATCTACCATCCAAGAAAAGCCCAGGACCAGACGGATTCTCAGCCGAGCTCTACAAGACCTTCAAAGAAGAACTCATTCCAATACTTCTCAAAGTATTCCAGGAAATAGAAAAGGAGGATACCCTACCGAACTCATTCTATGAAGCTAATATCACCCTCATACCCAAACCAGGAAAAGACACATCAAGGAAAGAAAATTTTAGACCAATATCCTTGATGAATATAGATGCTAAGATCCTTAACAAAATAGTGGCAAACCGTATCCAAAAACATATTAAGAAAATTGTGCACCACAATCAAGTGGGGTTCATTCCTGGAATGCAAGGATGATTCAACATCCATAAATCAATAAACATAATCCATCATGTCAATAGACTTAAGGATAAGAATCATATGGTTATTTCAATTGATGCAGAAAAAGCATGTGACAATATACAACACCCCTTCATGCTGAAAACACTGGAAAAAATAGGGATAGTAGGAACATACCTGAACATTGTAAAGGCTATTTATGCTAAGCCCATGGCCAACATCATTCTTAATGGAGAAAAACTGAAACCATTCCCTTTAAAAACGGGAATGAGACAGGGATGTCCTCTTTCACCACTTCTACTCAACATTGTCCTCAAAGCTCTAGCCAGAGCAATTAAGCAGACTAAAGAAATTAAAGGGATACGAATAGGAAAAGAGGAACTTAAGCTGTCACTATTTTCGGATGACATGATTCTATATTTAGAAGATCCAAAAACCTCCTCCAGAAAACTTCTAGGCCTCATCAATGAATTCAGCAAAATAGCAGGCTATAAAATCAACACGCATAAATCGACAGCATTTTTATACGCAAGTGACGAAACAGCTGAAAAGGAAATGAGGAAAACAACTCCATTTGCAATAGCCTCAAAAAAAAAAAAAATAAAATACTTGGGCACCAATCTAACCAAAGAGGTAAAAGATCTCTACAATGAAAACTACAAAACACTGAAGAAATTAGGGAAGGCCTTAGAAGATGGAAAGATCTCCATGTTCTTGGATAGGCAGAATTAATATTGTCAAAATGGCCATACTACCAAAAGTTCTATACAGATTGAATGCAATTCCAATTAAAATCCCAATGACGTACATCACAGAAATAGAGCAAGCAATCATGAAATTCATCTGGAAGAATAAGAAACCCAGAATAGCTAAAGCAATCCTCAGCAGGAAGAATGAAACAGGGGGTATTGCAATACTAGAACTTCAACTATACTACAAAGCAATAGTAACAAAAACAGCATGGTATTGGTACCAAAATAGACAGGTAGATCAATGGTACAGAATAGAGGACACGGACACAAACCCAAATAAATACAATTTCCTAATACTAGACAAAGGTGCCAAAAATATGCAGTGGAGAAAAGATAGTCTCTTCAACAAATGGTGCTGGGAAACTGGAAATCCATATGCAACAGAATGATACTAAACCCCTATCTCTCACCCTGCACAAAACTCAACTCACAATGGATCAAGGACCTTGAAATCAGACCAGAGACCCTGCAGATTATAGAAGAAAAAGTAGGTCCAAATCTTCACCTTGTTGGCTTTGGATCAGACTTCCTTAACAGGACTCCCATAGCACAAGAAATAAAAGCAAGAATCAATAACTGGGATAGATTCAAACTAAATAGCTTTCTCTCAGCAAAGGAAACTATCAGCAATGCAAAGAGAGAGCCTACAGAGTGGGAGAATATCTTTGCCACTCATACTTTAGATAGAGGACTAATTACCAGAATATATAAAGAACTCAAAAAACTCTACACCAAGAATACAAATAACCCAATTAACAAATGGGCTAAGGATATGAACAGACACTTCACAGAAGAAGATGTACAAGCAATCAACAGACATATGAAAAAATGTTCACCATCTTTAGTAATAAGAGAAATGCAAATCATAACTACACTAAGATTCCATCTCACCCCAATTAGAATGGCGATTATCAAGAATACAAGCAACAATAGGTGTTGAAGAGGATGTAGGGAAAAAGGTACGCTCATTGCTGGTGGGGCTGAAAATTAGTGCAGCCACTCTGGAAAGCAGTGTGGACATTCCTTAGAAAACTTGGAATGGACCTACCATTTGACCCAGCTATCCCACTTCTCAGCCTATACCCAAAGGACTTAAAATCAGCACACTACAGAGATACAGCCACATCAATGTTCATAGCAGCTCAATTCACAATAGCCAGACTATGGAACCAACCTAGATGCCCTTCAATTGATGAAAGGATAAAGAAACTGTGGTATATATATACAATGGAATATTACTCAGCTATAAAGAATAATAAAATCATGGCATTTGCAGGCAAATGGATGAAATTGGAGAATATCATGTTAAGTGAGATAAGCCAATCTCAAAAATCCAAAAGAGGAATGATCTCACTGATAACCGGATGATGACACTTAATGTGGGGTGGGAGGCGGACAAGAATGGAGGAAGGAGGGGCTGTATAGAGGGAAAAGAGAGGTGAGAGGGGTGAGCGGGAAATAATGGAATGAATCAAACATCATTACTCTATGTAAATATATGAATATGCAATGGTATGCTGTTACTCCATGTACAAACTGAAATAGCATGTAATCCATTTGTTTACAATAAAAATAAATTTAAAAAATCTATTAAAAGCAGTTTTTCAAGATGGCAGACTAGAGGGTGGCTGCATTTCATGTTGCTCCAGGACTCAGGATTCAGAGGAGGAGATATTGAGAGACTTGGGACCAACTCAAAACAGCGGGTGAGTCACTCTCATTGGGGAGGTATCCCGGATGGGGCGGTAGTCCCAGAAGGCAGGGAACTTTGTGAAGTAGAGCTGCCTGGTGAGACACCCCTCCCCCCGCTGGAGCAGTGTACTCCAACAACTGGGAGCATCATAGAGGAGGCCGCTCAGCACAGCGCTTGGACTTGGAGCAACCACTGGTGCTCCGGGTGGCTGCCCAGAGGAGGAGCTGCGAGGAGAGCTGTTTGGACTCGGAGCAACCACTCCTGAACACCAAGGCCTGCCTGGAGGAGGAGGAGGAGCGTGGAGGAGTGCGGCGGGACGCTTGGACTCAGAGCAAGTGGACCAGAACTATAGGTGGTTGCCAGAGGAGGAGCTGCACAGCGAGCTGTTTGGACTCAGAGTGACCGCTCCTGAATGCCGGGGCCTGCCCTGAGGAAGAGGAGGAGTAGTGAGGCAAGGCACTTGGCCTCGAGCCACTTGCACCAGAGCTACAGGTGGTTGCCAGAAGAGGGGCTGCGCGGAGAACTGTTTGGTCTCAAAATGCCCGTTACTGAACGCCGGGGCCTGCCCGGAGGTGGAGGAGGAGGAGGAGCGCGGCAGGTCACTTGGACTGGGAGTGACTGCATCAGAGCTCCAGGCAGCTGCTCAGAGGAGGAGGCGAGTGGTGAGTTGTTTGGACTCAAAGTGACCGCTCCTGAGCACCAGGGGCCTGCCCGGAGGAGGAGTGCGGTGGGTCGCTTGGTCTTGGAGCGGCCACACCAGACCTCTGGGCGGCTGCCAGAGGAGGTGTGCAGCAGGTTGCTTGGACTCAGAGCGACACAGAGCGACCATTCCTGAACACCTGGGGGGCTACCTGGAGGAGGAGGAGGAGGAACGGGGTGGGTCACTTGGACTCTGAGTGACTGCCCAGGGCTATGGGCAGTTGGCAGGAGGAGGAGGCATGTGGTGAGTTGCTTGGACTCCTAGTGATCACTCTGGAACACCGGGCGGCTCTCTGGAGGAAGAGGCGTGCGGCAGGTCACTGGGACTCGGAGCAATTGTACGGGGCTCCAGGTGGCTGCTCAGAGGAGGGGCCACATAGCCAGGTGATTAGGTGCAGAGCAGGGTCCCAGGACCTAGGAGGCTTCTTGGTGGAAGAGCCGCACAGAGACACACTTAGGGGCAGAGCGAAGGTCCCAGGACTGCGGGCAGATTCTCTGAGGAGAGGCAGCCTAAGGAGACTAGTCTGCGAAAGGTGAGGTTTCCAGGCCCAGGAGGTAGGTCTGGGCCCCTGGGAATGTTGCAGAGGAAGGCAGCCCAGCCCAGGCAGTAGTTGTAGATTGAGGGGAACCTCTAGGAGGGGAACTGACCAGCGAGACCTCCCCACCAGGTGAGTCTTCCCTGCTGGGTGAGGTTTTTCCACAAGGACGGTAAAACAAGAAAACAGGCCAAAACAGGCCCTTCCTCAGCCTGCAGCCTAGTTCCCCTTTGGATGACCATTGGTAAACAAGTGGAGGCACCTCTGCCCACTAACAGGGAATATACCCCACCTGAAGGCCACCACCTCTAGAGAGGCAGCTTCCTTTTGGAGCACCACACTATCAACTTCCTCCAAGACTTCAGCCCACTGAAGGCTAAGAGGGGATATACTAGAAATCTTCAGGGACATTATAAGTCAATAGGGGAAATCTGCAATATCTCAGTGGTCCAATGATACCTGAACAATATGAGAAAACAAGGGAAGAAAATGCCCCCCAAAAATCTAGATGTTACATCAATAAAATCCAATGACAGCATGGCAGAAGAAATGACAGAAAAGGAGTTCAAAATGTACATAATTAAACTGATAAGGGAAGCAAATGATGAGATGAAAGAACAAATGCA
The DNA here is from genome assembly GCF_902686455.1 of Sciurus vulgaris. NCBI lineage: Eukaryota > Metazoa > Chordata > Mammalia > Rodentia > Sciuridae > Sciurus > Sciurus vulgaris. The sequence continues at coordinate 100,563,427 of NC_136474.1, forward strand.
GGCATTGAATGATCACATCAATCGACAGTTAAAAGAGCAAATACAGGAGGAAAAAGATCATTTCAATAAAGAGTTAGAGATATTGAAAAAAAAAAAAACCAAACAGAAATCCTTGAAATGAAGGAAACAATAAACCAAATTAAGAACTCCATAGAAAGCATGTCCAATAGGATAGAACACCTGGAAGACAGAACCTCAGACATTGAAGACAAAATATTTAACCTTGAAAACAAAGTTGAACAAACAGAGAAGATGGTAAGAAATCATGAACAGAATCTTCAAGAACTATGGGATATTATGAAAAGGCCAAATTTAAGAAGTATTGGGATTGAGGAAGGCTTAGAGAAACAAACCAAAGGAATGAACAATCTATTCAATGAAATAATATCAGAAAATTTCCAGAATCTGAAGAATGAAATGGAAAACCAAGTACAAGAGGCTTATAGGACCCAAATACACAAAATTACAACAGACCCACACCAAGGCACATTATAATGAAAATACCTAACATACAAAATAAAGACAGAATTTTAAATGCTGTGAGAGAAAAGAACCAAATTACATTCAGGGGGAAACCAATATGGATATTAGCAGATTTTTCAATCCAGACTCTAAAAGGTAGAAGGGCCTGGAATAACATTTTTCAAGCCCTAAAAGAAAATGGATGCCAACCAAGAATCTTATACCCACCAAAACTTACCTTCAAATTTGATGATGAAATAAAATCCTTCCATGATAAACAAAAACTAAAAGAATTTTCAAAAAGAAAGCCAGCATTACAGAACATTCTCAGCAAAATATTCCATGAGGAAGAGATGAAAAACAAAGAAGCAAATCAGCAAAGGGAGGAATTATCCCAAAGGAATTGTCAAATAAAGGAGGAACCAAGTCGTGTCAAATAAATAAATAAATGAATAAAATAAAAAATGAACCAAATGACCAGGAATACAAATTATATCTCAATAATAACCCTAAATGTTAATGGCCTAAAGTCATCAATCAAAAGACATAGACTGGCAGATTGGATTAAAAAGAAAGATCCAACAATATGTTGCCTACAAGAGACTCACCTCATAGAAAAAGATACCCATAGACTAGAGGTGAAAGGATGGGGAAAAACATACCATGCACATGGACTCAGCAAAAAAGCTGGGATATCCATCCTCATTTCAGATAATGTGGACTTCAAGCCAAAGTTAGTCAGAAGGGATAAAGAAGGACATTTCATACTGCTTAAGGGAACCATAAATCAGGAAGACATAATGATAGTAAATATTTATGCCCCAAACAATGGTGCATCCCTGTACATCAAACAAATCCTTCTCAATTTCAGAAATCAAATAGACCATAACACAATAATACTAGGTGATTTTAACAACCCTCTCTCACCACTGGACAGATCTTCCAAACAAAAACTGAACAAAGAAACCATAGATCTCAATAACACAATCAATAATTTAGACTTAACAGACATTTATAGAGTATACCATCCAACCAAGAGCGAATACACTTTCTTCTCAGCAGCACATGGATCCTTCTCTAAAATAGATCATATATTATACCACAAAGCAAATGTTAGCAAATACAAGAAGATAGAGAAACTACCTTGTGTTCTATCAGATCATAATGGATTGAAGTTAGAAATTAATGAAAGAGTAAAAAACAGAAACTACTCCAACACCTGGAGATTAAACAATATGCTATTATATGATGAATGGATAACAGAAGATATTAGAAAGGAAATTAAAAAATTCTTAGAGGTAAATGAGAACAAAGAAACATCATATCAAAATCTCTGGGACACTATGAAAGCAATACTTAGAGGAAAATTTATTTCATGGAGCGCATTTAATAAAAGAAGTAAAACTCAACAAATAAACCACCTAACAATACAGCTCAAAGCCCTAGAAAAAGAAGAACAGACCAGCACCAAAAGTAGTAGAGGACAGGAAATAGTTAAACTCAGAGCTGAAATCAATGAAATTGAAAGAAAAGAAACAATAAAAAAAGTTGACAAAATAAATAGTTGGTTCTTCGAAAAACTAAACAAAATTAATAAACCTTTAGCCACACTAACAAAGAGAAGACGAGAGAAAACCAAAATCACTACAATTTGGAATGAACAAGGAAATATCACTACAGACACGATTGAAATACAAAACATAATTAGAAGCTATTTTGAAAATCTATACTCCAACAAAATAGAAAATTTTGAAGACATCAACATGTTTCTAGAGACATATGAATTGCCTATGAACTGAACGAGGAGGACATACACAATTTAAATAGACCAATTTCAAGTAATGAAATAGAAGTCATCAAAAGCCGACCAACAAAGAAAAGTCAAGGACCAGATGGGTTCTCAGCCGAGTTCTACAAAACCTTTAAAGAAGAGCTCATTCCAATACTTCTCAAAGTATTCCATGAAATAGAAGAGGAGGGAACCCTCCCAAACTCATTCTATGAAGCCAATATCACACTGATACCTAAATTGGACAGAGACAAATCGAGGAAAGAAAATTTCAGACCAATATCCTTAATGAACATCGATGCAAAAATTCTCAACAAAATTTTAGCAAATTGCATACAAAAACATATTAAAAAGAGTGCACCATGATCAAGTGGGTTTTATCCCAGGGATGCAAGGTTGGTTCAACATCAGGAAATCAATAAATGTAATTCACCATATCAATAGTCAAGAATCACATGATTATTTTGTTAGATGCAGAAAAAGCGTTTGATAAAATACAGCACCCCTTCATGCTCAAAACACTAGAAAAAATAGGGATAGTGGGAAAATTCCTTAACATTGTAAAGGCCATCTATGCTAAGCCCATGGCTAATATCATTCTAAATGGTGAAAAACTGAAAGCATTCCCCCTAAAAACTGGAACAAGGCAGGGATGCCCTCTTCCACTACTTCTATTCAACATTGTCCTCGAAACCCTAGCCAGAGCAATTAGACAGACCAAGGAAATTAAAGGGATACAAATAGGAAAAGAAGAACTCAAACTATTTCTATTTGCTGATGACATGATTATATCCTTAGAGGAACCAGGAAACTCCACCAGAAAACTTTTAGAACTCATAAGTGAATTCAGTAAAGTAGCAGGATATAAGATCAAGGCACATAAATCTAATGCATTTTTATACATAAGTGATGAATCTTTGGAAAGAATAATTAGGAAACTACCCCATTCACAATAGCCTCAAAAAAAATAAAATAGTTGGGAGTCAATCTCACAAAAGAGGTGAAAGACCTCTACAATGAGAACTATAGAACACTAAAGAAAGAAATTAAAGAAAACCTTAGAAGATGGAAAGATCTCCCATGTTCTTGGATAGGATAAATTAATATTATCAAAATGGCCATACTACCTAAAGTGCTATACAGATTCAGTGCAATTCCAATTAAAATCCCAATGATGTACCTTACAGAAATAGAGCAAGCAATTATGAAATTCATCTGGAAGAATAAGAAACCCAGAATAGCTAAAGCAATCCTTAGCAGAAAGAGTGAATCAGGGGGTATCGCAATACCAGATCTTCAACTCTACTACAAAGCAATAGTAACAAAAATGACATGGTATTAGTACCAAAATAGAAAGGTAGATCAATGGTACAGAATAGAGGACATGGACACAAACCCAAATAAATACAATTTTCTCATACTAGACAAAGGTGCCAAAAATATGCAATGGAGAAAAGATAGCCTCTTCAACAAATGGTGCTGGGAGAATTGGAAATCCATATGCAACAGAATGAAACTAAACCCATATCTCTCACCATGCATGAAACTAAACTCAAAATGGATTAAGGACCTTGGAATCAGACCAGAGACCCTGCAGATTATAGAAGAAAAAGTAGGTCCAGATCTTCAACATGTCGGCTTGGGACCGGACTTCCTTAACAGGACTCCCATAGCACAAGAAATAAAAGAAAGAATCAATAACTGGGATAGATTCAAACTAAAAAACTTTCTCTCAGCAAAGGAAACTATCAGCAATGTGAAGAGAGAGCCTACAGAGTGGGAGAAAATCTTTGCCAATCATACTTCAGATAGAGCACTAATTTTCAGAATATATAAAGAACTCAAAAACCTCTACACCAAGAATGCAAATAACCCAATGGACAAATGGGCTAAGGAAATGAACAGACACTTCACAGAAGAAGATGTACAAGCAATCAACAGATATATGGAAAAATGTTCAACATCTCTAGTAACAAGAGAAATGCAAATCATAACTACACTAAGATTCCATCTCACCCCGATTAGAATGGCGATTATCAAGAATACAAGCAACAATAGGTGTTGGAGAGGATGTGGGGAGAAAGGTACACTCATACATTGCTGATGGGGCTGCAAATTAGTGCAGCCACTCTGGAAAGCAGTGTGGAGATTCCTTAGAAAACTTGGAATGGAACCACCATTTGACCCAGCTATCCCACTCCTTGGCCTACACCCAAAGGACTTAAAATCAGCATACTACAGAGATACAGCCACATGAATGTTCATAGCTGCTCAATTCACAATATCCAGATTGTGGAACCAACCTAGATGTCCTTCAATTGATGAATGGATAAAGAAACTGTGGTATATATATATATATATACAATGAAATATTACTCAGCCATAAAGAATGATAAAATTATGGCATTTGCAGGCAAATGGATGAAATTGGAGAATATCATGCTAAGTGAGATAAGCCAATCTCAAAAAACCAAAAGATGAATGATCTCGCTGATAAGTGGATGATGACACATAATGGGGGTGGGACGGGTTAGTGTTAGGGTTAGAGTTAGGGTTAGGGAGGGGGGCAAGAATGGAGGAAGGAAGGACTGTATAGAGGGAAAAGAGGGGTGGGAGGCGTGGGGGGAAGGGAAAAAATAACAGAATGAATCAAACAACATTACCCTATGTAAATTTATGATTACACAAATGGTATGCCTTTATGCCATGTACAAACAGAGAAACAACATGCATCCCATTTGTTTACAATAAAAAAAATCTATTAAAAAATAAATGAATAAAATAAAGGTATTGCATTCTTCTGTAATACTAATATATACATAGTCTAACATATTAAATTAATATTGTAGTTGCCCTGTTGCCCTTGACACTGATATGATATTCATACTGTAGCAATCAGAGATAATATAAGAGCTGCCTTATGGCCTATAATGTTAATATGAAATTTATGTTGTTGCATTTAAAACTAATACCTAACCTGTTGCCATTACTACTGATATGATATCCATACTGTAACATTTAATACTAATATAGTACCTGCTCTCTTTCTTTAGTGCTATTATATTTATAATATATTACATAAAGTTAATATAGTAGTTGCCCTTTGCCTTTAATATTAATATGATAACCATATTATGTCCTCAAAAACTAACAGCTGCTGTGTCCTTTACTACTAAAATAACATCTATAGTAGAATCTAAAACTAATAAAACAACTGCCCTGTGCCCTGAAATATTAATATAAATCCTTAATATAGTATCAAAAACTCCCAGGTGAATTTTAGCACTTACATGATATCCACACTATAGCATCTAAAATTAATGAAATTGCAGTTCTGTGGTCTTTAATACAAATGTAATATTTATACTCTATCATTTAAAATAATATAATAACTACCATTCGGTTTTCAATGTTGATGTAATATATATAATATAGCATGTAAAGCTAATATAATAACTGCCCTGTGGACTTAATATTATAATCCTTATTATAATAACAAAAATGTATATGACACCTACCCTGTGACTTTTAATAGTAGTAAATTATTTGTACTATAGCATCTAAAAACTGATAATATTGCTGCCTTTTGATGTTTAATGCTAATGTAGTATTAATACTGTGGCCCCTAAAATTAAAATAAAATTGTCCTGTGGCATTTAATAATATAACATCTAAAACTATTATAATACCTGCCCTGTGTCCTTTAGTTCTAATATGATATCCATATCATAGCATCTAATTCTAATATAACAGCTGTCCTCTTACCTCAGTACTATGATAGTGTCCATAATATAGCATCTAAACTAATATGATAGCTCCCCTATGACCTCTAATATATATTATATCCATAGTAAAGCATCAAAAACTCATAAACTAGTAGCACTTTGACCTGTAATATGAGTGTAATATCCATACTTTATCATCTTCAATAATATAATAGCTGCCCTGTTGTCTTTAATACTAATACCATATTCAAAGTATAAATTCTAAAACTAATACTGTAGCTTCCCCATGACCTTTAATACTAATATGATATACATAAGGCTTCATCTAATACTAAAATAATAGGTGTCCTCTGGCTTTCTGTACTAATATGGCATCCATACAAAAGCATCTAAAACAACATAAGTGCCATGCAGCCTTTAATATTAACAGAATATGTATACTGAGGCCTATAAATAGATACAATGGTTTCCCTCTAGCCTTTAATACTAATATGATATCCATACTATATATCTAAAATTAATATAATAGCTGCCCTCTGGTGATTATAATTATATGCTACCCATATTATAGAATCTAAAACTAATACAGTTTATGCCCTGTGGCTTTGAATAGTACTATATAATTTTTTTTTGTGGTGCTGGGGATTTGAACCCAGGGCCTTGTGCATGTGAGGCAAGCACTCTACCAAATTAGAGTACTATATAATTTAAACCAGCCTGTACTATATAATTCAAAATCAATATAATAACTGATTTGCAGCTTTTAATTTTAATATAGTATTCATACTAAAGCATCTAAAACAAATATAATAACTGCCTTGTGATATTTAATACTAATGTGATAATCATACAGTAGCATTAAAAACTGACATATTAATGCCCTATGGCCTTTATAATAATATAACATCTTTATTGTGGCATCTAATGTTGATGTGATAGGTGCCCTGTGGCCTTTAATGTTAATATGATATAAATACTATAGCAACTAAAATTAATATAACTACCCCATTTCCTTTATTATTAAAAAACAAACATACTGTGGTCTGAAAAACTAAACCTGTTCTGTAGCCTTTAACAGGAATATAATATTCATACTGTGGCCTCCATAAATAATATTATTGCTTCAAAAATTTTTTAAAATTTAATTTTATTGTAAGCAAATGGAATACATGTAGTTTCAGTTTGTACATGGAGTAACAGCATACCATTTGCATATTCATAAATTTACATAGAGTAATGATATTTGATTCATTCCATTATTTTTTTCCTTCCCCCCACCCCTCCCACCTCTCTTTTCCCTCTATACAGTCCCTCCTTCCTCCATTATTGTCCCACTACCACCCCCCATTAAGTGTCATCATCTGCTTATTAGTGAGATCATTCCTCTTTTGGATTTTTGAGATTGGCTTATCTCACTTAACATGATATTCTCCAATTTCATCCATTTGCCTGCAAATGCCATGATTTTATTATTCTTTATAGCTGAGTAATATTCCATTGTATATATATACCACAGTTTCTTTATCCTTTCATCAATTGAAGGACATCTAGGTTGGTTCCACAATCTGGCTATTGTGAATTGAGCTGCTATGAACATTGATGTGGCTGTATCTCTGTAGTGTGCTGATTTTAAGTCCTTTGGGTATAGGCCAAGGAGTGGGATAGCAGGGTCAAATGGTAGGTAAATTCCAAGTTTTCTAAGGAATGTCCACACTGCTTTCCAGAGTGGCTGCACTAATTTTCAGCCCCACCAGCAATGTATTAGTGTACCTTTTTCCCCACATCCTCTCCAACACCTATCGTTGCTCGTGTTCTTGATAATTGCCATTCTAATTGGGGTGAGATGGAATCTTAGTGTAGTTTTGATTTGAATTTCTCTTATTACTAGAGATGTTGAACATTTTTCCATATATCTGTTGATTGCTTGTACATCTTCTTCTGTGAAGTGTCTGTTCATTTCCTTAGCCCATTTGTTGATTGGTTTATTTGTATTCTTGGTGTAGAGTTTTTTGAGTTCTTTATATATTCTGGAAATTAATGCTCTATCTGAAGTATGAGAGGCAAAGATATTCTCCCACTCTGTAGGCTCTCTCTTCGCATTGCTGATAGTTTCCTTTGCTGAGAGAAAGCTATTTAGTTTGAATCTATCCCAGTTATTGATTCTTGCTTTTATTTCTTGTACTATGGGAGTCCTGTTAAGGAAGTCTGATCCAAAGCCAACAAGGTGAAGATTTGGACCTACTTTTTCTTCTATAATCTGCAGGGTCTCTGGTCTGATTTCAAGGTCCTTGATCCATTGTGAGTTGAGTTTTGTGCAGGGTGAGAGATAGGGGTTTAGTATCATTCTGTTGCATATGGACTTCCAGTTTTCACAGCACCATTTGTTGAAGAGGCTATCTTTTCTCCATTGCATATTTTTGGCACCTTTGTCTAGTATTAGAAAATTGTATTTATTTGGGTTTGTGTCCATGTCCTCTATTCTGTACCATTGATCTACCTATCTATTTTGGTACCAATACCATGCTGTTTTTGTTACTATTGCTTTGTAGTATAGTTGAAGTTCTAGTATTGCAATACCCCCTGTTTCATTCTTCCTGCTGAGGATTGCTTTAGCTATTCTGGGTTTCTTATTCTTCCAGATGAATTTCATGATTGCATGCTCTATTTCTGTGAGGTATGTCATTGGGATTTAATTGGAATTGCATTCAATCTGTATAGCACTTTTGGTAGTATGGCCATTTTGACAATATTAATTCTGCCTATCCAAGAACATGGGAGATCTTTCCATCTTCTAAGGTCTTCCTTAATTTCTTTCTTAAGTGTTTTGTAGTTTTCATTGTAGAGATCTTTTACCTCTTTGGTTAGATTGATGCCCAAGTATTTTATTTTTTTTTTTGAGGCTATTGCAAATGGAGTTGTTTTCCTCATTTCCCTTTCAGCTGTTTCGTCACTTGCATACAAAGATGCTGTATATTTATGTGTGTTGATTTTATAGCCTGCTATTTTGCTGAATTCATTGATGAGGCCTAGAAGTTTTCTGGAGGAGGTTTTTGGATCTTCTAAATATAGAATCATGTCATCCGAAAATAGTGACAGCTTAAGTTCCTCTTTTCCTATTCATTTCCCTTTAATTTCTTTAGTCTGCCTAATTGCTCTGGCTAGAGTATTGCAGACAATGTTGAATAGAAGTGGTGAAAGAGGACATCCCTGTCTCATTCCCGTTTTTAAAGGGAATGGTTTCAGTTTTTCTCCATTAAGAATGATGTTGGCCACGGGCTTAGCATAAATAGCCTTTACAATGTTCAGGTATGTTCCTACTATCCCTATTTTTTCTAGTGTTTTGAGCATGAAGGGGTGTTGTATATTGTCAAATGCTTTTTCTGCATCAATTGAAATAACCATATGATTCTTATCCTTAAGTCTATTGACATGATGGATTATGTTTATTGATTTATGGATGTTGAATCATCCTTGCATTCCAGGAATGAACCCCACTTGATCGTGGTGCACAATTTTCTTAATATGTTTTTGGATATGGTTTGCCACTATTTTGTTAAGGATCTTAGCATCTATATTCATCAAGATATTGATCTAAAATTTTCTTTCCTTGATGTGTCTTTTCCTGGTTTGGGTATGAGGGTGATATTAGCTTCATAGAATGAGTTCGGTAGGGTATCCTCCTTTTCTATTTCCTGGAATACTTTGAGAAGTATTGGAATGAGTTCTTCTTTGAAGGTCTTGTAGAACTCGGCTGAGAATCCGTCTGGTCCTGGGCTTTTCTTGGATGGTAGATTTTTAATGGCTTCTTCTATTTCATTGCTTGATATTGATCTGTTTAAATCGTGTATGTCCTCCTGGTTCAGTTTGGGAGGAGCATATGTCTCTAGAAATTTGTCAATGTCTTTGGTAGTTTCTATTTTGTTGGAATACAGATTTTCAAAGTAGCTTCTCATTATGTTCTGTATCTCAGTGGTATCTGTTGTGATATTTCCTTTTGCATTATGTATTTTAGTAATTTGAGTCTTCTCTCTCCTCTTTGTTAGTGTGGCTAAGGGTTTATCTATTTTGTTTACTTTCTCAAAGAACCAAGTTTTTGTTATGTCAATTTTTTGAATAGTTTCTTTTGTTTCAATTTCATTGATTTCAGCTCTGATTTTAATTATTTCCCGTCTTCTACTACTTTTGCTGTTATTCTGTTCTTCTTTTTCTAGGGCTTTGAGCTGTAATGTTAGGTCATTTAGTTGTTGACTTTTCATTCTTTTCTGGAATGTGCTCCATGCAATGAATTTTCCTCTTAGTACCGCTTTCATAGTGTCCCAGAGGTTTTGATATGTTGTATCATCATTCTCATTGACCTCTAAGAATTTTTTAATCTCCTCCCTGATGTTTTTTGTTATCCATTTTTCATTCAATAGCATATTATTTAGTCTCCAAGTGTTGGAGTAATTTCCCTTTTTTTTACTTTGTCATTGATTTCTACTCTCAGTCCATTATGATCTGATAGAACACAAGGCAGTATCTCTACTTTTTTGCATTTACTAAGGGCTGCTTTGTGGCATACCACATGGTCTATTTTCGAGAAGGTTCCATGTGCTGCTGAGAAGAAAGTGTATCCGCTTGTTGATGGATGGAATATTCTATATATGTCAATTAAGTCTAGGTTATTGATTGTGTTATTGAGTTCTATGGTTTCTTTGGTTGGATTTTGTTTGGAAGATCTATCTAGTGGTGACAGTGGTGCATTAAAGTCGCCCAGAAATATTGTGTTGTGGTCTAAGTGATTCTTGAAATTGAGGAGGATTTGTTTGATGTACAGGGATGCACCATTGTTTGGGACATAAATATTTACTATCATTATGTCTTCCTGATTTATGGTTCCCTTAAGCAGTATGAAATGTCCTTCTTTATCCCTTCTGACTAACTTTGGCTTGAAGTCCACTTTCTCTGATATAAGAATGGAAACCCCCGCTTTTTTACTGAGTCCATGTGCATGGTAGTTTTTTTTCCCATCCTTTCACCTTTAGTCTGTGGATGTCTTTTTCTATGAGATGAGTCTCTTGCAGGCAGCATATTGTTGGGGTCTTTCTTTTTAATCGATTCTGCCAGTCTATGTCTTTTGATTGATGAGTTTAGGCCATTAACGTTCAGGGTTATTATTGAGAAATGATTTGTATTCCCAGTCATTTGGCTTATTTTTGGTTTTTAAGTTGGCTTGGTTTCTCCTTTGAGTGGTTTTTCTCTAAGGTAGTTCCTCCCTTTGCTGACCTCCATTGTTGTTTTTCATTTCCTCCTCATGGAATATTTTGTTGAGAGCATTCTGTAGTGCAGGCTTTCTATTTGTAAATTCTTTTAACTTTTGTTAATCATGGAAGGATTTTATTTCATCTTCAAATCTGAAGGTTAGTTTTGCTGGGTATAGGATTCTTGGTTGGCAACCATGTTCTTTCAGAGCTTGAAATATGTTGGTCCAGGCCCTTCTAGCTTTTAGAGTCTGGGTTGAGAAGTCGGCTGCTATCCGTATTGGTCTCCCCCTATATGTCATCTGATGCTTTTCTCTCGCGGCCTTCAAAATCCTATCTTTATTTTGAATGTTAGGCATTTTCATTATAATGTGCCTTGGTGTGGATCTGTTGTGATTCTGTGCATTTGGTGTTGTGTAAGCCTCTTGTATTTGATTTTCCATTTCATTCTTCAGGTTTGGGAAAATTTCTGATATCATTTCATTGAATAGGTTGTTCATTCCTTTGGTTTGTATCTCTGTGACTTCCTCAATTCCAATAATTCTTAAATTTGGTCTTTTCATGATGTCCCATAGTTCTTGGAGATTCTGTTCATGATTTCTTACCATCTTCTCTGTTTGGGTGACTTTATTTTCTTTTTCTTTTTCTTTTTTGTGACTTTATTTTCAAGATTAAATATTTTGTCTTCATTGTCTGAGGTTCTGTCTTCCAAGTGGTCTAGCCTGTTGGTGATGCTTTCCATTGAGTTTTTTATTTGGTTTATTGTCTCCTTCATTTCAAGGATTTCTGTTGGGTTTTTTTGAGAATCTCTATCTCTTTGTTGAAATGATCTTTTGCTTCCTGCAGGTGCTCTTTCAGCTTATTGGTATTATCATTCATTGCCTGCATTTGCTCTCTTATCTCATCCTTTGATTCATGAATCATCTTAATTATGTATAATCTGAAGTCCTTTTCTGACATTTCTTCTAACATACTGTCATTGGATTCTATTACTATAGAATCTAGATTTATTTGGATCATTTTCTTCCCTTGTTTTTTCATGTTGTTCATGTATCTTCCCTGTAGTGCTGCAGATCTGGGGTATTGCAGATTTCCCCCTATAGGCTTATAGTGGCCCTATAGGTTTCCAAAAACCATTTCTTTAAGGCAAGATCAATATTAGCAGTTCCCAAATCAGACACTATGCAATCGTAGACCAAATAGCCCCTATGGGGACAATAACATCATGTAAATAAGGGAGAAAGTGACTGAGGGAACAGGTAAACAGAAGGAAAAGAAAGCAAGAAACGTAAAGTAATAAAAACAAATATTTTTTTAAAAAAGGAGAAAAAAGAAAGTCTACTATATAATAGTCATATACTAATGAAACCTCCCAGTGTTCAGTAGCCTGATGTATGAGAGGTACCTGACAATGAGCTTCAAGCCTCCAGCAGGCGTCTCAGGATGGGATTTGCCCCACCCGAAGATCAGAGCTACGGCTTCCAGGATTATCCAAGATGGCTGCTCTGGCTTCCAAGTGTGTTGGCAAATGCAGAGCTGCAGCTCAGGGGTGGACATGGTCAGCTGGAGGTCCTGGAGACAGGATGCAGTTGGTCCGGCAGTGGTCCTGGAGGTCGGGTGTGTTTGGTGTGGTTGTGGGATCCAGGAGGCAGGGTGCAATCAGTTGGTCTGGGTTCCCGGTGATAGGGCACAGTCAGTCTGGGGGTCCTGGCGGCAGGGAGCAGTCAGTTGATGTGAGGGCCCCAGAGGCAGGGAGTGATCGGTTGGGCTGAGGGATCCTGGAGACGGGACTCATTCAGTCCCTATTGCTTCAATATTGCCTCTCATGCTAATACGATGTCTGTAATATGGCATCTAAAACTAATATGATAGCTGCTTTGTGGCCTTTAAACCTTTTGTAATATCCAAAGCATGTGATCTAAAATTAAATACATAGGTGCTGTGTGGCTTTTGACACTAATGAGATCTCAATAGTATAGCATCAGCAAGTAATATAATACTTGCCCTGTGGCAATTAATACTATTATGATATTCACAATATGTCACCTAAATCAAATGGAAGCTTTGTCAAATGCCAAGTGAGCTTTACTATTACTGTGATATCCATATTATAGCATCTAAAACTAATAAAAATGTACTATAAAAATGTTTATGTAATATCCATACTATAGCATATTAAACTAATATAAGTCCTGTGGCTTTTAATACTAACATGAAATCTATCTTCTACCCTCTAATATTAGTATCTTAGCTGCCACATGGCTTCTAATACTGATAGGATCCCCATATTATGGCATCTAAAACTAGTCAATACCTTCCCTGTGGCCATTAATATTAATGTAATATCATACTATTGCACATAAAACTAATATAATATCTGCCCTGTTACCTTTAATACTAATATAATGTCTACAATATAACATTTAAAAATGATGTAACATCTACCCTGTGGTAGATGTTTTAATAGTAACAAATTAACCATAGTATAGCATCTACAACTAATACTATAGTTGCCCTACAGCAAGTGGATATTAATATCCATTCAAGAGTGTCTAGAACAAGCATAGTAATTTCTCTGTGGCCTTTACTATTTATGTAATACCCATAATATAGCATGTAAAACTAACATAATAGCTACCGTACTACATTTACTACTAATATAATATCCAAGTTATATCACCCAAAATTAATATAATGGTTGTCCTGTAGCTTTTTGTAGTAAAATGATATCTGTATTATACAATCTCAAACTAATATAAAAACTGCACTGTGGCCCTGAATACTAATGTAAATATCCATAATATAGCACCTTAAACTCATAAAATAGATGCCCTATGGTCTTTAACATTAATGTAATATCCATACTTTTAACATCTAAAAAGTGGGACTAGGGAGTGCATTGATGCCGTTGTAGAAGCCTAGTGAGGAGTCTGAGGAGAAAAGGAAAGGTTGAGAAGACTGAAAAATCATAGAAGAAATCATGAAGGAATAGTTCAGTGTTTCTCTTTCATACTACATTTCTTCCTGGAAGCTTCACGTTGTTGAGGAACATGGAGCCTCCTCTACCTTGAGGTGGTAAACTCCCATGGCTGGGGATGAAGCTCAATGGTAGAGCCATTCCCTAGGAAGTGCAATGCCTGGGAATGGATTCTCAGTACTGCAGTATGTATTAGTGAATGTAGAAGTGATGACCAGAAAACAATATATGGCCAAAAAACCCCATTTGTGGGATGCAAGTAATCTACAACATGTTTTTGCTAGTGGAAAATTGAGCAGAGTTGGTACCAGAAGAAAGGTCTGTGTGACAGCCTGTGACACTAACAACAGATATGGCAACCTGTGGTGCCAGCAGCAGGAGTGGTGACCTGGGGTATGAGCAGAAGGAGTGGCAGCCTATGGTTCCAGTTTTGCAGAAGCTGAGGCTAGGGGTCATGTGAGGCAGGAGTACAGACCTATGATCAGCCAAACCAGTGGAGAAACAGGAGAAAAAGGAGGGGAGAGCCAAGTTTCTCTTTCATGCTGCCTTCCAGGAAAGCTAAATAAGGAAAGAGTGGAAGAGAGGACAAAGAGCATAAGATAATTTCTTTTGTTGATGCGGGGATAGAAACCAGGAGCAGGCTGCTTCATAATTCTAACCTCTTTTTTGCTTTTTTTTTTTAAGTTAAATGTTTTGTTTTTATTTTGCTGCAAAGCTTTTGGTTCAGTGTATAAAAATAACAACAGCAAATGCAGTATGTTATAAAACTAAGTATTGTTCTTCTGACACTGTTCAACAAATACTTTCCTCCATTCTCAGTTTTTTTCAATGGGAATATCATTAAGTATATTGACCCAAATCCAGGATGGATCTAAGCAAGTTACAATACTACATAATACTTATAACAAGAGTGTCCTTGAATTACATAATTTTATAAGAAGTTTTACCACAGATGATGTCATGAACTCTGAATACCAGAGCCTAAAGACTACTCTAACAATTATAAGAAATTGTAAAAGGTACATATTGTGTTTATCTGCAATTGTTGGGAAGTTAAGGGTTATCTTCCTCTACTAGCAGGGTTGAGAGTAGGTTCTCTTTATGTCTTCTCTCACCCACTGACTTAAGATGACTATGCTGAAACTATCCCACACTACTTTACCTAGGGTGCTATTTTCAATCCTCAATAAAATTTGCATATTTCTTAAATGCTTCTTCACTTATTAAGTCATTTAGTTCTGAAGGGTCACTTGATGTCATCTTTACCAGCCAATCATCTTCATAACAAGATTTGTACACAGCCCTGGTTTTTCTGCAAGTACCTCACTAATATCAGTTACTTCTCCTGTTAGAGGAGAACAGAGTTCACTGGCAGTTTTCACACTTTCCAAACTCATGCTTTTTTCCCCCATTTTGTCCCAGTTTCAGGTGGACTACAGTAAACATCTCCCAGAGCTTCCTGTGCACAATTCCTGATTCCCACTGTTCTAATTCCGTTTTCTGTTGTTACCCGCTAATATTTCTCTGAATTTGTGCACCAAGAGCAGAGTGGCTCCTGTGCATAGCCATCAAGGTCAAGGCTCCCTTACTTTGCATCACTCACAGCACCGTGTCCACAAGGACACTGAAGGTCACCACACTGCCCCTTGGTCACTAGTGGCCCCAACTGTAGTGAGTCATTTATGATATAGTCTTGTGAGTTTTCCCAGGATCACTTGCAACCTGCTTTCCTCCCATTCTCCATTCTCAGTTTCCCTGGTCACTGACCACAGTATCCTTTGAGTTACCCATGAAAAGAGAATATGCATGGGTACACCAGGAAGTCTTGGCTTCTTCTTAAGTCTATCTAAATAAATTCTGCATGCGTCAGGCTCTCTCCTGGTCTTAGTGGTGTGTGTGTGGGGTGGGGGGGAAAGGATTCTTTCAATTCTTGAACTGCTTACCTCCCAGGGTTTTGAATGGTACTCAGTGGAGGAGCCTTTCTCTGCAAGTGTGATGCCTGGGGTTGGATTCCCAGGACTGTGATATATACATGACTGGATGACAAGCAAGAAAAAAAAAATGGGCCAAATTAAAATGTTCTTGTGATGCTAGTAACCTACAAAATTGTTATTCTAGCTGAGAGGTTAACTATAGTTGGTGTCAAAAGAAACTGCAAAATGTGTTCAGTGGTCAGAAGTCAAATCTTCAAAGAGAATTTTCACATGGGATCAGGAGGAATAAGAGAGAAGATAATTCAGAACTTCCAACTCAGAAACAGTAGATGAGGTAGCCTGAGGTACCTGCAGTTTCAGAGACTGAATCTGAGGTCTGATATCAGTGCAGGTGTTTGAGCCCAGACTCTGGGAGCACAGCTGGGACACCTGGACAAAGAGGGCTTGTGAGAGATGGAAAGTCCTGGAAGAAACAGACAGAAAAGTCAAGTTTCTCTCACACTGCCTTTATCATGAGAGAGATAAGGAAAGAGAGAGTGAAGAAGAGAAGACAGGAGAAGTGAGTGAATGCTAACTGAGAAAACATCAGAGAAAACAGACATTTATGAAATGCAAATAATGTATAAAATGTGTCTTTAGCCCGAGAAGTTAACCACTGTTGTTGGCAGAAGACACATCAAATTGTGCTTAAGAGGCCACAAATCAGGCCTGTGAGGAGAGATTCCATGTGGGATCAGGATGAACAAATTATAAGATAATTCAGACCTTCCAAAATTAGATACAGGCAGGTGTGGAGGCCTGTGGTACTAGTGATTCCAGAGGCTGAGGTCATTGGGTCACATGAGCACATGTTCTGGCCTAGTCTGGTTGAACACAGTTGGAATCCCAAAGAGAAAAAAGAAGGCTGAGAGGAATGGAAAGTCATGGAAGAAATGAAGAAAAAGCTGAGTTTCTCTCTTCCTTACTGCCATGAATAGGAGCACTACAAATGAGAAATAAAGAAAGAGAGTAAAAACTGACTTCCAGCTGCATAGGTAAATCTTCAGCATCCTGAGAGTCTCTGAACTTGGAAAAACACCCACCATATTCAGAGACTTGTGCCAAGTTCTGGTTGCACTTTTGTGCTCTGTACAGCTTTGGGCCAGGTCTATAGACACAATGGACCTTGCTGAAAAAGCACCATGTTTGCCCATTTGTCCAATTGGGTTCCTACTAGCTCTAGTGGATCAGTAGAGTCAGTCTCCATCTGCTCTTTTCCTGGGAGATTGGTATGTATGATACCAACAACTCCCAGCCACCCCCTTGCCTGAACTGGAAAGGTCAATTCCTGGTCTGGCCTGCATGGATGAATGGTCAGATTGAACAGTGGTTTCTCTGAGCAGAAAAGAAGCTATGTTTGGAGCCTAGGATGAGCCAGAACATACCTGGAGGGTCTGACAACAACTACTTCTGCTTCCAAGAGGCTGGAAAATGAATTTGAAGTTAGCAAAAGCTCCTGGGTAAGAACCCAGACTCCATTGTCTGGGGAATGTGCAGCCTGGCCTCAAACCCATTCCAGGTCAGGATCCTTGTGGTCAAAGCTCATTGAGTCCAGGCTAAGGATGAAGATTAGGTGCAGCTAGGTGAACACCCCCTCACCCTGTTTCATTACCCTTCAGTCATTCCTGGGACAGTATCCTATCCCCAGAAGCAATATCTGACCCAGAGAGCACTGTCCCAGTCAAGGACTAAGATTCTTCCTTCCTTTGCTTGGAGATGGTACAAGTGGTGGGGGACCTGGAATGGGGTTTGGATTGTGCCCACTTACTAGCATGTGCCTCAGGGAAGCCATTTGAATACTCAGAGCCTGTTTTAATACCATTAGCAGGGCATAAAAATGTCCCGGTACAAGGTCGATGTGACACTCAGGTGCAATATTCACAATGACTGTAGAAAAAGTGGCTTGATTGTTTCAGGTCAAGTTCACATTCAGCAAAGCAGGCCTTGGATCTCTCCAACCTGGTGTGCACCCTGCCCTGTGTGTTCAGGATTTTCCATCACAGTGGACAGTATGTGCATCCTGGACTCTTAGTCACAGTAGAAGCCTCCACTGAGCTCAGTGTCTAGAATTCTGCTGCAGTGGACAGCATCATTCCAGACCTGTGACTCTCAGTCATAGTAGACAGTGTGTACCCAGCCAAATATGTCCAGGATTCTCAAAGTAGAAAGACTATACCTGGGTTTGTGTCCAGGATTCTTGTCTATAGCAGTTAATATGCATTCAGTCCTATGTAGCAAAGACTCTCAGTTGCAGTAGATACACACAGGTCTGTGTGTCCAGAGTTCTATTACATTGGACAGTGTGTTCCTGGTCCTGTGTTCAGGAATCTTACATTGGACAGTGTGCCCCCAGTCCTGTATCCAAGACTCTATTGTAGTGGACAATATCCTCCCAGTCTTATGTCCAGGACTCTCAGTGGACAGTGTGTACCTGGTCCTGTGTCCAGGACTCTCACAGTGGACAGTGTGTTTATAGTTTTGTGTCTAGTACTCTAGTAACAGTGGACAGTGTGCACCCAACCCTGTGTGTCCAGAACCCTCAGTCACAGTGGACAGTGTGCACTGGTCCTGTGTTTCCAGTATGCCCAGTCACAATGCAGTGTCCTTCTGGCCCTGATGTTCCAGATGTATTCTCCTGGCACTGTTTCCCCCACATCATACCAACAGGATGCCCTCATTTGGGTACACAGAAAAGCCCATCTCCTCTGGGAGAACTGTTGAGTGGCCTAATATGGGGACAGATATGGCTGCCAAGAGTCCAGGGCTGGAAGTGATGACATTGCCCACATTCTCCTTCATGACCCCTCAACTGTCTGGAATCAGGGAGGTGGCAGGGCAGCAGACAGAAACAGGCAGGGCAGCAGGGAAGCCAGGAGAGATTTGTATTAGGTTAGGGTTGGGTTTGGATGGAGACTTGGTTTAGGATAAAGTTAGTGTTTAGAGCTTACCCAGCAAGAATGAGGCCTCCACTTTTCCTCTTTGACAAAACAGCTGGATCCAGCCTGAATCCACACCTCCTTTTCTACATCAGAGTCCTGCTGCTTTCAGTGTAGACAGGAAGGAGTAAAGTGAGTCCTGAGTCAACTGAGTGCAGATAGGAGAAAACTTGTCTTCAGCAGGATGTAGAGTAGGAGGAAGTTGTATCCTGAGTCTGCTGAGTGTAGACATAAGAAAACCTAGTCCAATGAGTGTAGATAGTGGGAAAACAAATCCTGTCAGGTGAGTATAGAGAGCAGGAAAATGTGTTCTGAGTCAGCTGAATATGAAGCAGAAGTGGACACTGTCCTGACCCTAACCTCAACCCTTACCTAGCCCTAACCCTAAACCTGTGTCCTGAGTCAGATGAGCATAGACAAGAGGAAGCCACATCCTGGGTCAGTTTAGTGTAGACAGTAGGAAATAATGTCCTGATTGTGGTGATTGCAGGTGGCAGGAAAATATTTTGAGTCAGCCAAGTGCAGACAAAAGGGAACCATGTTTTGAGTCTGCTGAGTATAGAAAGGAGGAAACTGCATGCTTAGCTGAGTATAGATAGGAGGAGAAAGGCCTGTCATTCAGTATCTGAGTGTAGACAGTAGGACACTATATCCTGAGTTGGCTGAGTGTAGTCAGGAGGAGGGCTCTGTGTCCAGAGTGTTCTGAGTGTAGACAGGAGGGCACCATGTCCTGAGTCTACTGAGTGTAGAGCAGGCCATGTGCTGATTCAGCTTAGTGTAGTTAGAAGGAAACTGTCCTCAGTCTTCTGAGTGAAGACAGGCAGGGAACACTGTTGTAGGTACACACAGCACTCTGGCCCTGCCAGGACTCTTTAGGCTCTGTGCCCCTGAGCTCCATCAGACCTCCTGTGAGGGGTGGTGGGCTGGGTACTTCTTCAGGGAGGCTCCCTGTGGGACCACACAGGCTCTCAGATCTGTCCTCTTCCTGCTCTATATAGTGACCATAGGAGTGAACAGCACTTCCTTGTGGCTGTTTTCGTGCTGCATCTGAACCTGACTGACCCTAAAGAGGCACTCTTAAGGACTGTGCTCAACACCATGAAGTCCAGCACACTGGGTCTCCTCGTACATAAAGGCCTGTAACTACCCTTGGCCCTTTCACACAGGCAGTTGGAGGGTCTGTTTATGGTAAAGCATTTTGAAGTTTGCTGAAGTGTTTAAAGGGCTAGCAGGGAATTCAGGAAAGTATTTTAAGAGTCCCAGAACATGTCATTCCTCTGATGATCCTCACAGCTACCTGAGTAAAGAATCAAGTCAGTCAAGTCCTGTAGATGTCCCTACCAGCTCTCCTTCACACTTACTTCCAGGAAAGGAGAGCAGAGTTGACTTCTTGGCCTGCATGCAGGTGACCAGTGACTGGTGCATCTTGGGATTGGGGGGGTCTCTCCAGTAATGTCCTATAGGCTCCACTTGCATCTCTCCCCAGCCAGATGGAGCTTACAGGTGTTGCTGATTCTGTGATATTTCTGTACCCATCTTTTACTGCTAAATAAGATTGATAGGATGAACAAAGACAACAATAACAGCAGTACAAACACACAAACAATACTAAATACATACACTCTGGAGCTCCTTTATCACATCCTCTTTCTGCTTACTAAAATAACCAACAGTAACCAAGCAAACAAAAGAAATAGAAATACTAACACAACTAACACTTTAAACATATTCATTTACAATAGGACGTCTGTTCGCTGTCTCTCAGGACAGCGTTCCGTTAAGTTCCCTCACTAGGGGAGCCTTCCATTAAAACTTTTTTGCAGTCTCTGGGAACAGCGATCTGTTAAGTTCCCACACTAGGGGAGCCTTCCGTTAAACCTTTCTTGCTGTCTCTCAGGACAGCCTTCCGTTAGGCTCACTAGGGGAGCCTTCCGTTAAAATTTTTTGCTGTCTCTTGGGACAGCGTTCCGTTATGTTCACTCACTAGGGTAGCCTTCTGTTAAACCTTTTCTGCTGTCTCTCAGGACAGAGTTCTGCTATGTTCCCTCACTAGGGGAGCCTTCCATTAAACCTATTTTCCTGTCTCTTGGGACAGCGTTCCATTAAGTTCCCTCACTAGGGGAGCCTTCCGTTAAAACTTTTTTACTGTCTAAGGGGACAGCGTTCTGTTGAGTTCCCACACTAGGGGAGACCTCCATTAAACCTTTTTTGCTGTCTCTTGGGACAGCGTTTCATTAAGTTCTCTCACTAGGGGAGCCTTCCGTTAAAACTTTTTTGCTGTCTCTCAGAACAGCGTTCCGTTAAGTTCCCTCACTAGGGGAGCCTTCCGTTAAAACTTTTTTGCTGTCTTTCACGACAGTGTTCTGTTAAGTTCCCTCACTAGGGAAGACTTGCGTTAAACCTTTTTTGCTGTCTCTCAGTTTTTGCTGTCTCTCGGGACAATCTTCCGTTAAGTTCCCTCACTAGGGGAGCCTTCCATTAAACTTATTTTGCTGTCTCTTGGGACAGCTTCCCTTTAAGTTCCCTCACTAGGGGAGCTTCCATTAAACCTTTATGCTATCTCTCGGGACAGCGTTCTGTAATGTTCCCTCACTAGGGGAGCCTTCCTTTAAAAGTATTTTGCTGTCTCTTGGAACAGTGTTCCTTTAAGTTCTCTCACTAGGGGAGCCTTCCGTTAAAACTTTTTTGCTGACTCTGGACAGCCTTCCGTTAAGTTCCCTCACTAGGGGAGCCTTCCTTTAAACCTTTTATGCTGTCTATCAGGACAGAGTTGTGTTAAGCTCCCTCACTAGGGGAGCATTCTGTTAAACCTTTTTCGCTGTCTCTCGGGACAGCCTTCCATTAAGTTCCCTCACTAGGGGAACCTTCCCTTAAACATTTTTTGCTGTCTCTCAGTACAGCGTTCTGTTAAGTTCCCTCACTAGGGGAGCCTTCCTTTAAACCTTTGAACCTTAAGGCCACTTTAAACCTTAGGGCCACTGTTTCCTCAAACAGGGAATCCTTCTAGTTAATTATGCTATTGAAACTGTCTTTTACTTACCTTATCCTTGTGGTGCTGATAACACCACGTTCGTGGGTTCAATCCCCATACGGGCCACCATTTGTTGCCGCCTGCAGCAACAATCCTGCGGCTATTTGTTACCGCCTGCAGCAACAATTGCATGGGTATTTATCGGAGGTGAACTGGAAATAAACTCCTTCTATTTCTGTCTGCTTCCTTGCTTGTTTGGTTATTCTCTAGCTTATAGAGGAAAAGAGGCTTACTTTATTTTAGAGGAAGAAAGACTTTGAGAGGAAGATAGGCTTTTCTTATAGAGGAAGTTTTAGAGAAAGACAGACTTCTATGCTTATCGGAGATCTGTTTCTTCTTAGAGTTCTGATGCTTCTTCTTAGAGGTGCGTCCTGCATTCTGTGAACTAAAGGTGCATACTCGAGGTGCGTGATAAAGGTACTGTGTATCTGAGGTGCTCCTGATTGTGCCTGCTCGTTTTGACCTTTACCATGATTGGGCAGCTGGCTCCTCGCCTGATCTTCGCATAATTGGCGTCAACCCTACCCTTCACCTCCTGGAGGGGATATAAGCCGGCTGTTCTTGAGCGCCGGGGTTCCAGGTTCGAGGTCCCAGTTCCCAGGTTTCCTGAATCTGCAATAAACCGTTCTGAATTCAAGAGCCTTGCTACTCTTTTGTCTCCCGCACCAAATTGACTCCACTGGACAGCATCAAAAATGTTCTTAGTCTAGTTTTCTTTTTTCTTTTTTCTTGTAAACAAGTGGGATACATGTTGTTTCTCTGTTTGTACATGGAGTCAAGGCATACCATTTGTGTAATCATAAATTTACATAGGGTAATGTTGTTTGATTCATTCTGTTATTTTTTCCTTCCCCCCAACCTTATTCTAGTTTTCAAAGTCCAATTTTTCCTATGTATTATTGCTGATGAACAGGAAATCAAAGGACCTTTGTCTATTGGCATTGTACTTTGCTTCTTGCTATTTCTATCCACTCTGATCAAGGCATGGGATGGTGAGCTCTATTTCTGCTTCATTTCTAAAATGACCTGGAATAATCAGAATGACTTCCAGAGCTTCACTGGGACTGCCACAAGGGGGCACAGGGTCACCACTGAACAGTGAGTGGTGAGTGTCCTACACTGCCCACAGTGGTCAGCAAGCAGCAAGTGGAGCCACTTTTCCTGACCACCTTGAGGCTCCCTCTTACCAGAATTGTGGATGATGTAGTCCCAGAATTAGGATTGTGGGTAATATTGTCCCACGGTTTGCCTGCTCATTGTAGGGGACTCAGGAGCTTCCACCCCCTTAGGATGTGCCCACACATTTTGCCTTGAGTCACATGGAAGGTGCTTGCCCTGGTACCCTGAGGATTCTGAGCAGTGTTAGGGACAGGGTTAGTACAAAGTCTAGGGTTAAGGTTTGCAATGTGCTTGCTGTCCGCTGGGGATCCTTATGGCTTCTGTCACATAGAATTGTGGGTAATATAGTCCTGTGATTTTTCTGCTTACCAAGTGGAGACCCTTGGGACTTGCACTCCTTGGCACAGTGGGTAACAGTTCTGAATTTTGCCTGCTCATGTTTTCTGAGAGTCCCATGGAAGCTGAAGGTCAGATTACTCTGGTAACGTGATGATTCTCAACAGTGTTAGAGTTAGGGTTAATATTAGGACAAAGGCTAGTATAGGGTTAACATTTTGCCATCTCTCTGTTGGGGATCCTGGCAACTTCTGCCAATTTTTCTCACTGGTCTCTGCCAGGAGTTCCATGGAGGCTGAAGGCCACATGCTTACCCTGATATCCTGAGAATTCTGAGTAGTTTTAGGGTGAGGTTAAAGTCTATGGTAGGTTTAGCATTTTGAAGGTTGTCTGCTGGGATCCTGGATGCTTCCACCACTTAGGATTGTGGGTAATGTTGTCTTGTGATTTAGCCCATTCACAGTGGGTAATCACAGGAGATTCTTCATCCTTGGGAATGGGGGTAATGTTGTCTGTGTTTTGTCAGCTCACTGCTCTAGGAGGGGAAAACTCTGGTGATTTCTATCAGTTGGCATCATGGGCAATGTAGTTCTGAGTTCTGTCCCCTTACCTCTGGCAGGAATCCCATGGAACCTGAAAGCCATACACACTGGTTCCCTGAGGATTATGTCTATGGTAGATTTAATGTTTGTTGGTTTGTTTTGGTACTGGGGATTAAACCCAAGGGCACTTAACCACCAAGATGCATCCCCAACCCTTTTTCTTTTAATTTTGAGACAGGGTCTTGTTAAGTTGCTTAGGACCTCACTAAGTTGCTGAGGCCAGCTTTGAACTTTTGATCCTCCACTCTCAGCCTCCAAAGCTGCTGGTATTACAGGTGTGCGACAACTTTAATGTTTTGTCAATTGTCTGCTGAGGATTCTGCTGGTTCCTGCCATTTAGAATTGCGATATTGTATCAATCCTGTGATAAGTCTACTGTCTATGGGCAATCCTAGAGAATTCTTCCCCTTTGGGGATGTGGGTAATGTAGTCCTGCATTTTGCCCACTCACTACTAGGGGAGGACCCAAATAACTTCTGTACCTTGGCATCATGGCTAACCTGGGTTCTGAGTTTAGCCCACCCATCTCTGCTATTAGTCACATGAAGCTGAAAGTCACATGCTTTCCCTGGCACACTGAGGATTCTGAGCAGTGTTAGGTTAGGATTAGTGCAAGGGCTAGGGTTTGGGTGAATATTTGTCCTTTGCTGAAACTGTTTATATTTTTTTCTTGTTTTTAAATTCCATTTTTTCCTATACATTATTGCTGATAGATGTCAATTGACTTTTTCTTGTCAACCATGTATTTTACTTCTTGGTACCTTTATGCATTATGATCAAACATGGGATGGTGGATTCTTTTGCTGTTTGATTTCCAAAACTACGGCTTAGAAAAATGAGAACCATGGATTTCAGAACTTCACCAGGACTGCCACAGGGGGCGCAGGGGCACTGTTGAACAGTGAACACTAAGCACTGAACTTCTTCAGCTGCCCATAGGGACCAGCAGGGGGTGCTCAGAGTAACTTTTTCTGATCCCCTTGAATCATCTTGCCAGAAATGAGTGTCCTGTACCCACAGCAAGCTTTCTTCTCAGGACTCACCTGGGGAAATGCCATGGCTGGGTCACATGGGGTCTGTGTGCACCATGAGGTAATCCTAACCCAAACCTTCAAGACCTGTCCTAAACCCTCACCTTTGTGATCCACCAGAGAGATCATGGCTGTGGATACCTTGGGGCTATGACTGTGGTGAGAAAAGCTTCCTTCACCTTGGGAACCACACAGGGAGATGCTGTGGCTGGGGACAGCTGGGGGCCATGTCCACAGTGAAGTAACCCTAACCCTAACCTTGAGACCCACCTATGAAGCAACCATGTCTGCAGACACCTTGGAGCCATGACTGTTGTGGCAGAGACCCCTTGGTACCCTCACAGGGAGATGACTTGCCTGGGGACCATGTGTACTGTGATATTTCTTCTTGGCATCTACATGGGGAGATGACATTATGGTTAGGGGATAACTGAAGCCAATCTGAGGAAAAGGTGGTGAAGAATGAGTAAAACCCTATTATTCACTATCCCATGTGCTGAGCTCTGCTATTTTTTTTTTTCTTTCATAGGTACTAATTTAGTGGGACTTAATTTAATAAAACTATCCCTTGTTGAGGCTTTGGCTGCCCATTGCCATAATATCTTAAAGTACATTTTATGGGGAGAAATCCCAGGAGACTAAAAGGAGAAACACTAACACACAAACTCAAGACAGTGCAGGGGAGCTGGAGTTGTGCTTCAGTGCTAGAGCACTTGCCTAGCATGTGTGAGGCACTGGATTCAATTCTCAGCACCACATAGAAGTAAATGAATAAAGTAAATACTCATCAACATCTACAAAATGTTTTTTAAAAAGATTTTTAAAAAAGATAGTGTAGGGAAGCACGGGGGTCCCAGCACCTGGAACGTTGCTAATGCCTAATGGGCTAATGTCACCTCATTGTTTTTATTTTTTTATGACTCACTTTTTTTCAGTGTTAAAGTGACTTGAAAAATATTGAGAAGTTGATGTATCAATGTGATAATAATATTGTGGCTGTATTGAAGAGATCTTTCCAGTATGTGACTGAGTTTTATAGACAATGCCAGGGATTTATGGGTAAGTCTACACACAGTGGAGTGGGGTGTCTGAAAATTCCAAGAAGCCAGTGTGGTGATAACTATGCCAGACCACACTGCCCAGAATCCCTAGAGTGCCTGAGAAAACATACTGCTATAGCTGTCACAGTCCTGTGGAGAGGGCTGGGCAGGCAGTCACTGAGCTACACTACCCACAATCCTTAGGATACCAGGGAAAAGCGATGACCTGAACTTCCATGGCATCCACTTGGTGAGAGCTGAGCAACAGAACACCAGACTTCACTGGTACAATCCTCAGGGTCCCTGGGTATCCATGTGGCTTGCATCTCCCAGCCTCTGGGGTGAGGGATGCATGGGCAGAACAATTAGATGACAGTAACCATGAGCGTTGGGTGCCCACAGTTCCAAGAGTTCTCTGCAATGAGGCCTGGACTTCACCACCTAGAGTTCCCAAGCTTACCCATGTGAATGTGCAGCCTGGAGCTCCCATGGCCCTCCATGATGAGGGCCGTACAGGCAGAATACTACTGCGCCACTCAGGATACCTGGTGATGCCTGGGGGAACATGTGCAGACTGCACCTCCAAGTCTTCTGCGGTGAGCTGCATGGGTAGATCACTGGATCATACTACTAAGAACCTTCAGGGTACCTGGGCAAGTATGGAGCCTGAAGCTTACATAGACATCTGGCAGAGGCCTGTGTGGTGAAAACACTGGACTACCTTACCCACAATTCTCAGGGGCAGGAGAAGCTCACATGAGTGCTCCCCACTGTTAGATGGGAAAATGTGGAACCACATTACCCACAATCCTCAGGGGGTGGGGATGGGAGCTCACAGGACTGACCCCCACCATGACCTGTAATAATGTGGGACTACATTACCCACAATCCCTGGGGGAGGCAGAAATCACAGGTGTCCCCTGCCTCCTGTGACCTGGGAAAACATGGGGCTAAATTATTCACAATCTGAGGTGGTAGAAACTCTCAGGTTTCCTCACAGAGAGCCAGCAAAATGCTGAACTACATATCCACAGTCCTGGGAGCGGGAGGGGGAAGTGCACAGAATCAACCCCTCTGAGCCATAAAATACATGGGACTTAATAACCCACAATCCTAACGGGGCAGAATTTCCCTGGGTTCTGAACAAAGAACCAGCAAAAAACTGGACTACATACCCCAAATCCACAGGGTCAGGGGGCAGCTCACAGGAGCCCTCCCCCACCATAAACTGGCTAAATGCTGGACTACGTTACCCGCAGTCCTCAGGGGCAGATAATTGCAGGAGAATTCCTTTCACCACTTCCCACAAGTAGGTAAAATTCTGGACTAAATGACCTACAATCCTAAAGGAGTTGAAGCTCCCAGCATATCCCATGAAGAGGTACCAAAACACTGAACTACATTACAAATATCGGGATTAGAGTTAGGGTTCAGGTTTGGCTGACTCTCCATGGGGGATTCTGCGAGATTCCTCACCCTAAGGATTATGGGTGATGTAGTCCTGGAATACACCTACACAGCTCAGGAGACATAGAAGCTGAAGGCTACATGCTTTCCCTCATACCCTGAGGATTCTGAGTAATTTTAGGGTTATGGGTAGGGTCAGGAAAGATTAGCTGCAGGGCTAGGATGAGATTGACGAAACCAAAGGGTTTCCTTGCATTTCTGCCTCTAAGGACCATGGGTAGTATAGTCCCAGGTTTGCCACGCATACCCAACATCCTGGAAACTTCCTCCCCTTAGGATTATGGGCAACATAGTCCCAATATTCACTCTCTCACCGTTTGGTATTCTGGGAGCCCCCCTCCTCTAAGGATTGTGGGTGAAATAGTCGTGGCCTTACAGTTCACTTTGATTCTGGGAAACTCCCCCCCATAGATTTGTGGGTAATGTAGTCCCACATTTTACACTGAGGAATTGTGGGAACCTCTGCCCCTATTAGAATTGTGGGTAATGTAGTCCCATGAGTCATCCTTCCCATTCGAAGGATCCTGGGAATTTCCTCCCCCTTAGGGTTATGGGCAATGTAGTCCCAACATTCACCTGCTCACCATTTGGTATTCTGGGAGCCCCTTCCTCTAAGGATTGTGGGTGAAACAGTCATGGACTTTCTGCTCACTTTGAGGAATTCTGGGAACTTCCTCCTCCCCATAGAATTATGGGACATGTAGTCCCATGTTTTTTTCACTGTGAGGAATTGTGGGAGCTTCTGCTCCTCGTAGAATTGTGGGTAATGTAGTTTCATGAATTTTTTTTCTCTGTGCAAAGGATCCTGGGAACATCTTCCCATTTGGGATTATGGGTAACGTATTTCCAACATTTGCCTCAACTCTATTAGGTTTTCTGGGAGCCTCCTACCCAATGATTGTGGATAATGTAGTCCCATGTCTTGCCCTCTCTATGCAAAGGATTCTGGGATCTTCCTCCCTCATAGAATTGTGGTCATGTAGTTCCATGATTTATCTCTTGTGTGCAATGAATCCTAGTAACTTCCTCTCCTTAGGGTTATGAATGACATAGTTCTAACATTTGTTTGCTCATCACTGGGTATTCTTTGGTCCTCCTCCCCTAAGGATGGTGGGTGAACTACTCACATGCATACTACTCCCTTTGGGGACTTCTGGGAACTTCCACCCATAGAATTTTGGATAATGTAACTCCCATGATTTGTCCTCACCAAAGGATCCTGAGAACTTTCCTGCTTAGGATTATGGGTAACATAGTCCCAACATTTGCCCACTGATGGCTTGGTATTTTCGGAACCTCCTCCCTGAAGTATTGTATGTGAAATAGTCTTGGGCTTACAGCTCACTCTGGGGAATTCTGGGAACTTCCTCCCCTCATAGATTTCTGGGTCATGTAGTCCCACATTTTACAGTGTGAGGAATTGTGGGAGATTCCTTCTTGTTGCAATTGTGGGTAATGTAGTCTCATGATTTGTCTTCTCCAATCAAAGGATCCTGTGAACTTCCTCTCCTTACAGTTATGGGTAATGTAGTCCAGCATTTGTTCGCTCACTTCTGGGTATTCTGGGAGCCTCCTTACCCCTTGGCATTGTGGGCTATGTAATGCCAGGTTTTGCCTGCTTATTGCAAGAGATCCTGGGAAATGACTCATGTTAGAATTGTGGAAAATAAAGTTCCATGCTTTGCTTGCTCACTGCTGGCTGTCCTGGGAGATTCTGCCCCCAAGGATTATGGGTAATGTAATCTAAGGTTTACTCATTTTGGGGAATCCTGGAAACTGCCAGCCTACATAATTGTGGGCAATGTAGTTCTAGATGTAGCCACTTCTGGTGGGGGGTGGATACTCAGAACTTTCTCCCTCTTAGGATCATGGGTAATATTGTCCCAGGTTTTCTTGATAGCTGCAGGGACTCATGGGAGCTACTCTCCTCAGGATTGTGGGTGATGTAGTCTTTGGTTTATCACTCACTTTAGGATTCTGGGATATTCCTCACCCATGGAGGTTCTGTGATGACAGGACTCTTAGGTCCTGGTCTCTATTTGTATCACAAGAGATTTGACACTCTATAATGGTGAAACTCACAAAGTTACTGGGATTTATGTGTCCTAGAGAAATGGGGTTCTATTATGACAGAATTCACATGTTTTCTGGCCTCTTAGTGAAGATTGAGAGATCTTGATTTCACGTTGACAGGACTTACAATGCTTTTGTGGGCCATCTAGAAAACAAAGAAATGGAATTCTGTTGATGGTAGAATTCCTAATGTGTTCGAGCTGTGCATGGAGAACCAAACAAACAAAAACCAGGTTTTATGTTTATGGCAGGATGCACAGGGCTCCTGGACTCTACCTTGAGTGCTACAAAACTGGTGTTCTCTGATAGCAAGCCTCTCAGGACAACTGAGCTCTATATAGAGGACAAGAAACTGTTTTCTAGGATGGCATAAACCCCAGAGCTATATGTATATGTGATATATGTAGAGATATATGATGATATATGCAGAGAGCCAGGGAACACAGATTGGATAAAGACTGACTTTCCATATCTTCTTGGCTCTACTTGGAGACACAGATAAATGGGCTTCTATTATGTCAGAACTCAGTTCTGCAGGTTTGTATATGGAGAACAAGGGAACTTGGTTTCTATTATTGCATGAGTCTCAGGACTGCTGTCCTCCATGGGAGTAGCAAGTGAACTTTTAAAAATGTTTCCAGTTCTCTCAAGTCTGCAGGAACTTATATGGAAGTCCCAAGGGACTGGTGCCATATGATGACAGGAATTCTGGGCTCTTGGTAAAGAACAAGAAAATGGATTACATTGATGGAAGGACTCCTGGAGTTGATGGGCTCTATGTGCAGAGACAGAACTACATTTCTATGGTTACAGCTAGCCTGGAGCTGCTGGGCTGTATGTGGAGTAAGAGTAAAATGGGATTTCATTGCTGGCAGGATGTGTAAACTCACTGGGTTCTACGAAACTGAGATTTTATGTTAACGGAATTCACAATTCAACTGAGCTGTATGTGAACAGAAGGGAACTTGGTTCTATGGTGGCAGGAATACCAAGGCTGCTGATCTATGTGGAGAGCCTGGTATCTTAGTTTCTATAATGACAAACCCACCAGGGATGCTGGACTCTACATTGAGAATCAGGGAACCTGTGTTCTATTCCATGGCAGTGTATAGTGCTACTGTGCTCCACATTGAGTCATGTAAATGTTGTTCTCTAATGATATTACTAGAAATACTAAGGAAACTACTTGGAGATCCAGGGAAATTAGATATCATGGTGTCAAGACCTGCATGGCTTTTGGTCTCTATGTGGAGAGCAAAGAAACTTGGTTTCTATGATGGCAGAAGTTCCAGGGCAGCTGGCATCTATGATCAGAACCGGGAAACTACGGTTCTAAGGTTGCTGAACTTGTGATGATCAGAGCTCTTGGTGGAGAGTCAGGATTATTATAGTCAATGGATAGAAAGATGTAACAAAATTTAGTTCTAAATTGAGAGAGAGGAAACTAAATTTGTATGGTGGCAGTATTCACCTGAAGTTTAGCCCAAAGTGAGTAACCAGGGAACTGAGATTCTGTGATGATAGAAATTGTAGAATTGCTGATCTCTATGTGGACAACCATGGAATGATGTTCTATGATGACAGGACATCCAGCTCTACTAGGTTCTGTATGGAGAACTAGGGAAATAGATTTCTTTGCTTGAAGGACACACAAGCAGGAGAGCAGGAAAGTGGAATTCTATTATATCAGGGCCCCCCAAGCTGCAGGAGTCCATGAAGACATCATGCAAAATGCTGGATCCATGTGAAGACCCAGGAAACTGAATCTTTATATATTGTTTACTATGGGGGGCTAGTGTAATGGGGGGGTGAAGGGCGCAGTGTCAATAACCACACAGACACCTGGAGCCAGGTAAGAGCAGGTGAGCTAGTAGCTGCTGACTCATTCATTGTGGAAGCTTCTTCTTTATTGAGTACCTATCCAATCAGTGCGTCAATCAGCACATCACACCACTCGAAACCACCAATCATTTAATCTCCTAGAACCACCAATAATTTGAGGGTTTTGTATTTTGCACCAATGGGAATATATGACTCCACATCTATATGGCAGAAACCCTAGGCTGCTCAGATTTTCACGGAGAGGGAGAGAACTGTGTTTCTATGATGCAACTATTCCCATGATTGCTGGGATTTACATTTGAGCCTAGGAAGTGGAGTGGAAGATGGCAGAACCAACAGTATTGCAGGATTTTCATGAAATTCAAGGGAACTGGGTTTTATGATGGCAGTACTCACACTGCAGCTAAGTTCTATGAGAAGAATAGGGAACTGAAGTCTATGATCATAGGGAACCAAAGGCTAATGTGTCCTACATGGAAAGCCATGAGACAGGGGTTCTGTTGATGGAAGGATGTGCAGAGTTCTGGGTTCTATCTGCATTCCACATAACTGATCTTCTATAATGGCAGAAATTGCCAGGCTGCTGAGCACTTCAGAAAGGCACAGAACTGGTTTCTGGATAGCAAGGAAAACACAACCGCTGGGACTTATGTAGAGAGTCAGGAAACTTTATATCTATGTTGGTAGCACTAGCAGAGGTTTTGATTCCTACTTGGAGAGTCAAGTAAGCTGTGTGTTGTACTGCCTGGACTCACAGTGCTACTGTTCTCTGTTGAGAGCAAGGGAACTGGATTTCTATGATGGCAGAATTTGTAAGGTTGCTTGACTGTATGTGGTGAGCCAGGGGTCTTATGATGCCAAATCTTTCATGACTGCTGAGTTCAATATGAATAATTGCATTAGAGTCTACTTGGAGATACAAGGAACTGGGTTCATGTGATATAAAGTTAGGGTACTGGACTCTATGTAGAGCTTCAGAAAATTGGCATTCTACCTTGCTGGAATATGCAATGCTGCTGGGCTCTGTGTGGAGCGCCTGGATACTGGGGTTATATAATGACAGGATTGTAGGGCTGCTCTGTTCTGCATGGAGAGCTAGCAAACAGGAAATCTAAGATGGCAGGATTTCTAGGGCTGCTGGGGTCTACATGTAAACCAAGGAAAAGGGACTTCTATAATGGGAGAACCTCAAGGACTGCTGGGTTCTACTTGAAGAATCAGGGAATGTAGGTTCTATGAAGACAGGACAGACAGAATTTCTGGGATGTCAATGGAGATCCAGAGAATTGGGACACCCAGGGCAATTGGACTCTAGTTGAAGAGTGTGAAGATGGAGTCCATGTTGGAAGAACCAGCATGTTTCTGTGATGTTTCAGGGAACAAGGTTTCTGTGATGGTTGGACTCAAGGAGTTGTTGGACTCTAGGTGGAGATCCAGGGAATTGGGATTCAGTGATGGTAGGATTCCCCAGGATTCTGGATTCTAAGTTAAAAGCCAAGTGGGCTACTCCATTGTCTACCCACTGGCCCAAGTCGCTCCCTTCCCACGGAACCTCCAGCTGCAGGAGACGCCGGCTGCTTCTTGCACACCACTTCGGTGTGCATCACAGGCCCTGAGGCCACTCACCTAGTACCCGCAGCTTGTGTGCAGAGAGACCTGGAAAGAGACCCGCCTTCCGGCGTCCAGGGGACGCGGCGGGAGGGGGCGGGACGCCGCGCGCACCTGCGGCTTCGTTCGCGCCTCCGCCGCGGTTCCGCAGACGCGGTTCACTCCGCTGGGATGCCGGGTCCTGTCGGCTGTGCGGCGTGAGCGCCTCCACCCAGATGAGCGGGGCTCTGCGAGCGTCCGTGGGAAGCGACTGGTGCCGTCGGAACGCGGACTGCCAGCGGCGCGGGGACATGGGCGGGGCGGCGGGGCGCGGGGCTGTTGCCGCCGCGGAGCGGGGACGGGGCGCGCTGGGACGCGCGGCCCATGGCCAGCTTACCAGCCCGGGGCGCGTTGAGCGTGGCGGGTCCCGAGGTGCAGCTCAGGCGGAGAACAGCAGCTCCCGGCTGACCGCGAGGGCGACCGGTCGCCTCTTTAACGCAGAAGGGTCTGCGCTGCCCCGGAGCCCGCGTCTCCGGTGGAGGCTGTAATTAGCTGGAGGGACTCTTGGTGGCCGAGAACTCCTCTTCCTCCACAGAGGCAGAGTCCTGGTTGGTGGAGCTTGAACTCCTGGAACTTGATGGACGAAGGACCTCTGCTCATTTCTGAGATTAGCCTAGGGATCGGGTCTCCAGGCACTGGGACACTGTGGCTGACACTCAGGGAGTCTGGTTTTTTTTATAAAATTTTTTTCTCTTTCTTTCTCTTTTAAATTTTGCACAACACAGTAACTTTCTGAAATTGAAAATAAGAAACCTATTTCTATTGCGCAGAGTTTTCATGAAATAGTTGTTTTTGCAGACTGTTGTATTGGGATATGTGATGACACGACACCCAGGTTTGCTGGGTTCTCTGCGGTGCTCCAGGAAACTAGGTAGTGGAAGGACTCCCAGTGCTTCGGGCCCCTTCTGAAATCCAGCGAACTTTCTTTCTCTAATGGAAGGACTTCCAGGGTTACTTGAGTCTATCTGGAGTGTCAGGGAATTGGATTTCTACAATATGATTATATGCAGTGCTGCTGAGCTCTGTGCAAACATCAGGGACCTAGAGCCTAATGTGACTGGATATGCTGGGCTGGAGGATACTTGTGAAGCAACAGAGAATGAGGTTCTAGGATGGTAAGACTCACAGGGACGCTGACCTCTCTATGGAGAGAGGGACCTAGGTGTTAATGATGTAGGGCCTGCCAGTGCTGCTGGGCTCTACCTGTGGTGCCAGGAAAGTGGTGACCTTTATGTGGTCATCAGGGAGCTGGACTGTGTGCTCACCAGATACACTGGGTTGCTGGGCTCTGCTTGGATGCCAGAGAATGGGGTTCTATGATGGAAGGTTTTGCATCTCTGTGGGTCCTGAGGGTCTTTATTTGGAGAGCGAAGGAACTGGATGTCTGATTTCAGAACTCCCAGCTACTGGGATTCTTGTTGAAGACCCAAGGAGCTGGCATTCTATGAATTCAGGACTTACAATTTTCTCTGCTCTTGGATGAGAGAAAGGGAACTGGATAGGCAGCTCTTCTGGGTTCTAGGAGGAGGACCAGGGAACATTATTTGCATGTCATAATTCCCAGAGCAGATGGACTCTACTTAGAAGGACATAGAAGATAGATACTTTAGATTTAAGGATTCATGGGGCTGCTGGACTGTATGAAGAGTGAGATGTAAATAATATTTTAAGTTGGCAGTCTGCCCAGGTCTGCTTCACCCTATTTGGAAATCCAGAGAACTTGGATTGTATGATTGCAGAATTCTAAGAGCTACAGTAATCTGCATGGAGAATCAGGAAAATGGGATTCTATGACAGAACACAGGGATCATGGTCTCTATGTGCAGGGACAGGGAAATATGTCTTTATGATAATAGGACCCCAAGGATTGATGATCTCTGTATTCCAAGCTGGAAACTAGAGTTCTCTGATGGCAGGTCTCACAGGATGCCATGTTCTTGGTGGAGAGGTGGGGAATGTTGGCTCTAGTGATGGCAGAATGGGCAAGGATGTAGAGTTCTGTGTGGAGTTCCATGGAGCTAATGTTCTATGCTTGCAGGATTCACAGGGCTGCCACGCTCTACATCATGAGCCAGCCAGCTACAGGTTTATTATGGCTTGATGTTCAGGACTGCACCATCTTCACAGACTGTCAGAGAACTGGGATCTATTAATCAGGACACCCAAGGCTGCTGGAGTATGTTTAGAGATGCAAGGAACTGGGATTCTATGATAGCAGGACACTGCAACCTGGTGGGCTCTGCATGAAGAATCAGGAGACTGGTTTTCTAGTTTCAGAACTTGTAGAAATGCTGGTTCATGGAGAGCCAGATAACATGGTATCTAAATTGGAAGGAAGCACAAGGCTGGACTCTGAAAAGACAGGTTATTGGTTCTCTATTTATGGAAGTATTCACAGAGATCTATACTTTTTGAGTCAGAGAAATGGAGTTTTATGATGTAGGACAGGCAGTGTTGAGATTTATATGGAGAGAAGGGAATTGCTATGTATAATCCCAAGATACCAGGCCTGCTGTATCTAGATGTAGAGTCAGAGTGCCTGTGTTCTATCATGGAAAGAATCACAGGTCTTCTGGCTTGTGTGTGGAGAGACAGAGAATGAGATGTGTGGGACTGTTGAATTCTAGGTGGATATTCAGGAAAATGGAGTTCTCTGATGGCAGGATTCTTTTTAAAAATTATCTTTTTAAATTAAATATATTTTTAGTTGTATATGGACATAATACATTTATTTACTTAATTTATTTATGTGATACTGAGAATTGAACCCAGTGCCCCATGTGTGCAAGGAAAGTGCTTAACCACTGAGCCACAGCCCAGGTCCAGATGGCAGGATTCTTAAAGCCAATCAGATCTACTTGATTTCTACAATGTGAACAATTGCAGAGTTGCAAATGTCTATGTGGAGAGACAGGAGGGTAGAGTTCTATTATAAAGTAATATAAGAACTACCCTGGGCTTTTAATATTAATGTGAAATCCATATCATGCATCTAAAACTAATATACTTCTTGCCCTTTTGTCATTACTACTAAAATAATATAGACAATCATCTAATACTAATATAGTACCTGTCTCTTTCCATAGTACTATTATATCTATGGTATATTAACTAAATTAATACATAAGTAGTCCTTTTGTCTTTAATATTAATATAGGA
>NC_136475.1:0-6326 GCF_902686455.1 Sciurus vulgaris
GAAAATGGAGCTTTCTGATGGCAGAATTCTTAAGACTGATGATATCTACTTTCAGATCCAAGACACTTGATTTCGACATTGTGAATTGTACAGTTACAGAGTTGCGCATGTCTATGTGGAGAGACAGGAAAGTGGGCTTCTATTATTAAGCTAATGTAAGAGCTGCCGTGGGCTTTTAATATTAATGTGAAATCCATACTGCTGCATCTAGAACTAATATAATACCTGCCCTTTGGTCATTACTACTAATATGATATCCATACTGTAGTATCTAATATTAAAATGGTACCTTCTGTCTTTTCTTGGTACTACTATGATATCTATAATATATTAACTAAAATTAATATATTAGTTGCCCTTTTGCCTTTACTCTTAATATAATAACTATACTGTGTCCTCAGAAACTAATAGCTCATGTGTCCTTTATTACTAAATTGCTGTACAAAATGTAGAATCTAAAACTAACACAATAATGTGATATGTGTACTATAACACCTAATACTAATATAATAGCTGCTCTGTGGATTTAATATTTATATAACATCCACACTGTTGCATCTAAAACTAATGTATAGCTGCCTTGTGTCTTTTAATTTTAATATAATATACTAGAACATCTAAAACCAGTACAATAGTGAGTTGTGGTCTTTAGTATTAATATCATACTTATGAATCTTATATTACAATAGGTGCCTTGTTACCTTTTATACTAATATGATGTTGATACTATACTATTCAAAACTAATACAGGAGCTGCTCTGTGACCTTTAATGCTAATGAAATATCCATGTTGTAGCATCTGAGACTAATACAATAGCTACACTGTGTCTTTTAATATTAATGATATCCATAGTGTAGCATCTAATACTAATATAATAGATATCCTCTGTTCCTTCATACTAATATGATATCCATACTGTGCAATTTGAAACTAATATAATACATCTTGTCACCCTTATGTTCATATAATATCCATACTATTATTGCATTCTACTCATTAATATTAATATGAATTCATAGTGAAGCATCTATTACTGACACAGTATCTGCCCTGTGGCTTTAATGAGTACATAATATCCATAGTATAGTATTTAAATTTAATAAAATGAATGTAGTAGTTTCCCTGTGGTCTTTCATACAAATATTATATCCATATTTTTGCATTAGAAAATGATATAATCTCTGTCTTCTGGATTTTATTATGCAGATATCCATATTATAACATACAAACTAGCATAATAACTGCCTATGACTTTATTAAGATGATATCCATATGATAACATCTAAAACAGACATAAGAGCTGACCTGTGTGCCTTTAATGCTAATATAAATATCGACCACTATAGGCATCCATCAGTAATATAATAGCTGTACTGTGGCCTATAATATTAATAAACTGTAGCATCTAAATGGTTTCATTCTGTAATTGACCTTTGATTTCTTCATAATATCCATATTGTGGCATCTAAAAACTGATAAAATAGCTTCCCTGTGGCCTTCAATAATAATATGATATACATTTCATAATATAAATACTGATATAATAGCTGTTCCCTAGCCTTTAATATTAATATGATACCCATATAACAGCATCAGACACTGATATATAATAGCTACCTTGTTGCTGTTATTATTATATCCATACATTGATTCTCAAACTAACATAATAATTACTCTATAACCTTTATTATTTGTATTATGCCATCTAAGACTGACAAAGAGCCACCTTGTGGCCTTTAATAGCATTACAATATCCACTCTACCGCCTCTAAAACTAACTGATGTGATATCTGTACTGCAGCACTTAAAACCGATTATTTGCCTGTGACCTTTAATAGTATTATGTCATAATAAAACATCTTACAGTAATATAATAACTGCCCTGTGGTCTTTGTTATTAATACAATACCCGTACTATATCAACCAAACTAATATGATAGTGGATGTTTGGCCTTTAATGTTAACATCATACCCAGATTGCAGCCTCCCAAACTGAATGTAATAGTTTCCCAAGTGCCTTTAATTCTTATATGATATCTATATTTTTGCAACTAAAACTAGGATAATAGCTCCCCCTTGGCTTTGTTACTAATAACATATTCATACTTCAGCACCTGAAACTGCCATAAATCTGGCCTGAGGAATATTATTATACTAATATAATATTCATAATTTAGCTGAAACTAATACATTACCAGAACTGTGGATGTTAATACTAATATGATATGCAGGCAATAATATCTAAAATTAATATATTGCTGCCTTTTGGCCTTTAGTGCTAATATAATATCCATACCTTGTATCTAAAAACTAATATGGTAGCTTGCCCTGTGGACTTATCTATTGATACAATGTCCATGTTATAGCATTTAATATAATAATTCCCCATAGCCTTGTATACTAATATAATATCCCTAGTATTTTATCTAAAATTAAATGTTTTTTGGACTTTAATATTAACATATTGGTATGTATCACCTGAAACTAATATAATAGCTACCCTCTGGCCTTTAATGTCAATATAATATCCATACTGTTGCATCTAAAGTTTATGTAAAAGGTATTCTGTGGTCTTAATGCTAATAATGATGTCCACACTATAGGATATAAAACTAATATATTAGTTGCCCTGAGACCTTTATTATTAATACTGTAGTAGTGCCTACAATATATGATAGGTGGCCTGTAACCTACAATGTCCATACTGTAGCATCTGAAACTAATATAATGAGTTCTTTTTGGCCTTAAATATTGATGTAATATCAGTATCATTCCAACTAAATCTAATCTCATACCTGCCCTGTATGCTTGAATATTAATCTGTGATCTATATATGTCTAAAATTATTATACCTGCCCTCTTATGTTTAAATTAATGTAATATTCATAATGTGCATCTAAAACTAATATAACCACTGTTTTTTGTCCTTTAATATCAATGACATATCAATAGTATAGCATCTAAATATAATATACACACTGTGGCCCTTACTATTAATGTAATAGCCACACTATATTATTGAAAAGTAGTAGTTGCCCTGTATTTCTTAATATGGATTTGCTATCCATACTGTATCATCCAAAATTAATACAATAGCTGTGTTTGTGGCCTCTAGTATTAATTAAACAGTCCCACTGTGGGCTCGGGCCCTCCTGTCGTGTGTTCACAGTGGCCTCTGTCACTCACATGATATCCTCATTGTGGCCTCCTTATTGCACATAGTAGTAGCCTTCCAGTAGCCTCTGACACTCATATGTGGTTTCTCCTGACAGCTCTTTTGGAAGTGCAGTTGTGCCACGCCTTTGACTGAACCGGGTTTATAAGGGTCGGCCTCCAGTGACACTTGATGTGTCTGGTTTCTGGCCTGGAGTTGACGTGGCTGTTTTGAAAGCAGTTGATTTCCTGAGAGTGCTGAGCTTACAGGAAGTCTGCCGCGCTGGTGTGAAGTGCTCTGCACACGTCCCGCATCTTCCACAGTGGCCACTGCCCTACCGTAATGTCACCTCCACATGAACACTGCAGTGCACTTTACCTCAACGCAGGGGCCACTCCCCGTGACCACCACGTGGCCTGCAGAGCAGG
This sequence comes from Sciurus vulgaris, assembly GCF_902686455.1. NCBI lineage: Eukaryota > Metazoa > Chordata > Mammalia > Rodentia > Sciuridae > Sciurus > Sciurus vulgaris. The sequence goes on from NC_136475.1 coordinate 3,584, forward strand.
GCCACTCCCCGTGCCCAACCGCGTGGCCTGCAGAGCAGGGCCACTCCCCGTGACCACCGCGTGGCCTGCCAGAGCAGGGCCACTCCCCGTGACCACCGCGTGGCCTGCAGAGCAGGGCCACTCCCCGTGACCACCGCGTGGCCCTGCAGAGCAGGGCCACTCCCCGGTGACCACCGCGTGGCCTGCAGAGCAGGGCCACTCCCCGTGACCACCGCGTGGCCTGCAGAGCAGGGCCACTCCCCGTGACCACACGGCGTGGCCTGCAAGTAGCAGGGCCACTCCCCGTGACCACCGAGTGGCCTGCAGAGCAGGGCCACTCCCCGTGACCAACCACGTGGACTGCAGAGCAGGTCCACTCCCCGTGACCACCGCGTGGCCTGCAGAGCAGGGCCACTCCCCGTGACCACCACGTGGCCTGCAGAGCAGGACGCCGTGATGATCAGCGCTCACTCCTGCCACCTGCTCAACTGGGAGAAACTCCTTTTCCACTCGTGTCCAGGTTTCTCCTCCTGGAACTCTTTCTGAGCCCGTCCCTCATTTTCCTGAATTCGACAGACGGCAAGAGCACATGCACATGTTGGTTTGAACGCCGCTTTTCAGTTCTTTGGAGTAAATACCTGGGAAAAGAATTGTTGAGTACTATGATAATTCTAATTTTAACTTTTTGACAAACTGCAGACACTTTTTATTGTCACATGTATATATAAGGATTCCTTACCAATGCTTGCTATTTTAAATTATTTTGATAATGGCTATATTATTATATCATATTATCAAATGAGGAAATTTCAGTGTGATTTTAACTTGCATGTCCATAATGACTGAGATGTTAAGCATCTTTTCATGTTTGCTGTTGAAGTGTGTATCCAGGTTCTTTTTCAATTTGAAAATTGGGTTTTGTGTGCTTCTGTTGATGAACTGTAAAAGTTGTTTATACAGTGTAGATTGCAGGATATAAAGATCAGCTTTTTCCTTCTCGACAGTTATTGTGTCATAAAAGAAATTTGGGCAAGACACAGTCATGCGTGTGTGTGATCCCAGTGCCTTTGGAGAATGAGCCAGGAGGATCACTTTTTCAAAGCCGGCATCAGCAACATAGTGAGTCCCTAAGCAATGTAACAAGACCCCGTCTATAAATAAATAAAAAGCTAGATAAATAAATAAATAAATACATAAATAAGATGGTTGGGGTTGGGGCTCAGTGGTTAAGATTCCAAGGGTTCACTATCTGGTACCAAGAATTTTGCACTTTCGGTCTCTGCTCCAGTTTCCTGGCACTTACCTCCTGATTCTTCAATCTCTGCAGCAGTGTGATTGATGTCAGTGAGTTGGACCATGGGGTAGGGCTCCGGGGTGGCCCTGGATGGCTGCGTGCAGTGGAACTAACCCTGTGATTAGCCTGTTGGAACTTGAGCCCTCCCACAGATTGGGGAGGGGTTGAGGGCTGAAGGTTCAGCTGATCACCGGTGAGCAGTGATTTAGTGAATTAGGTCCACTTAATGCAGCGTCCATGAAGAGCAGAAGGGCGAGGGTTCAGGACTCTGTTTTTGAGGGGCTGAGAGGGTGCTGCCCGGAGAGGGCACGGGAGCAACGTGCCCTTCAGCACTGCCTTTCCTGTGTGCTGTCGTCTGCCTGTTCAAGTGCATCATTTAAGGTATGTTTAAAGATGGCTTCATGGGGAACACTGCTTTCCTGGCTGCCGTGAGCCACTCCAGTAAATGAATAAAGAAGGCCATAAAAGCTTGTGTGTTCATGATAAAGAGAAGCCGAGAGTCAGCTGGGAAACTGATGCTTTCAAACAGCATCTGAAGAGGATTCCGATTTGTGGACCAAAGACCTATGGATAAGACAGCTGCTGCCATCCAAAGGTAAGTAATGCCATGATGGGAATTGATTTTAGAATTGCAGTTAGGAGTTATACTTCGAGAAGGGGATCAGAATGGTTTTGAGAAGGGATATAGGAACAGAAATAGTGTGAGGGATAGGGTATAGGATTAGAGTTACAGACTTCATATGAGATAATAACTGAGGATTGAGAAACAATCAGTGAAATGTTAAATGGTGAGTGGAACGGGAAACAACTGGTGTTAGGATTTGAAATAGAAATAAGGATAAGGGAAAGGTTACAGTTTTAAATTAGGTTGAGAACACTAGAATGTAGGAAAGGGGCAAGTAAGGTTTAGGTTCACAGGTAGGGTTAGGGTTTAGGATTAGGGTTAGGCCTAGATTTAGGCTTAGGGTTTGTGATTAGGATTAGGGTTAGAGTTTAGGGTGTAGAGTTTATAGTTAAGGGTTTAGGTTTAGTGTTAGGGTTACGGTTAGAGTTTAGGGGTTAGGGTTAGGGGTTAGGGCTAGGGCTGGGGTTAGGGGCTAGGGTTAGGGTTAGGGCTAGGGTTGTTAGGGTTAGGGTTTATGGTTAGGGTTTAGGGTTTAGGGTTTGGGGTTAGGGCTAGGGCTAGGGTTAGGGCTAGGGTTGTTAGGGTTAGGGTTTATGGTTAGGGTTTAGGGTTTAGGGGTTTAGGGTTAGGGCTAGGACTAGGGTTACGGTTAGGGTTAGGGTTAGGGTTAGGGTTAGGGTTAGGGTTAGGGTTAGGGTTGGTTAGGGTTAGGTTAGGGTTAGGGTTAGGGTTAGGGTTAGGGTTAGGGTAGGGTTAGGGTTAGGGGTTAGGGTTAGGTTAGGGTTAGGTTAGGTGGTAGGGTTAGGGGTTAGGGTTAGGGTTAGGGTTAGGGTTAGGGTTAGCAA